>NC_080785.1:161252422-161578422 GCF_028018385.1 Neofelis nebulosa
TCGTGACCTGAGCCGAAGTCAGACGCTTAACTAACTGAGCCACCCAGGCTCAGGTGCCCCTAAAATAGTTTGTAATTATGGATTTTCAGATCAACTTTTGTAATTTTCTTCACTTAATCGTTATATATTATAAGTCAATATTATTGAGGCGTCTGGGTGGCTCAGTCGGTTAGGTGTCCAACTTCGGCCCAGGTCATGATCTCACAGTTCGTGAGCTCGAGCCCCGCGTTGGGCTCTGTGCTGACAGCTTGGAGCCTGGAGCCTGCTTCAGATTCTGTGTCTCCCTCTCTGTCTGCCCCTCCCCTGCTCATGCTCGCACTCTGTCTCTGTCAAAAATAAATTAAAAAAAAAATTTTTTTTTAAGTCAATATTATTGTGTGCATATAAATTTGAGTATTTTTTTCCTTAGGAAAATATTTAAAAATTCTTTTATACTTAGAATTTTTATGATAAAACTAGTTTTTCATTTGTTCATAAAACCACAAACTTACGTCATTTTCAGTTGCATTTTGCCCAAGACCACTAGTGTCGCATCTATAGTCAAAGACAAGAGTATAGGGGCGCCTGGGTGGCTCAGTCGGTTAAGCGTCCGACTTCGGCTCAGGTCACGATCTCGCGGTCCGTGAGTTCGAGCCCCGCGTCGGGCTCTGGGCTGATGGCTCAGAGCCTGGAGCCTGCTTCCGATTCTGTGTCTCCCTCTCTCTCTGCCCCTCCCCCGTTCATGCTCTGTCTCTCTCTGTCTCAAAAATAAATAAAATGTTAAAAAAAAAAAAAAAAAAGACAAGAGTATATGAAATCTAGAAATAAGTATGATCATAAGCCATAAATAACCGTGCTGTGTAACAACAGTATCAGCACACTTGATTAAAAGGAATTCTCATTGGAATTTGACTTGTGGTAGATTATTTGATTGCTGTTTAAGAAAGGAAGACGTTTTTCTGTATTGGGGCTTTGAGAGAATGAACTTAATTCAATCATAAATAATCATAGTAATTCTTACATAGAAGGCAGAAAGAATGGCTTGATGGTAAACCTAATTTGTAAGAAGCAGAAATCGTATTAGTGAATAGAAGGTCATTTTGGTTATTTCTTTGGGATCTGTTCTGTATTGCCATGTTAGGGATTTGGTTATAGAATACTTTTATGTTGATCGAAAATGGTTACAAGGTATCTGTGTCTGATGATGGACATATGAGATACTTTTCAACGGTCTAGGCCTTGCATGGAGTACTAGGCCAGCTCTCAGTCATCTGGAACACCTTACCTTTCTTGTTATTTAAATACTGAAATATTCCCTACAGTGTATTGGACACTTCCGTAAACTACCTCACTTAAAGTATATATATTTCAAATCACATATTCTTTAGCAAAATATGTAAGACTTAACTATTTCTTTTAGGAGTAATGCTTACAAATTTAGGGATATTGTCGAAGAACACAAACTCCAAAAGTGACAGAGTCAAGATCCCTCTTCCAGTGAAGCCCTTCTTTTTTTTTTTTTTTTTAATGCTTATTCATTTTTGAGAGAGCGTGAGCCAGGGAGGTGCAGAGAGAGAGAGGGAGATACAGAATCCGAAGCAGGCTCCAGGCGCTGAGCTGTCAGCACAGAGCCCGACGTGGGGCTCGAACCCACAAACCGTGAGATCATGACCTGAGCCGAAGTCAGATGCCTAACCGAGCCACCCAGGCGCCCCTCAGTGAAGCCCTTCTTGCTCAGAGACAGTGCTCTTGATGTTCATTTTTCAACACCATGTCAGGAAGTGTAGGCTGAAAATACAATTTAGCACAAATATTTAAGCCACTCTAGGCCGTGGATAATATAGGCATGAAAGAAACAAGTTCCTATGTTCTTGGTGCTTATGTTTTTGTGAGACAAGAAGATGGTTAGTTGAGAAAGCTTTGGTTTTTAATTAGAAAATAAATGTTGTGAAGGAAAGGAAATGAAGGTCCATGACAAGGAGGTAGGGAGTGGGTTGTAGGTCTTCTCTATGGAGGGTGGGGGCCACAATGAGTGAGAATGTGATCGTTTTACCACCATCTAATACATCCTAACTATGGAGCAGCTGCTGGTGTGCGGATGGAAGTAATGGCCAATACCACCAGAAGTCCCACACTCCTGGCATGAAGGGCAGGGATTCCCCACACAGGAAAGATCTAGACCGGTTTCATCTTTGTTTTGGCCCTGGTTATAAGTTGTAGGGCATGTGCTATTTGATTATGAGCACACTCCTGGGTGTTGGGACGTGAGACTGACCATTATGTTTATGTTTATTTATGTTTCTCTTTGACATCAGATGAAAGGAATTGAAACTCCCTTAATGATTTGGCACGTATTTTCTGGCTGATCAGACTGAGTGGCACACTTTGTGCCCCATGCCAAGTTCCAGTCTGAGGAGGTTCTGTCATCTGCGGAGCTATAGCCCATCATGAGTTTTCCCGTGAGTAGAGTGATAGGGGAGCTGTATCATTTCATTGTTTAGTTTTTATTTATTTTTTTAACATTTATTCATTTTTGAGAGACAGAGACCGAGCGTGAATGGGGGGGTGGGGGGGGGGGGAGAGACAGAGACAGAGGGAGACAAAGAATCCGAAGCAGGCTCCAGGCTCTGAGCTGTCGGCAGAGAGCCCAACGTGGGGCTGGAACCCACGAACTGCGAGATCATGACCTGAGCTGAAGTCGGACACTTAACCCACTGAACCATCTAGGCACCCCTCATTGTTATTTTTTAAAGTTTACTTAAAGTAGTCTCTACACCCAACACGGGGCTCAAACTCACAACCCTGAGATCAAGAGTCGCTTGTCCTTCTGACTCAGCCACCCAAGTGCCTTGAGCTGTATCATTTTAAGTAGCATCCCAAGGTAGTGGCAAAGGAGGTAGTATTTGACCTCCTCAAAGTGGGGATTTTCTGTGCCTTTTTATAAAGATAGTATCTTGATGGTTTTTGTTTAAGGGTGTACAAGGCCACTTTCGTTATTGTCACGGATCACTTCTGTCTGTTTACACTTCCAGGAGATATCATGGAAGACAAGGTAAAAAGCGGCAGCTTTTCTTTCGTAAAACAGCTAAGGAAATCCACATCTGGTTTCTTTTTTCTTCGGTGGCAATTTGTTTTCTTAGTATTGTAGAGATGATGTAATTTTATTAGTAGTCCTACCTCATTTGATCTCTGACCTCATTATTCCTTCCATCACACAAGCAGGGGATCTTACTCCAATTCACATAGCTCATAATAGTGGAATCTCTCCGTTTTGAAGGCATAATATGTGCCCTGGGCAGTGTCACGTTTTAAATTCGGGAGAGCACGGCAAAGTTTATACGATTGTGCACTTTTACAAATGTGCCCTCAGAGTCCTTTCAACAGGACTCATAAGGTAACATAGCATTCCACATGTTCCGGAAAAAGCAAAAGTGTGGGAACCTAAAACAGATCGGTGGTAAGCGGTCAGTCCAAACAGGCACCACAGATTGTTCTTTGGGGATGATGGAGTATTCTCCATCTTGCGAGTGTCACAACTATACATTTATGAAAATACACAACTACTCAAATTGTATGTGTATATACTAAAAGTAATTCACAGAAAACAGTACAAATGTTTTCGCGTGCTAGGAGGATGTTAAAACCCTGAGTTTCGTTTCTGTGCGCGATACTTCCTCCACCTTGGGGTCCTTCCTAGGAAGAATTCTGAGAAGTGAGGAGGGAGGACCTAAGCCACCATAGACTTGGAACCTGGTCTGAAGTTAGACAACACCTTCAGGGCTTCACTTACCCTCCTGTCATTCACATAAAAAATGATAGGGCTCCTGGTGCCACTTTTAACCGCAGGAATCTCAGGTCCTATCCTGGGAATGCTGTCATCCACAACAAAGATGCCTCTAACAGATCCTGGTGGGAACTGGCTGGGTTTATCCTAATCGAATGCTTGATTATCAGCATCATGTCTTCTGAGAGCAGGTCTTGAGGCCATTTTCAGATGTGAAGTTTCCCATCTCTTGCCTACACTGTTCCTGCCTGCTGAGGAAGTTTTATTTATTTATTTATTTTATTTTATTTATTTTTATTAGTTTAGTTTAGTTTATATTTTACTTATTTTTATTTTTTATTTTATATTTTATTTTATTTATTATTTTATATTTTATTTATCTTATTTTATTTTGTATCACTTCTTTAAAAAGTTTATTTCGAGATAGAGCGCCAGTGGGGGAGGGGCAGAGAGCGAGAGGGAGAAGGAGAATCCCAAACAGGCTCCACAGTCTCCGCCCCGAGCCCTACCCAGCTGGATCCCGTAAACCGTGAGATCATGACACGAGCGAAAGGCAAGAGTTGGAGGTTTAACCGATGGAGCCACCCAGGCGCCCTACAAGCTTAAATGCAATACCTACCCCGGGCACCTGGGTGGCTCAGTCGGTTAAGCGTCCGACTTCGGCTCAGGTCATGATCTCACGGTCCGTGAGTTGGAGCCCCGCGTCGGGCTCTGTGCTGACAGCACAATTTCACAAATCTCAACCCCCCCCCCCCCCCCCCCAGTGATCTCAAAAAAGCCTGGGGTCGGCCGGTGGTTCAGCCAGTTAAGCTTCCAACTTCCCCTGGGGTCATGATCTCCCGATTGGTGAGTTCGAGTTCGAGCACCGCATGGGGCCCTGTGCTGACAGCTTGGAGCCTGGAGCCTGCTCCGGATTCTGTTTGCCTCTCCCTCTGCCCGTCCCCAACTCATGCTCTCTCTCTCTCTCTCTCTCAAAATATAAACATTACAAAGAAAAAAAAAAGCCTGCCTCGTTCTAGCCCAGGCCCAGGAGAATCTCAGGCGCCGGGCTGTTCCCCGAGACGTTCTCCCTCCTGGGGTTCTGTGGCACAGTCCGCCCTGAGGTGTCAGCTGCCCACGCGCTAAGTCTGCTCCGTTCCCTCACCTCGGCGAATTTGGAGCCTATCCCTCCAGGCCACAGCCAACCCTTTTCTGGACCAGGATTCCCCCTGCAGAGTTCCAGTCCTGAGGCCTTTGGGAAACGGAAGTCTCCGGCAGGAACCGCCGACCCCCACAGGCCCGGGACGCCCTCTTCAAAGATGGCCGCCAGACTGCCGCGCGGGCCCCACCCCACAGAGAGCGGCGGGGAGTCCGTCCTTGCCAAAGTGCGCAGGCGTGGGAGGCGATGCCCCGCCCTTTGCCAGAGGCCACGCCGCCTGATTCTTGAAGGGAAGAGGCAGAGATGGGCGGTGGCACATCTCGACGCGCTCTTTCAACAGCTTCCAGTGCTTTCCTGAGTCCACAAAGTGATCTCTGCGGCCGGGAGGCCTGGGGACTGAGGTCTCCGGGCTGCCATACTCCCCCCCCCCCCCCGAACCCCGTCACTCCCCCCCACCCCCCAGCAGATGTTTTCCGGGGAGGGGCAGCCATCAAGGCCTCTATGAGGACTGGAATAGGTGGCCGACCAGCCTGACGTCCGTGCAGGGGTGAGACCTCAGGGGGACATGGATACCAGACCCAGGAAAACTCAGCAGAGGACGTGGCAGCTGATGGAGGACATGCCACCCCGTGCGCCCCTCGGTGAATCCAGGATAGAAGAGCAAAACGAGAACGGTGTCACGTTGTGCAGGGTAGAAAGGGATGCAGTTATAGCTGTACGAGGGGCTGGCACACGACAGCTCCAGCTGCCATGGGCCCCGACTCCCCTCTCGAGGTTCCCGAGTTGTGTTTTTTGTTTTTTGTTTTGTTTTTTTTTAAGAGACGGCCTTATCGGATGGTTCCTGCTCACGGAGTGTGAAGTCACGTGGCCATCAGGAGGGGCACGTGGATCCTCCCTTGGGGATTGGCTTGGGATTGTCACGTGGGAAGGGGGTGAGAGCAAGTCACTCTTTTAAGACCAAGCCAAGCCGACACGGTTCCTGGGGGGGGGGGGGGGGGGGGTCGGTGTGTGTCTGCGAAGCCAGTTAGTCAATGCTTCTCGACCTCCTCCTGCATAACAGGCTCTCTAGCAGGTGCTGCAGTGACTGTACAAGGATCAAATAGCCTTGTCCTCTTGACGTTGACATTCTAGGAGACCAGAAACAAGACAGAAGTAAGAGCTGCAATTGATCAGGTGGTTCTTAGAGCTAAGGAGGGAGAGAAAACTACAGGGGAGTGTGGGGGCGGGGGGGGGGGGCGCGGGGGCGCTGGGCAGGGCTTCCCTGGGCCACTATCTCTGAGGGTTTGTGAACTTGAGTGTCTGCGTGTCCATAAAAATGTGCCACAACAGGGGCGCCTGGGTGGCTCAGTCCGTTGAGCGTCTGACTTTGGCTCAGGTCATGATCTCACAGTGGGTGGGTTCCAGCCCCGCGTCCGGCTGTGTGCTGACAGCTCAGAGCCTGGAGCCTGTTTCAGATTCTGTGTCTCCCTCTCTCTCTGCCCCTCCCCTGTTCATGCTCTGTCTCTCTCTGTCTCAAAAAGAAATAAACGTTAAAAAAATTTAAAAAAAGTGCCACAACAAAGTCTGTGATTTCGTATGTCTGCCTGGGAAAGTATGCATCTGAAACTTGGAATGCTTTTATTTTTGATTCTTGCCTAATGGCCCTTGTGACACCTCAGTTACCACATTGAAAGAACTGGTGAGAGCATACTTTGTTGGTGGTGGTGGTGGTGGTTTTTTGTTTTGTTTTGTTTTCCTTTGTTTTTATTTTTGTTTTTTTCTGGATCTTAGAAAGCCTTTATTCTTTCACCATCACGAATTTGTTAGCTCTGGGTTTTTCAATGGTTAGCTATTTTACACTTAGGTAGTTTATTGAGGTAGTTTGTCATAGTTTATTGAATGTTGTTCTTACTCAAGTGTGTTTGAACTTTGTCAAATGCTTGTTTGTGTTTATTGAGATGATTCTGTAGTTTGGGGCATTTACTTTGTTAGTGGTTTATTACATTAATTCATTTTCAGATGCAAAACCAGTATTGCTTCCATGGTTTGAATCCCAAGTGGTCATCAGGCTTAGGTCATTTTATATATTGCTGGATTCAGTTCACGAAAATTTTGTTGTGGCTTTTTTTCCATGTATATTAATAGAAAGTATTTCCGGGGCACCTGGGTGACCCAGTTGGTTGAGCGTCCGACTTTGGCTCACGTCATGATCTCGCAGTTTGTGAGTTCGAGCCCTGCGTCGGGCTCTGTGCTGACAGCTTAGAGCCTGGAGCCTGCTTCGGATTCTGTGTCTCTCTCTCTGCCCCTCCCTTGCTCAAGCTGTCTCTCTCTGTCTCAAAAATAAATATAAACATTAAAAAAAAAAGTATTGTTTACATCTGATGTATGATGTTGTATATGGTGTAAAATTATCCAATGTGGTATGGTGTATACTTTCACAGACTAGTATTTCAGTCTTAGTCCCATAGTGGGTGTCATCACCATGTCTGTCCATAGAATTATTCAAATAAGCCATTCCCATACTCCCTTGGGAACGTAAGGAGCACCGCACTAATTTGATATTGCAAAGGCTACTTCCCAAAGCCCCTGTTTGTTTTCTTTGCTCCAGAGCAGAACTAAAGTATCAGTATGTGTTTCCAAAAATTGAAGTAACGTATTAGCCTGAGGATTGAAACGAGTCTGTCCAGTTTGATTTTTATTATGTGCAGAGACAAATGTGGTCCTCTTTTGTATTTGAGTCGTTATGAGGCAAGGGATGACCTCAGCTAAGGCATTCTTCTTGGTGCCAGGCAGCTGGATCATCGGCAATAAATGGCCTCAAGGTCTGTAAAAATGTGAAGATAAGGCAGACTCTTGGCCAGGACCTCCTCTAGCATGATTTTCTGGTGTATGATTAATCCTGCTGCCCACTGGGCCCTGTCTTTGGTCAAGGCTGACCTGGTTAAGGACAGAGACCAGCGGCGTTTCCATGTTCTCCATCACAAGTGCTGGTGGAATGCCACCATGGATATTAAAATAGGTGCAAATTTTGTTCTTTTTTTTTTTTTTTTATAGTTTATTTGAGAGAACATGCAAGCGGGGGAGGGGAGGGGCAAAGAGGAGAGGAGAGAGGGAGAGAGAGAGGGGGAGGGAGAGAATCCTAAGCAGGCTCCACACTACGCAGAGCTGGACACAGGGCTCAGTCTCACGAATCATAAGATCACGACTTGAGCCAAAGTCAACAGTCAGATGTTTAATTGACTGAGCCACCCAGGTGCCCCTTTTTGACTGTTTTTTGTTTTGTTTTGTTTCTATACTGTTTATTTCTGCTCTAATCTTTATTATGTCCCCTTTTTTGCTGGCTTTAGGCTTTATTTGCTGTTCTTTTTCTAGCTTTTTAAGATGTATTTGAGACTTTTCTCGCTTCTTGAAGGAGGCCTTTATTGCAATATACTTCCCTCTTACGACTGTCTTTGTTGCATCCCAAAGGTTTTGGACTGTTGTGTTTTCATTTTTGTTTGCTTCCATGTATTTTTAAAATTTCTTCTTCAAGGGGTGCCTGGGTGGCTCAGTCAAGTGTCTGACTTTGCCTCAGGTCATGATCTCATGGTTCGTGAGTTTGAGCCCCACATCGGGCTCTGTGCTGACAGCTCAGAGCCTGGAGTCTGCTTTAGATTCTGTGTCTCCCTCTCTCTCTACCCCTCCCCCACTCACTCTCTGTCTCTCTCAAAAATAAATATTAAAAAAATGACTCATATAAAAAAAGAAAAAATAATAAATTTCTTCTTTAATTTCCTTGTTAACCCATTCATTCTTTAGTACGATGTTCTTTGATCTCCATGTATTTGTGGTCTTTCCAAATTATTTCTTGTGGTTGATTTCAAGTTTCATCACGTTGTGGTCTGAAAATATACATGGTATGATCTCACTCTTTTTGTACTGGTTGAGGGCTGATTTGTGGCCCAGTATATGATCTATTCTGGAGAATGTTCCATGTGCACTTGAAAAGAATGTGTATTCTGCTGTTTTAGGATGAAATGTTCTGAATATATCTGTTAACTCCATCTGGTCCAGTGACATTCAAAGGCATTGTTTCCTTATTGAAATTCTGCTTAGATGATCTGTCCATTGCTGTAAGTGGGGTGTTAAAATCCCCTATTATTATTATATTATTATCAATGAATTTATGTTTGTTATTAATTGATTTATATACTTGGCTGCCTCCAAGTTGGGGGCATTAATATTTACAGTTGTTAGTTCTTGGTGAATAGGGCCCTTTTATTATGATATAGTGCCCTTCTTCATCTCTTGCTACAGTCTTCAGTGTAAAATCTAGTTTGTCTGATACAAGTATGGCTATTCCAGTTTTCTTTTGATGTCCATTAGCATGATAGATGGTTCTCCACCCCCTGACTTTCAGTCTGTGTCTAAAATGAGTCTCTTGTAAGCAGCATAGCAAGAGGTCTTGTTTTTGTTTTTGATCCATTCTGATACCATATGTCTTTTTACTGAGCATTTCGTCCATTCGCATTCAGAGTAATTACTGATAGATATGAATTTAGTGCCATTGTATTACCTGTTAAGTTGCCGATAGTCTTTGTTCCTCTCTTGTCTTTGTTGCTTTTGGTCTCTCTTTCCTGCTCAAAAGGGTACCCTTTAATATTTTTTGCAGAGTGGGTTTAGTGTGCATGAATTTCTTTAGTTTTTCCTTGACTTGGAAACTCTTTATCTCTCCTTCTAATTCTTTTTTTTTTTTTAATGTTTATTTTGAGAGAGAGAGAGAGAGAGCACATAAGCAGGGAAGGAGGGGAGAAAGGAGAGAGAGAATCCTAAGCAGGCTCCATGCTGTCAGCGCAGAGCCTCACACGGGACTCAATCCCACAAACCGTGAGATCTTGATCTGAGCTGAAATCAAGAGTCAGACGCTTCACGGACTGAGCCACCCAGGCGTTCCTCTCCCTCTATTCTGAATGACGGCCTTGCTGGATGATGTGTTCTTGGCTGCATATTTTTCCCATTCAGCACGTTGAATGTATCATTCCACTCCCTTCTGGCCTACCAAGTTTCTGTGGACAGGTATGTTGCTAACCCTATGTGTCTAGCCTTGTAGTGGATCTTTTGTTCCTAGCTACTTTCAGAATTCTCTCTTCGTGTTTGTATGTTGCAAGTTGCACTATGAGATGTCTTGGTGTTGATCTGTTTTTGTTGATTTTGAGGGGAGTTCTCTGGGCCTCTTGGACTTGAATGCCTGTTTCCTTCTCCAGATTAGGGACGTTCTAAGCTATAATGTGTTCAAATAAACCTTCTGCCCCCTTTTCCCGCTCTTCTTTTTCTGGGATGCCTATGATATGGGTATTATTGCACTTTATGGAGTAGCTACTTCCCTAGGTCCAGATTCATGAGCTAATAGTTTTCTTTCCTTTTTCTTTGCAGCTTCATTATTTTCCATATTTTATCTTCTATATCACTATTGCTCCTCTGCTTCCATCCTCGTGATTACATCCACTTGGTTTTGCATCTCAGTTATAGCATTTTTTATTCTGGCCTGACTAGATTTTAGGTCTTTTATCCCTGCAGCTAGGGGTTCTCTTGTGTCTTCTATGTGTGTTTTTTTTTAAAGCCCAGGTAGTATTCTTAAGACTTTTGTTCTAAATTCTTGTTCAGCTAAATCACTTACGTTTTGAGGAAATTCCTGGCTGTGATTTCTCCTCGATCCTTCTTTGGGGAGAATTCCTCCACCTTGTCATTTTGTCTGGGTTTCTATCTTTTGTGTGCTATGAGACCTTGTTATGTTTCCTGCTCCTGAGAGTAATGCTATATTAAGAAGGGGTCAGGGGCGCCTGGGTGGCTCAGTCGGTTAAGCGTCTGACTTCAGCTCAGGTCACGATCTCGCGGTCCGTGAGTTCGAGCCCCGCGTCGGGCTCTGGGCTGATGGCTCAGAGCCTGGAGCTTGTTTCAGATTCTGTGTCTCCCTCTCTCGCTGCCCCTCCCCCGCTCGCGTGCGGTCTCTGCCTCAAAAATAAATAAACATTAAAAAAAAATGTTTTTTTAAACAGGGAAAAAACTATAAGCCCGTTTCGAAAGTAGAAGAAAGGAAGAAAAAAAAAAAAAGGCCTGACCCAAAAAACGAGAAAAGGAAAGGAAAAAACAAACAAACAAAAAACATGGGGCGTGGTGGGGGGGGCCCTGTGTCGGTCCTCTTCTGGAGAGGCCCCCGCTGTGCTGGGTCGCAGCGAGACCTGCCTTAGCGAAGATAAAGCAGCGGGGCCCAGGCAGGGGTTGGTGTAAGTAGCTCCAGCCGCCACTGGGGGCGCTGTGTTACTCACTGAGGTCCCACCGTGCTGCTGGGCTGGGGGGAGATGGCGCCACGGGCTCTCTCCTCCCCTGGAGAGGGGAGCTTGCCCCCTATGCTGTTCAGGAAGCCCTCCCAGAAAAGAACAGTCTCCCGTCTTGTGTCCCAAGCTTCCGCAGGTCCCTGTCCCCCGCTGTTGAATGGCCACTCGGTGGTGCCCGCTGGGTCTTTTGTCCTCGGAGAGGCAACATACCCTCTTGCGCATGCACTCCAGGAAGGGGAACATTCTCTCCCCGGGCGCCCCAGGGGATCCCCACACCATGCTGTCCACTCCTGGGTCTCCACCCTCTTTCTCCCCAGGAGCACTGCTGCCCTCCCAGGTCGACTCTGGCCAATGGCACAGACTTGCAAAAACTTCAGAATCGGAGCGCCACTGTGTGTAAAAACTTGGCGACAGTCCGTTCCTTTGAGTATTTGTCTCCTGCAAACCAAATGCGCTGCTCTCTCCCTCTCTTTCTGTCCTTT
Source organism: Neofelis nebulosa (assembly GCF_028018385.1). Lineage (NCBI taxonomy): Eukaryota > Metazoa > Chordata > Mammalia > Carnivora > Felidae > Neofelis > Neofelis nebulosa. The sequence continues at coordinate 161,264,099 of NC_080785.1, forward strand.
CCCTGCAAAAAGGGCTCCCTCCTCTCCTCAGCAATGGGGCTTTGCTCTCCCCCCAGGTCACATCTCGACACCTGCCAAGTTCTCTCCCTCTAATTGTGCAGATTTCCCCCTTAATCCTCAGATTGATTTCCTACGTGTTCAAAATGATTTGATGTTTATCTAGCTGTGTTCGAGGGACCGGGCAGGCCCAGGGTCCCCCTACTACTTTGCCGTCTTAACTCCTAAATCTCCACAGTGATTTTCTTAAGTTTAGACTGTTCTATCTTATGGATTTATTTAAAATAAAGATACCCAATAAATTATATTAAAAAAAAACACAAAACCACACTGTATGTTAGCCAATTTGACAATAAATTATATTAAAAAATAAATAAGCTTGGGGCGCCTGGGTGGCGCAGTCGGTTGGGCGTCCGACTTCGGCCAGGTCACGATCTCGCGGTCCGTGAGTTCGAGCCCCGCGTCGGGCTCTGGGCTGATGGCTCGGGAGCCTGGAGCCTGTTTCCGATTCTGTGTCTCCCTCTCTCTCTGCGCCTCCCCCGTTCATGCTCTGTCTCTCTCTGTCCCCAAAATATAAATTAAAAACGTTTTAAAATAAATAAATAAATAAATAAAAATAAATAAGCTTATGCCGTATTTTGCTATTTACTATTCTTTAATTTAACTCTGTCTTCAGGAAGCCATTCTCAGATTTAATTCCTTTAAACACCAAATGTCACAAAAATGTAAACCATAAAAAAATCTCTTTCGGACAGATGACATGGGGGCATCACAGTTTGTCCTTCCCCTCTATCACACTCAGGGTATTTTCTGGGAATAAGTAGCCTATTGCAGTGTGTTAGGGGGTTGAGTTTAGCTCCTTAAATGTATTGGATTTTAATAAATTTGCATAAGCCTTGGGTAGTTTTCCTCACATCAATTAAAATAGGAATTCAGTTGCTTTTCTCCTGTTGAATGTCAGTGTTCTCTAAGGACTAGGGACACGTAGAAACAAAAACTGACCCAAGAATGGAATAGTGTACTCGAGAACTTAAACACATTCATCTCACATCTCAAGGTTCTCTTGGCTAAACAGAACACAAAATCTATTTGGTTCCATAATTTTCTAGCTTGCCTCACACCGTATCTCTCCACCAGCTTACAGTTTAGAAGCCCAAGTGCTGAAGGAAACCGGGGCCCAAGGGCTGCGCTGTTCCATCAATAAAGGAATCCAGGAAAGAAACTGGACTCAGCAGGGACGAGCAGCCCGCGTCCCACAGGACATGAGGAAAGCCACCTTCAGAAGGTTCCCCGGTCTAGACTGTCCCGGTGGAGACAGAAGCCCTGGAGTGGGTCAGTCCCCGCGGAGGGAAGGGAGGGACACCCGAGCAGCCACAGGAATGTGCTCAGGGAGCCCTGCACACCCTCCCCTCCCTTCCCCTCCCCTCCCCTCCCCTCCCCTCCCCTCCCCGGGGCAAAGGGAACCTCTCCCTGCCTCAGGGTTCCAGGCTCCCAAGTGAGGACACTCAGCAGGGTTCAGTTTAAGGTTCTGACCCAGATGACCTCCCCATTCACTGACACGGTCCCCATTCAGTGACACGGTTCCAGGACACAGAGCTCTTGACTTTCAGACTTCTCCATGTAAACAAATTGTACTCTGAGTTCCCCTACACTGTGGACGGAAAACCAACCTGTGGGAGTTTTAAGACTTAAGGAACCTCAGGGGCGCCTGGGTGGCTCAGTTGGTTGGGTGTCTGACTTCAGCTCAGGTCATGATCTCATGGTTCATGGGTTGGAGCCCGTGTCGGGCTGTGTGCTGACAGCTGGGAGCCTGGAGCCTGCCTCGGATTCTGTGTTTCTCTCTCTCTCTGCCCCTCCCCCGCTGACGCTCAGTCTCTCCTTCAAAAATAAACATTAAAAAAAAAAAAAAAAAAAAAGACTTAAGGGAACCTCAGTTGCAACTTTAGAAAAGGCATAGGGGTCCACCCACCTCCACCCTACCCCTACAGGTGTATCCCCAGCCCCCCTGGGCTCAATAGCTTCTCAGCATAAAGGGGTCCTTCTCAGGTGGGTGTGAGCAGGTTAAGACACCTGCAGGGGGAGGCTCCCCAGGAACAAAATACTTACCTCTGCAGGCTCAAGGAAGGCCTTAGCTTAGAGCCCTGAGACCTCTGCCTCCACCCCCCTACTAGAGTTGCTTTGAACCATGAGTCTTATTTCATTTTATTGTATTTTTTGAGACTTTATTTTAATTAATTATTATTATTATTTTTTTAGAGACAGAGCATGTGTGCAAGTTGAGGAGGGGCAGAGGGGGAGAGAGAGAGAGAGAAAGAGAGAATCTTAAGCCCAGACACAGGGCTCCAGCTCACAACTGTGAGATCATGACCTGAGCCAAAATCAAGAGTTGAATGCCTAACCAACTGAACGACCCAGATGCCCTGAGATTTTAAGTACTCTGCAACCAACATGGGGCTGGAACTCACATCTCCGAGGTCAAGAGTCCCATGATGCATGTTATTTTAAATGACACAAACCCAGTGTTTGAACAATCCAGCAAAATTTAAGGTGAAAGAAGGGAAGAAAATTGTAAGGCCCTTTGCTAGCTCAACAAGAAAACCCCCAAGTATCTATTGTATCCTGAAGGAAGAAAAAGTTACATTATTATTCCCATTGGGGGAAATTTCTATAGACTGTTAATCATACTTGAACACTTAGGTCTGTACGTCTGAACCGTGTAAACCCTTTTGAACTCACCCAAAATAAAAGAACAGACCTCAGGGGGCACCTGGGTGGTTAGGTCAGTTAAGCGTCCAACTCTTGATTTCAGCTCTGGTCATGATCTTGCAGTTCGTGAGATCCAGCCCTGCATTGGGCTATGCTCTGATATCTCGTAGCCTGCTTGGGATTCTCTCTCTCTCTCTCTCTCTCTCTCTCTCTCTCTCTCTCTCTCTTCCATTCCCCTGCTCTCTCTCTCTCGCTCTCAAAATAAATAAACTTAAAAAAAAAAAAAAAAACCAGACCTCAGAATATTACTAACACGATCAAAGGAAGACTAAAGGGAAACAAATAACATACATGCGATGTAATTTTGGATTTTTTTTTTTTCCTGAAATTCACCTCCTTGCCTCTTTGGAAATATTTTACGTTGTGTTTCAAGCCGTGATTAAATAGATATTTATGGGGCGCCTGGGTGGCGCAATTGGTTAAGCATCCGACTTCAGCCAGGTCACGATCTTGCGGTCCGTGAGTTTGAGCCCCGCGTCAGGCTCTGGGCTGACGGCTCTGGGCTGACGGCTCTGGGCTGACGGCTCTGGGCTGACGGCTCGGAGCCTGGAGCCTGTTTCCGATTCTGTGTCTCCCTCTCTCTCTGCCCCTCCCCCGTTCATGCTCTGTCTCTCTCTGTCCCAAAAATAAATTAAAAAGGTTGAAAAAAAAATTAAAAAAAAAATATTTATTAAAAAGCTGAGTCAAAAGCTAATAAATCTTTTTAAAACATAATTCAAACATTTTTTATTTTAGAGAGAGCATGCAAGCGTGGGAGGGGGCAGAGGGAGAAAGAAAGAATCTTAAAGCAGGCTCCATGATCAGCGAGGAGCCCATGGTGGGGCTCCATCCCCCACCCCGGGATCATGACCGGGCCGAATTCAAGAGTCCAAGGCTCAACCGGCTGAGCTACCCAGTCGCCCCTGAAGTTAATAAAGCTTATAACTCAGGTTAGGGCATCGCTGACTGGACAGAACACCAGGGAAAGTTTCAAAGAGCAACTGCCAGGGGCAGCTGGGTGGCTCAGCTGGTTAAGTGGCCCACTTCGGCTCAGGTCACGATGTCGCAGTTCCTGAGTTCGAGCTCCCCACCCTGCACCCCCTCTCCATGGGGCTCTGTGCTGACAGCTCAGAGCCTGGAACCTGATTCAGATTCTGTGCCTCCCTCTCTCTGCCCTTCCCCCATTCGTGCTCGGTCTCTCTCTGTCTCTCAAAAATGAATAAATGTTAAAAAAAAAAAAAAGAAAGAAAGAATGTCATGTTGGGTTATAACGCAAAGTATAAAATAAATACCCGTGACCCATACGGTTTATTGAATGAGTGGGTAAAATCATAAATGCAGGAGATGAGTAAATATTCCATGCAGAAAAATTCCAAATATTGTACGGACATATTCTTCCTGAAGGAGATGAGGTATAACTCCTACTCCTGAAATGTAGGGTCTCTGTATAATGGATACCTTGCAAAGAATACAGTAGGAAGTGGGAACGAGAGTGAAGTTTATAATGGAGAAATTCGAGAAACACCTTGCCCTGGTGTTAAAGGTCACTAAGCCGGGATGAGCGCTCTTAAGAATACACACTTGTGGGGCACCTGGGTGGCGCAGTCGGTTAAGCGTCCGACTTCAGCCAGGTCACGATCTCGCGGTCCGTGAGTTCGAGCCCCGCGTCGGGCTCTGGGCTGATGGCTCGGAGCCTGGAGCCTGTTTCCGATTCTGTGTCTCCCTCTCTCTCTGCCCCTCCCCCGTTCATGCTCTGTCTCTCTCTGTCCCAAAAATAAATAAAAAACATTAAAAAAAAAAATTTAAAAAAAAAAAAAAAGAATACACACTTGTGATATTGTGACTTATGAAAAGAAATATATATTTGGTCTTTGGTTCCGAGCACCGGAGCTCCTAAAATCCCTTGGAATTTCCTTCGATAAAAGCAATAAAGGTGCCTCTTGTGATGTTAATGAGGTGACTTTGGAGAAGCCCTCAGGTTACCTAAGAATGGGGTCTGGTTGCCAGGGGAACCAATCCCCTGATTAAAAAGTTGTAATTTTCGGGGCGCCTGGGTGGCGCAGTCGGTTAAGCGTCCGACTTCAGCCAGGTCACGATCTCGCGGTCCGTGAGTTCGAGCCCCGCGTCGGGCTCTGGGCTGATGGCTCGGAGCCTGGAGCCTGTTTCCGATTCTGTGTCTCCCTCTCTCTCTGCCCTTCCCCCGTTCATGCTCTGTCTCTCTCTGTCCCAAAAATAAATAAAACGTTGAAAAAGTTGTAATTTTCAGTCCCAGCCCCTGACCTCCAGGGGAGGTTGAATCCATAGCCCAAGGCCAGTGATTTAATCAGTGCTGCCTGTGTAATGAGGGCTTCATAAAAACTCAAAAGGACAGGGTTTGGGAGAGCTTTTCAGTGGGTGAACGTGTGGAGATTGGAGGAGAAAGTAAGGCATGTAAATTTCACATCCCTTTCTCCATACCTTGCCCTTTGCATGTTCCATCTGGCTATTCCGGAGTTAGGTTCTTTAGACAACATTTCTCAGAGTTCTGTGAGACACGTTAGCAGATTAATCATGAACCATTGTTTTTCTTTTGGTTCCATAAAGTACCTCTCAATAACCCAATGTAAATACCTGCACCATATAGGTCTAACTTTGGGGGCCCACCTGCATCACCCCCTCCTGAAATGAGACACAAATTCAACTGAACCGATCCATGCTTAGGACTAAGAGGCTGGATAATGAGTTATGAGCTATCTACCAACTCGGGATAGGTTCAAACCTACAATACTCCAGGTGGCCCAAGATGTTAAAATATTCCCTAATATTATGGAAGTCTTTGCATAGATTCCTGGGACCCCCAAGATCTCAGACTTAGTTTTACTGTCGGACCCTTCAAGTTTGGGACGATGACTATGGACTGGACTTCAGACTATTGTCTGTATAACTATCATAGGATCTGCTACTATAATCCTATTTAGATGTGTACTGTCTGGGTTACAACATGCCCTAACCCTGATTTTTTAGCCCGTCAGCTATACCAGCAGTTGATGTCCTCACCATTGAATCTGATACCTGTGTGTCACAGGGTGGATTGTAGTGTAATCCCTGACAGTTTTTCGTTTTTCTTTTCTTTTTCTTTTTTGTAATGCAAGTGCCTGATTTAGGTTTTGATTGACAAGGCATTCACTTCAAAGAGGCATCCACTTCAAAGACGGTATCTCAGATAATACACATTGCCGGCCACAGGACTAGGTCAAGAACCAGGCCACCTCCCCCCACCAGCATGCCTTTGTTTTAGAGATCTTGGTTGATTTCAGTAACCCGACTATTTGGGGCACTTGTCTTTTGTTTTCCCGAACTTTAAATTCTTGCCCTTTTGTTTTCGATTCAACAACAATGAGTGAGCCAGAGAAACCCTAGGTCCCCACCCTCACTCTGATAAAAGCAGAACCCTTGCCTTGTGTTCTCTCTCTGTCTCTGTCTCTGTCTCTCTCTACTGGTGATCTTGCTCTGTGGTCCCTGGTGTGCTGTGTTAAGTTCCAGGTCTTATAAGTAATAAACTTCTGAGGCACCTGGGTGGTTCAGTAGGTCAGTAGGTTGGCTCAGGTCACGATCTTGCAGTTTGTGAGTTCGAGCCCTGTGTCGAGCTCTGGGCTGACAGCTCAGAGACTGGAGCCTGCTTCGGATTCTGTCTCCCTCTCTCTCTGCCCCTCCCCTGCTCATGGTCTCTCTCTCAAAAATAAATAAACATTAAAAAATAATAATAAACCTTTATTTTTTCAAAGTTTCCAAATGAATGTTGCTGAAGGGCATCGTGCGGTTACAATGAGAACCACAAGATTTGGTCCAGTCATAATCTTGGTTCGGAAAGGGGCATGTGGGAAGCTCACGGGAGCCTAAGTGAGTGCCCCAGGCATTTATAGCCCAAAGCATTACTATTAATAAGCTGAGACTGGCACAAATATAAATGAAATAAGACAAAGGAAGTCAAATACCATATGATTGCACTTATATATGGAATCCAAAAACCCCGAAAATAAACCAACAACAAAAATTGAGCTCAAAGCTACGGAATAAACATTGGTGGTGGCAAGGGGCTGGGGGTGGGGGGCAGGAGAAATGGGTAAAGGGGGTAAAAAGGTACAAACTTCTAGTTATAAAGTAAATAAGTCATGAGGATATAATGTACAACATAGTGACTATAGTTAATAATACTGTACTGCATATCTTATTTTGTTTTTGTACTGCATATTTTAATGTTTATTTATTTTTGAGAGAGAGAGAGAGACAGAGCACAAGCGGGGACGGGGGGCAGAGAGGGAGAGACACAGAATCCAAAGCAGGCTCCCGGCTCCGAGCTGTCAGCCCAGAGCCCGACTGAGGGCTCGAACCCACAAACCGTGAGATCATGACCTGAGAGCAAAGTCAGACTCTTAACCGACTGAGCCACCCAGGCACCCCAGTACGGAACATTTTATTTATTTTTTTTTTAATTTTTTTTCAACGTTTTTAATTTATTTTTGGGACAGAGAGAGACAGAGCATGAACGGGGGAGGGGCAGAGAGAGAGGGAGACACAGAATCGGAAACAGGCTCCAGGCTCCGAGCCATCAGCCCAGAGCCTGACGCGGGGCTCGAACTCACGGACCGCGAGATCGTGACCTGGCTGAAGTCGGACGCTTAACCGACTGCGCCACCCAGGCGCCCCGGAACATTTTAAAGTTGCTAAAAGTAAATCTTCAAAGTACTCATCACAAGAAAAAATATTTTGTGACTATGTGGTGAGGGATGTTAACTATGCCAACTCTGGCGATCATTTCACAATATATACTGATAACAAATAATTATAACTAATGTAGAGGCTAAGGGCAGGAAGTGAGTGCAGAAAGCACAGTCTGACCCCCCCCCCCCCACCTTTGTCTCCAGAAAGCAGGAAGAAAATCCTCCATGTGAAAGGTACCCTCCCTGCACTAAGAGGTAAAGAGACATCCTTAACACCAGAAATAGGGAATTTGGAGCCAAGAAGGCTGTCTAAACAAACCTTGTTACTTCTTACTAATTTACTACCCCAGCCAAATTCTGTTTAGAATTCCTCACTAATTGAAGCTCTTGCACAAAGAGTTCTTTGTCTTGTCAATTCCTCACAGACTTACTGTCTTTGTCTAAAACGTGTAAAAACTTGCTGCCTTGGTCATTTTTTTAGGTCTCGATTTTCTTGCAAAACCTAACAAGACTCTTTTTTTTTTTTCTCCTGTTAATCTGTTTCAGATCAATTTCATTCTTAGACCAGCTGCAAGAACCTTGAAAGATGGAAGGACATTTTTCCTCCTCAACACTAGTATAATGTTGTATGTCAATCATACCTTATAAATTATACCTTATAAAAAAATTCTTTTTAAAAAGGACTTGTGTTCCCAAACATGCTCAGGCCCCGTCATATATATTTTCCCCCGTTTTAAATGTCATGCTGCTATTCTTATGCAGTTTTATGGTTCGGTGGCTTAGATGACGCCCAGTAAATGCTGGATGTTAAAGGGTTTTTGTTTTTTGTTTTTTTTTAATATGATTGATGGTGGTCACAGTCTCTACCAGGATTCAGAGGAAAGTCAAGGCTGTTTTTCAAATGGAGAGAAGTTTTCCAGAGAAGGTATGACCACACAGTAAAGTTTTAGGGGTTCGGCATTGTGATTCTTCCCTTTGAGGTTTCCATAAGCATCAGTTCCGTGTAATACATCATCAGTTCTGGGCAATAAGATCCAAGTAGAAAGGCAGTTGCACCTCTATGTGGACATGAGGCAGGACTTTTTCTGTTCTGGGCAGAACACCACTTAAAACTGGTAATGTTATGTGTCACCGAGTAAATGACTCTGAGTAGCGGGCTCAAATGGCTCCAAATCTAAACATTTCCATTGATTTAAAAAAAATTTTTTTTTTAATTTTTTTTTTTTTCAACATTTTTTATTTATTTTTGGGACAGAGAGAGACAGAGCATGAACGGGGGAGGGGCAGAGAGAGAGGGAGACACAGAATCGGAAACAGGCTCCAGGCTCCGAGCCATCGGCCCAGAGCCTGACGCGGGGCTCGAACTCACGGACCGCGAGATCGTGACCTGGCTGAAGTCGGACACTTAACCGACTGCGCCACCCAGGCGCCCCCAAAAAAATTTTTTTAATGTTTATTTATTTTTGAAGGAGAGAGAGACAGAGTGTGAGTGGGGGAGGGGCAGAGAGAGAGGGAGACACAGACTCCGAAGGAGGCTCCAGGCTCCAAGCCGTCAGCACAGAGCCCGACGTAGGGCTCGAACTGACGGACCATGAGATCATAACGTGAGCTGCAGTCGGACGCTCAACCGACTGAACCACCCAGGCGCCCCTCCATTGATTTTAATAACAACCTTATGGAAGGCAGTAACTTGATTCCACATTACAGGTGGTATTTCATCCTGTTCTCAGGCGACTGAAACCCTAGAAAATGCACAAACATGCGCGGGCTGTGCACATTCACAGCATTGTACCCCAACACCTGATTTGCATGTGCCTGTACTCTCTTTTTGACGAAGATAAGCGTTGTTGACCCAGCATTGATAAGCATGGTGGACGAGACAATGAACATCTGCTGTTGTGACTGCCAAGAAATGGAAAATCAAATGTGATGCACAACACAGGCAGAAGGTCAGAGAGCAGAAGTTGCATACCTGATCCCACAAAGCTTGTTCCTAGGAATGATACTGCATTTGGAAACCAGCTATGATTGACATTCCTACCTATTGAAGTTTGTGATATTCTAAACTCACTCTCCATAGTCTTGTAACGAAAATACAGATTAAAGAAGGAAGTTGACGGGGCGCCTGGGTGGCGCAGTCGGTTAAGCGTCCGACTACAGCCAGGTCACGATCTCGCGGTCAGTGAGTTCGAGCCCCGCGTCAGGCTCTGGGCCGATGGCTCGGAGCCTGGAGCCTGTTTCCGATTCTGTGTCTCCCTCTCTCTCTGCCCCTCCCCCGTTCATGCTCTGTCTCTCTCTGTCCCAAAAATAAATAAAAAACGTTGAAAAAAAAATTTTTTTTAAAGAAGGAAGTTGAGCGCCTGGGTGGCTCAGTGGGTTAAGCATCCAACTTCCGCTCAGGTCACGATCTTGCAGTCTGTGGGTTCGAGCCCTGCGTTGGGCTCACCGCTGTCAGTGCAGAGCCTGCTTTGGGTCCTCTGTCCCCCCCTTTCTCTGCCCCCCCCAATGTTGCATGCTCTCTCTATCTCTCTCTCAAAAATAAATAAACGTTAAAGAAAAAAAGAGGAGGGTAATTAAAAAAGCACCCCTGTATCTCTCAGGTCTTTGATGATAAAACTTATCTCCGCAGTTCCTCTGTGGATAAAGTGTTACTTTCGGGGTGACGCTTTTGGTGGGGAACAGATCAAGAAGCACCCACTTGATTTTCCCATCAGAATATGCCTTGATAAATATTTTACTCATTAAAAAGTACCTCTATTTCCACTACATACCTTGGGCTTAATGAGCTAATCTATTTTCATAACTTTATTAGGCATGTATAGTTTATAATTTTGTAAGATTTGTGAATGACCCTTTATTGAAACATTTGTATTTTGTTTTTGATGTATAAAAACAATTTAAACTCTTGGGGCGCCTGGGTGGCGCAGTCGGTTAAGCGTCCGACTTCAGCCAGGTCACGATCTCGCGGTCCGTGAGTTCGAGCCCCGCGTCAGGCTCTGGGCTGATGGCTCGGAGCCTGGAGCCTGTTTCAGATTCTGTGTCTCCCTCTCTCTCTGCCCCTGCCCCGTTCATGCTTTGTCTCTCTCTGTCCCAAAAATAAATAAAAAACGTTGAAAAAAAAAATTTTTAAAAACAATTTAAACTCTTAATAATATTACCTTTTACCCTATATTATTGGTATTTCTATATCTTTTATTATTATCAATGATGCATTTACATTTTTCAGTTTTCAAATGGATTTATCTTTTCTTCAAATGGATTTATCTTTTTCTCCCCCCAAATTTTAATGTTTATTTATTTTTTGAGAGAAAGAGTGAGACAGAGCATGAGAGGGGGAGGGACAGAGAGAGAGAGAGGGAGGCACAGAATCCAAAGCAGGCTCCAGGCTCCAAGCTGTCAGCACAGAGCCCGACGTGGGGCTCGAACTCATGAACTGCAAGATCATGACCTGTGCCAAAGTGGGCCGCTCAACCAACTGAGCCACTCAGTTGCCCCTCCATGTATTTATCTTTGAGGCACCTGGGTGGCTCTGTTTGTTGAGCATCCGACTTCGGCACAGGTCATCACCTCACGGTTCATGAGTTTAAGCCCCATAATGGGCTCTCTGCTGTCAGCTCAGAGCCTGCTTCTGATCCCGATTTGGATCCTCTATCCTTCTTCCTCTCTGCACCACCCCAGCTCCAACTGGCATGTGCTCGCTCTCTCTCTCTCTCAAAAATAAACAATAAAAAATGTATTTATTTTTTAGGGGCGCCTGGGTGGCTCAGTCAGTTGGATGTCCGACTTCAGCTCAGGTCATGATCTCGCAGTCCATGAGTTCGGGCCCCGCGTCGGGCTCTCGGCTGACAGCTCGGAGCCTGGAGCCTGCTTCGGATTCTGTGTCTCCCTCTCTCTCTGCCCCTCCCCTGCTTGCTCTCTGTCTCTCAAAACTGAATAAACATTAAAAAAATTTTTTTTAAATGTATTTATTTTTGATTTACATTTTTTCCTTTGTATGCCAAGACTTCCACTGCCTAACCATACAAAAATACTTTATGATTTTTCTTTTTAGTTTTTTGTTTTATCTTTTTTAAACCTTTAACTCTTTAATCCATACAGAATGTATTTGGATAGAGCAGATAGGAGAGTTATAGCCTAGCACAGCTTATCACCTATTTTGTTACATCCTTCTGTCTGTTTATAGACTTCCAAGGGACCATCTAACTATTCCACAGTTTCTCAACATTGACACGACTGATATTTTTGATCAGGTGATGTTCTTTGTCAGAGGGCACACGATGTTGTGTCTTAGAGGATCCCTAGATGTCTGCCGCAGGGCTACCGCCTGCTTGAGTCACGACAACCAAAAATGTCTCCGGATATTGCCAAATATCCCCGAGCGGCAGAATCATCTCCCTGTCCCATGACAAACAGCTGATCAGAGCCTAGGGTGGTCACAGCCCATTAGATGGTCATTTCTTGTTAGTTTTGTCATTGGTGCATCTGTTGGAAGTTGAATTTCCTTCTTTACTTGCGCTAATTTCCTGATTACCCTTGGCTTTATTCGCAGACATATAATTTAGAATTATTTTATTACAGGACAGGAAAGAAGATCCTGAGGCTAATTCAACTGGAAACTTCTTTAACTTTTGTGTGGCTGTAGGTAGAGAGAACTGCATCACTGAGTTCAGGCGTCCTCCATGCACCAAAGTCGATGATATTACGACGGAGGCCATGCTTCTGTCACTTCATCAGGAGACACTAGACTTCTGTCCACATAGATCCCCCACATGGTGTTAGACTGTGACCTCCAAAAAAATTAAAAAGAAATTTTTTTTTAATGTTTATTTATTTTTGAGAGGGAGACAGAACGTGATGGGGGGGAGGGACAGAAGGAGGGAGACACAGAATCCAAAGGAGGCTCTGGGCTCTGAGCTGTCGGCAGGGAGCCCGATGCGGGGCTGGAACCCGCGAACCGTGAGATCGTGACCTGAGCTGAAAGTCGGATGCTTAACCCCACTGAGCCGCCCGCCGGCCAGGCGCCCCTGCAAATCTCAGATATATTTTGCAAGACGTGATTTTAGTCCAATCATTTCTGTTGTTTTTTTCGGTATGGATTCACACAACGTGCAGCAAATCGGCGCCTTCATCAGTGGTGGTAGTTTTCCAGTCACTTCCCCTTTAGTTTGCTAAGTAAACAATACCATCATCTCAACTGACGACACTTGCTTCTTCCGTCCTGTATTCTCCATATTGGTCGTTGTGATTTCTGACATGAGGTTAGAGACGAAAGCAATGATAAGTAACTGGGGTGTGGATCAACATCTCTGGATTTGGTTTGGTTCCGTTCCTCCTTTCAGTGGGAGGAACGGTTCATCGAGCTCTGCTCCCAACCATCTTGAATGAGTCCTAGGCCTGCCTGGCACCCAGTGTGTCTGCAAGTGTCCATCGGAGCTGGACCAAAGGTGACGAACACTACTCGGCACCCTCTTCAGATGTCAACCGGGGGGCAAGAGGGACGGATTCCAACCCCGGGGATCATAATAAGGGTAGAGGGGAAGAACAAAGATGTGTCCGAGTGGCACAAAGGAGTCCGCCCTTGGTGTTCAACTATCCGTCCCAAGTTTGTAACAACAGGTGACGTGTGTTCAGTGGCAAAGCTTGGTCTGAGTCGGACAGCCTGGTGCCGAATCCGAGCGCCCTTAACTGACAGCCTGTGTGACATGAGACGGGGCTCTTTGCTCTGCTGCCTCTCAGTTTCCTCTTAGGAAATGGGATCACGTTATTACTTCCACGTCAGGAAATCTGTGAAGGTGAAGAGTAACGAGCCGATCCACCTACGGTGCTGAGCGGGGTGCCTCCCCCTTAGCAAGCCTCCTGACAGTGTCTATTATTAGTGCTAACATTCCTGGGGGGCCTGGGTGGCTCAGGAGGGTAAGTGGCCAACTTCGGCTCAGGGCATGATCTCACGGTCCGTGAGTTCGAGCCCCGCGTCGGGCTCTGTGCTGACAGCTCGGAGCCTGGAGCCTGCTTCCGATTCTGTGTCTCCCTCTCTCTCTGCCCCTCCCCTGCTCAGGCTCACGCTCTCTCTCTCTCTCTGTCTCAAAAATAAATAAACATTAAAAAATTTTTTTATTGGGGCGCCTGCGTGGCTCAGTCGGTTGAGTGTCTGACTTTGGCTCAGGTCATGATCTTGCGGTCGGTCAGTTCAAGCCCTGCGTTGGGCTCTGTGCTGACAGCTCGGAGCCTGGAGCCTGCTTTGGATTCTGTGTCTCCCTCTCTCTCTGCCCCTCCCCTGCTCGTACTCTCTCTCTCAAAAATAAACATTAAAAAAAATTAAAAAAAATTTTTTTTATTAGTGTTAACATTCCTGTTACTATTCTCATTGTGATTGTCTTCATCATCTCTATGAAGACTTAAGAAGCAAAACGTCTCTCAGTGGAATCTATGACATTTTACACTGCAGATGAATCGATGTCCCTGGAAATGTAAGATTGCACCTGGCCTATAAAACTACTGAGAGGTCATGGTTTTATTTATTTTTTTTGGACGTTTATTTATTTATTTTGACAGACAGCGCAAGCACATGTGCAGGGGAGGAGCAGAGAGAGGCAGAGAGAGAATCTGAAGCAGTCTCGGGCTCTGAGCCCTCAGCAGAGAGCCTGACATGGGGCTCGAACTCATGAACTGCAAGATCACGACCTGAGCCAAAGTCGGGCACTTAACTCACTGAGCTACCCAGGTGCCCCGAAGTGATGCTTTTAATAAGATTCTTTGGGAGCGCGTGGGTGGCTCAGTCAGTTAAGTGTCTGACTTTAACTCAGGTCATGATGTCGATGTTCGATGTTTGTGCATTCGAGCCCTGCATCGGGCTCTCTCCTCTCAGCTGGGAGAACATTTCAGATCCTCTGTCCCCCTCTCTCTCTGCCCTTCCCCAGCTTGTTTGTGCTTTCTCTCTCTGAAAAATAGATACACGTTTAAAAAATAATAACATTCTGTGATGACTATTTTGATTTCTTGTTCGGGTGGTACTTTCTTGTACTTTGAAACCTTCACTAAGTAAATGCTGTGATTACTTGGTTTTGGTAATTCATGCCTTCCCCATCAGGTGGAACCATTTAATTGATTCTCCCTCCCACTCCTACCTCAAACACCATGTCAATATTCCAATCAGACCATGAAGAAACAATAAAAAAAAAAAAGCGCAAGCCTGTATCTTGACATTTTTCCATTTAAAGAGAGTTCATGTTTTCCACCACAAGAAGGATCAGTTGTTCCCTTGTCTTTCATTCAGAGCTGAGAACAGCTTCTTGAACCTTGGGTAATGCATTTCATGAGGGGTATATAGTTCAAGGTCATGGGGAAAATATCTCCATATGTACAAAGAAATCCTTGAGTCCTGTAAGGAGAGCTCTTGATGGGTTAAGAGGACATCTTATAGGATGGGTCTTGAGATTTCAGGGGCTTTCCTCAGTGCAGGGGGCTGGATGCACCAGCACCCTAAGTACATTCCGGCCCTCAAGTTTGCCATGATTCCACACCGGCAACAACTACCCGCTCTTACCAAACACAACCTCAAGATAGCATGTCTGATAGTATGCCAACCACAATGATTAAAGGGCCCTTGAGACCTAAACGTAAGACAGGAAGCCATCAAAATCTTAAGAGGAGAAAGCAGACAAAAACCTCTTTGACCTTGGCTGCAGCAACTTCTTACTCAACAGGTCTTCGGAGGCAAGGGAAACAAAAGCAAAACTGATCTATTGGGACCTCATCAAAATAAAAAGCTTCTGCACAGCAAAGGAACCAATCAGCAAAACTAAAAGGCAACCGACAGAATGGGAGAAGATATTTGCAAACGGCGTATCAGATCAAGGGTTAGTATCCAAAATCTATAAAGAACTTCTCAGACTCAACACCCAAAAAACAACTAATCCAGCGAAGAAATGGGCAAAAGACATGAATAGACGCTTCTCCAAAGAAGTCATCCAGATGGCCAACCGGCACATGAAAAAATGCCCAACATCACTTATCATCAGGGAAATACAAATCAAAACCACAATGAGATAGCACCTCATGCCTGTGAGAATGGCTAACATTCAGGCCACAACAGACGTTGGCAAAGATGCGGAGAAAGAGGCTCTCTTTTGCACTGCTGGTGGGAATGCCAGCTGGTGCAGCCACTCTGGAAAGCAGTATGGAGGTTCCTCAAAAAAATTAAAAATAGAACTACCCTATGACCCAGCAATTGCACTACTAGGCATTTATCCAAGGGATACAGGTGTGCTGTTTCGAAGGGGCACGTGCACCCCAGTGTTTGTAGCAGCACTCTCAACAATAGCCAAAGTATGGAAAGAGCCCAAATGTCCATCGATGGATGAATGGATAAAGATGTGATATATATGGGGCGCCTGGGTGGCGCAGTCGGTTAAGCGTCCGACTTCAGCCAGGTCACGATCTCGCGGTCCGTGAGTTCGAGCCCCGCGTCGGGCTCCGGGCTGATGGCTCGGAGCCTGGAGCCTGTTTCCGATTCTGTGTCTCCCTCTCTCTCTGCCCCTCCCCCGTTCATGCTCTGTCTCTCTCTGTCCCAAAAATAAATAAAAAACATTGAAAAAAAAATTAAAAAAAAAAAAAAGATGTGATATATATATATACAATGGAATATTACTTGGCAATCAAAAAGAATGAAAGCTTGCCATTTGCAACTACGTGGATGGAACCAGAGGGTATTATGCTAAGCGAAATTAGTGAGAGAAAGACAAATATCATATGACTTCACTCATATGTAAAATCTAAGATACAAAACAGATGACCGTAAGGGAAGGGAAGCAAAAATAATATAAAAACAGGGAGGGGGACAAAACATAAGAGACTTTTAAATATGGAGAACAAACAGAGGGTTACTGGAGGGGTTGTGAGAGTGGGGATGGGCTGAATGGGTCAGGGGCATTAAGGAATCTATCCCTGAAATCATTGTTGCGCTACATGCTAACTAACTTGGATGTAAAATTAAAAAATAAATAAAGAAAAATAAAAAAGAATAAAGAAAAGAAATGGTAGTTTTGCATGCTGTATTGGAGAGGATGCCTGTCACAGAGTGATTCCATCATTGTCAGAATGATGGTTACTCTCTGGTATCCTAGATTCATCAATCAGTGGGATTGCTACTCTGAGAAACCCAGTTTTCTGATAAATTTCATTATAGATGCATTATAGACGGATTAAATCATGTGATCACTAGAAAGGCACGGATCATGACGGCGGGGGGAGGGTGTGGGGGTGGGGGGTGGGCGGGTGTGACTGAATCACCAGTAAGAAAGAGTCCCTGCTTACGATTTCCATGCGATCCCAATTTTTCATGTCAGAAACGTTTTCTAAATTTAACCATTCTAAACCCAGAAGCCAGTTTCCATCTGAAGCGATGGTTTGTTTTTGGTTCCAGTGACGTTTTTCTGAATCTGACCTAAGTTCTGGAAGGATGCCCGCCTAATGCACCCCTGCTATCTGCCTGTGCACCTTTTTGGCAAAAGTACCGTGTCAGACTCCCATTTTGCAACAGCCGAAGACCGAAATGTAGCTAGATTCATTATTGTGTCTGGAGAGGTGACTTTAAATAAATTTTTTTTTTTTAATTTGTTCACTTATTTTTGAGAGAGAAGGAGCGAGCACGAGCAGCAGAGGGGCAGAGAGAGGGAGACGGAGAATTCAAAGCAGGTTCCACGCTGTGGGCGCAAAGTCCTAGGTGGGGTTGGAACCCACCAATCGTGAGATCACCACCGAAGCTGAAGTCGCGCGCTTAACCAACTGAGCCGCCCTGGCGCCCTTGGAGACATGATTTTTTTAAGTGTCTGTGTTTGCAAAGAAGTGTCAGAGTTCTGGGAGCGGACAGGCAGTACTACGCTTTCACGCACATGTTCCAGGATAGGGCGCCTCCTGGCCGGTGTTAAGCGCCGACACCTAACCTCCGGCGCCCGCTGTCACTCAGGCGTGAGGGGGCGAGGCCTTGAGAACTGTCCAATCAGGGGCGGCGGCGGCGCGGTGGGTGGGGCGCCGCTCCGCAACCACCCCGGACGTCCCTGCGCTTTTCAGCCTCCCTGGGGGATCGCGGGTCGCCTGTATTTAAAGGTGCCACGTTGCTCAAGCCGCCGTTATTTCGCGCTGTGAGCTACACCGTGGGCAGTGCTCTAAGGACGGCCGCCGGGGGACCCAGGAAACCTAGAAATGGTGAGCGTGCCTCCTGGGGTCCAGAGCCGGGCGCCGAGGGGCCGGTTGGAACCGGCCGGAACCGGCTGTGGCGGGACCCCCGCGGTCATCTCCCGAGTCTGCGGACCCGAGTTGGCCGGCGGCGCCTGGGTCCCCTTCGGCGTGGGTGCTGGGCCGGGAGCGGGGGACCCTGGCGTCCGGGCTGCCCCGTCCTGTGCACGGCGACTTCGGCCCCGGAGACCCTGGGCAGCTTTGCACCCGCAGCCGCGTCTCCTCCGATTGTGTGGTAACCACGGGGAGGGTCGTCAGGGGGACAATCGTGACTCCTTCGCGTTTGTGCGTGGGAGGAGCTGTGATCTGTGGGGTCCCCAGTCCCTCCTTTTGCCCAGGGCGGGCTCATTTTCTCCCGAGCGTTCCAGATGTTTGGGAAGCACGGTCTGAAGTCTGTGACTCTGTCCCCGCTACACGCCCCCAGCCTAGCTCTCCCTGGGGCAGGCAGTGAACACCTACATTTCTAGTTCCTTCCCGCCTTCCCTAACGCCAGCTTCCCTTTGCCAGTTCACAGCTTCATTATCAATCATTGGTTCTATGGGTGCATTTCAAACACCCAGCATTTTAGCTCATTATTTAGCCACAGTCCGTGCATAGCTGTTTTTTAAAAGGCTAGTCTTCTGTGTGGATATTTGACTTGAGAGAAACGCCGAGAATAATCACCTGGAACTACTTTGTATGAAATCCTTGTGCCTCTCCCCCCAGGATCTTTCCTGGGCACAGACATCCTATGGGAAGTCCTTTGGGTGGCGGTTCCTCTTTGAAACTTTCCCGAGCGTTCTGTGCTGTGAGCACAGTTCCAGGTCAGCGCTGCCCCTCTCTGAGTAAGTTGCTTTTAGAAGATTTTTTTTCACTTTATTTTAGTCTTAGTTTTTCAGTGTCTGAAAATTCATGTAATCAGCAGAGCTTGAAACTCGGTGTGAAGTATTTCCAAAGAGGCGCGAAAGAGGTAATTTCAGAAAAAATAGTCCAGTACTACAGTTGCACGGCTTAAAAATTGTTGTTTCCCTTTTTTTCCTCCCAGCGCAGCTAGCTAGTAAGAGTCTGAGGTTTGTTCTTTTATTTGGGGTGAGTTCACATGGATTTCCAGGGCTTGGATATGCAGACCAGAAGTGTGATTCTTTTCCTTTTTTAAATGTTTATTTGTTTTTTAGAGAGAGAGAGAGAGAGAGAGAGAGAGAGAGAGAATGAGCGTGAGTGGGGGAGGGGCAGAGAGAGAGGGAGCCACAAGAATCCAAAGCAGGCTCCAGGCTCTGAGTTGTGGGCACAGAGTCCGACACCGGGCTGGAACCCCCCAAATGCAGGATCATGACCTGAGCCGAAGCTGAATGCTTAACGGTCTGCCCCACCCAGGCGCCCCTGATTCTTAATCAGGTATGATTAAGAGTTTATAAAAACAATTACTTGCCGTGGAAATAATAATTAACACCTTTTCCCCCCTCCAGGAATGCAATAATTACTTGTGGGGGTTCTTGCTGACCTAGCAGAGTGCCTTCCAATTTTCTTCTCTCTTTTCCGCGTAAACACTGGGTTTGAGTGATTTTTGCTGGCCTCTTCGAGCCGTGCTTTTGTGTGATTTAAAATGTCGGTGGTGTCAGGGGCGCCTGGGTGGCTCAGTCTGTTGAGCATGCGACTTCGGCTCAGGTCATGATCTCACAGTCCGGGAGTTCGAGCCCTGAGTCGGGCTCTGTGGGGACAGTTCAGAGCCTGGCGCCTGCTTCGGATTCTGTGTCTCCCTCTCTCTCTCTTCCTCTCCCCCACTCACGCTCTGTCTCTCTGTCTCTCAAAAGTTAATAAACATTTAAAAAAATAAATAAAATGTCAGTAGTGTCCAACCCAACTCCAAGGGGAAGCAGAAGCCTGAGGTCAGGGTCTCTAAGCTAAGACCCCCTTGTTAGATCCTTCCTTCCTTCCTTTCTTTTTTTTTTTTTTTTTTTCAACGTTTTTTTTTTTTTTTTTTTTTTTTATTTTTGGGACAGAGAGAGACAGAGCATGAACGGGGGAGGGGCAGAGAGAGAGGGAGACGCAGAATCGGAAACAGGCTCCAGGCTCCGAGCCATCAGCCCAGAGCCTGACGCGGGGCTCGAACTCACGGACCGCGAGATCGTGACCCGGCTGAAGTCGGACGCTCAACCGACTGCGCCACCCAGGCGCCCCCCTTCCTTCCTTTCTTAATCTTTTTTTCTTTTTTTTTGTAAGTAAACTGTAACCAACGTGGGGCTCGAACTTATGACCCCAAGATCAAAGGTCACAGATTATCAACTGAGCCAGACTGAGCCAGCCACGAGCACCTTAAGCTAAGACCCCCTTAAACCTGCAAAAGCAAGTACTTGAAGGCCCCCAGTTGTCCTTGGGGTCCCTCTCTCTGCAGGTGTCCTGTTTGCTCACTGCCATTGTAGAAGGAGCCCTTTATTCTTTTTTTTTTTTTTTTAACGTTTATTTTTGAGACAGAGACAGACCATGAATGGGGGGGAGGGTCAGAGAGAGAGGGAGACACAGAATCGGAAGCAGGCTCCAGGCAGGCTCCAAGCTGTCAGCACAGAGCCCGACGAGGGGCTCGAACTCTTGAACCACAAGATCATGACCTGAGCTGAAGTCCGACACTTAACTGACTTAGCCACCCAGGCGCCCCAGGAGCCCTTTATTCTGAGAGAAGCTGCAGGCTGGTGGAAATCTGGGATGGCACTCGGGGTGGGTGGGGTGACGAGGCAGTCGAGGCCTTTCTGGAGTTGTAGCTTTCATTGCCTTGGGCCTGTTGGTAGGCCTGGTCTTGCACGCCCGGCGGAGGTGCGCTCAGTATAAATCACGTCTGTCAAGAAGTCTGTGAAAGTCCAGTTCTGTGTCCTGGAACCGTGTCAGTGAATGGGGGGGTCATCTGGGTCAGAACCTTAAACTGAACCCTGCTGAGTGTCCTCACTTGGGAGCCTGGAACCCTGAGGCAGGGAGAGGTTCCCTTTGCCCCAGAGAGGGGAGGGGAGGGGAGGGGAGGGTGTGCAGGGCTCCCTGAGCACATTCCTGTGGCTGCCCGGGTGTCCCTCCCTTCCCTCCGCGGGGACTGACCCACTCCAGGGCTTCTGTCTCCACCGGGACCCTCTAGACCGGGGAGCCTTCTGAAGGTGGCTTTCCTCGTGTCCTGTGGGACGCGGGCTGCTCGTCCCTGCTGAGTCCAGTTTCTTTCCTGGATTCCTTTATTGATGGAACAGCGCAGCCCTTGGGCCCCGGTTTCCCCCGGCACATGGGCCCCTGAACTGTAAGCTGGTGGAGAGAGACGGTGTGAGGCAAGGTGGAAAATGCAGGAAACCCAAGTAGGATTTGTGTTCCGTTTTACTCAAGGCAACCTCACGGTGTGAGATGAACGTGTTTAAGTTTCTCGGGTCGTTTTTCGTGTTTGGATTAGCTTTTGTACGTGCGGGTCGCTAGGCCACAGTGTAAAAAGAGATGAGATGCCATGATGCTGGCGGAGTCCCCCCACATTCCCCAGACCCAGAGGCTTCCTGGGGAGCTGCTGAGGTGCACCCGAGCGAAAATCTGGCAGTTCCTAGAGTTGAGGGACGACATCACTTCATTTGTGATCGACATCACTTCCATTCATGGTGGAACTCACGTTGCTTTTCATACCTTCCCAGAATTGAAAAAAATTTTTTTTTAGTGTTTATTTTTGAGAGAGAGAGTGAGACACACATACAGACTCTAAAGCAGGCTCCAGGCTCTGAGCTGTCAGCCCAGAGTCCAAGGCGGGGCTTGAACTCCCAAACCGGGGGAGATCATGACCTGGGCCGAAGACCCACGCTCAGTGGACTGAGCCACCCAGGTGCCCCCCTTCTCAGAATTTGTAAAGCCGGGCTGTGGAACAAGGCATGGAGTGGAAGTTTCTCGTCTAAGTCTCAGGCTGCGGGCCTCCAGGAGCAGCATAGTGGGTTATTGAAATAAGTTCGGATTAATTAAAGATGTTCTGTTTTCTAGCATCAGGACTTGAACTCATGAACCATGACATAATGACCCAAGCGGAAACCAAGATGCTTAGCTGACTGAGCTACGCAGGTGCCCCTAGACTTGTCTTTTCATTTTTATTTATTTATTTTTTTTAATTTTTTTTTTAACGTTTTATTTATTTTTGAGACAGAGAGAGACAGAGCATGAACGGGGGAGGGGCAGAGAGAGAGGGAGACACAGAATCGGAAGCAGGCTCCAGGCTCCGAGCCATCAGCCCAGAGCCCGACGCGGGGCTCGAACTCACGGACCGCGAGATCGTGACCTGAGCTGAAGTCGGCCGCTTAACCGACTGAGCCACCCAGGCGCCCCAAGACTTGTCTTTTTATTTTTTTTATTTATTATTTTTTTTAAATTTTTTTTTTTCAACGTTTTTTATTTATTTTTGGGACAGAGAGAGACAGAGCATGAACGGGGGAGGGGCAGAGAGAGAGGGAGACACAGAATCGGAAACAGGCTCCAGGCTCCGAGCCATCAGCTCAGAGCCTGACGCGGGGCTCGAACTCACAGACCGCGAGATCGTGACCTGGCTGAAGTCGGACGCTTAACCGACTGCGCCACCCAGGCGCCCCCCAAGACTTGTCTTTTTAAAGAGCATTTACATTGTACAGAAAACTTGATCGCAAAGTGCAGAGATTTCCCACATAACCCCTCTGTCTGGACACTGTCATATATTTATATATCATGATATATAAATATATACATATAGTTTTTAGCAGAGGTAGGTTTTTTTTTTTAAGGATTTGTTTCTTTTTTTTAGGAATCTCTACACCCAACGAGGGGCTCGAACTCACGACCCTGAGATCAAGAGTTGCACACTTCTCCAGCCGAGCCAGCCGGGCGCCCCTGTCCTATATTTTTTTTATCTCCTATTACTCTGGTGCATTTGTTATTTTGATGAGCCAACTTTGGAGTAGTTTACAGTAGGGTTGACTCTTACACAATGTCAGGTCTTCAGCTAATATGAAAACACATGTCTTCATCATTTCTGTGTCGTACAGAATATTGTCATTGTCCTGAACATCTCGCGTGCTCGTGCTCCCCTTGTTCATTCCCTAGCAACCGAGGATCGTCTACTGTCTTTTACGTTTATCTTTTCCAGAATGTCATATGCTTGGAGCCAGAGAGTGTTGTCGTAATGGCTTCTTTCACTTAGGAATAGGATTTTAAGTTTTCTCCATGTGGTTTTGGGCTTTGGAATCTCATTTCTTTCTTTGTAACTGAAGACTCTGTCATCCTGTGGATTTACCAGTGATTGCTTCTCCATTTGCCTGTATTTGGTGTGTTTGTTCAAGTAAACTAGTTGGTCTGGAACTCACAAGTTGATCTCAAGATCGAGTTAAGTGCTTTACCCACTGAGCCAGCCAGGCTCCCCATTCGCCTATGTTTTGTGCTGGGTCTTAGTACCAGTTATGGTTGGACTGGCCCTTGTGGATGCTGTTATTATGACTGTAAGACTCCCTTTCAGCAGTAACCACCAGGAAACTTGGGGGGGGGGTTTATAACCAAAAGAGCTGGAAATTATACAGCGCACTGGGGGTCACACGTCCTCGTGTGTCACGCACATCCTCGGTAGAGAGAGACAACACCCAGGCTTGGGTTCTTATTTTATTGAGGTAAGGGTGGGGGTCTGTGATTTTACTGGCTTACGCTCATTATGGGTGAATTTAAAACTTAAGAGCAGAAATTTAAATCACAAGAGACACAACAAATGGTCTGAGTGGTCAGTTAGAATCAACCAAGATCTCCAAAACAAAGGAGGTGGTTTGGCTCTTTATATAGTCACGTGGCCGGCAATGTGTTTATTCTAGATACTGTCTTTGAAGCATATGCCTCTTTGAAGTGAATGCCTCAGCAAGCAAAGCTTAAGTCAGGCCCCATGCATCGCAAAAAAGAAAAAAAAAACCCGAAACTGTCAGGGTTTACACTACAATCCACCCTTGTGATGCGGAGGAATCAGAATCGATGGTGAGGACATTAACTGCCTGGTTAGTTAATCTGCTGAAAGTCCAGGAGTAGGGTTTGTCCAAACCCAGAAAGTAGGTCGGATTATGGTAGCAAATTCTGTGATAGTTGAACGGGCAGTAGTCTGAAGTCCAGTCCATAACCATTGTCCCCAATTTGAAGAGTCCCACAATAAAACTAAATCCGTGAGGGGCGCCTGGGTGGCTCAGTGGGTTGTAAACATCCTACTTGGGCTCAGGTCCTGATCTCATGGTGCCCCTAGAATCTAATATTTATAAAGGTGTATTAATGACTTAATTTTTCTCTGTATAACCACCCCCATTTCTATCTAAGATAACCATAGTAAAACGAATTGGTTTGCAAATTGAGTCTAGTTTTAATAAATTTGGCCTGGTAATTTACATAAGTGCAGTAAGAATAGTGATTGACCGCATAGTCTGCTTTGTTGGAACTTTGCATAAGGAATCTCAGGTTGGACTTTTTTTTTTTAATGTTTTTATTTATTTATTTATTTATTTATTTTATTTCTTTTTTTTAACGTTTATTTATTTTTGAGACAGAGGGAGACAGAGCATGAATGGGGGAGGGTCAGAGAGAGGGAGACACAGAATCTGAAACAGGCTCCAGGCTCTGAGCTGTCAGCACAGAGCCCGACGCGGGGCTCGAACTCACGGACCGTAAGATCGTGACCTGAGCCGAAGTCGGCCGCTTAACCGACTGAGCCACCCAGGTGCCCCAATTTATTTTTGAGACAGAGAGAGACAGAGCATGAGCTCAGAGGGGCAGAGAGAGGGGAAGACACAGAATCTGAAGCAGGCTCCAGGCTCTAAGCTCTGAGCTATCGGCACAGAGCCTGACACGGGGCTTGAACTCACAGACTGTGAGATCATGACCTGAGCTGACGCCTAACCGACTGAGCCACTCAGGCGCCCCAGGTTGGACTTTTAAAAATTTCTTGTGGCTAGGAAGCCTAGCCAAGGACTTAACCATCAGACTTTGCTTGCAACACCTATTGGCTTGGGTTTAATTCCTCTGTTCTCGGGTCCTCAAAATATCCTGAGGTTCCTGCACCTACAGAAAGTGACCTTCCCTAGTCACCTGGTAAGGCTGCTGGGAGCCCTATTAACTAGGTGTCAGGCTTGACTTTCCCACGGGGCTTTATTGGCTCCGTAAAGTCAGCCTTAGTTCCTTAAAAAGCTGTCTGTTCATACTTGAATCTACGTGTGTCTCTGTTAAAGGTAACATTTCAGTCAAAGCCTTGGTAACACAACTAATGTTTTCAATTGTGTCCTTTTGCAAGGAGACTAGATTCTTACTGACTTTATGTAACTGTATTATTATGCGACTGCGAATACTCATTAAAAGTTTCTGAATTCTGGAGAGATCAGGTAGGGAGGAAAAGTGATAGTTTCACCTTTGTTCACAAAGGTATACTTTATCCTAAATTGGTGTAAGTCATAGCTTAAGAGAAAGGGTTTTCTTAGATCTAGGAAGCAAAAGATTAAAGAGTCCGAAAATTTTAAGCAAAAAGTCATAAAAATTATCCTTATCAGTTCACTCAGTCCTATGTAATTAATCCTTGCTCTTGATCTTTGGTTAGCAGTTTTATGGATGCGGTTTTTCCTGAGAGCACTGTAAATTCTTACCCAGTTCAGTGGAATGATCTGAAAGTTATCAGAAACCTGAATTCGAGAGGGCTTGTCATAGCCCTCTCCACGGATATCTTTGAGAATATCTCCACGAATATCTCTGAATATCACTCGCAAGAGCATCAGAGTAAAACACCTGTCTATTGAGTGACAAAGGACTTAAAAATGGCCATGGTTAAAGATCCGATGAGAGTTCATCGTGATGCCGTTGCCAGGACAATTTGTTTATTTCTGCGGCACACGTAACATTCCAAGATAATAACTAGAATTACAAGTGATAACGTTATACCAGGACATAGGGGAGTCTCGGGAATTTCGTGCAATTTCTAGAACGCTTCTTTTAATAGCATCCACCCATAACTTATGACCTGAGAGT
The DNA here is from genome assembly GCF_028018385.1 of Neofelis nebulosa. Lineage (NCBI taxonomy): Eukaryota > Metazoa > Chordata > Mammalia > Carnivora > Felidae > Neofelis > Neofelis nebulosa. The sequence continues at coordinate 161,289,754 of NC_080785.1, forward strand.
TTACCATCACTGATTCGACGGTGCCTCCCACGTAATTTAACACACCCCATGAAAAGCCTAATTCGTGTAGCCTCTCTTTGTTCCTTCTGTCGGCCAGCTGTTGCGGGGAGTTTTAGTTACCTGCTGGGGTGTTTACATTTCAAAGGCTGGTAAGATTTACATCTTCCGGGGACCGAGAAAGAAAACACAAGCTTTTTGCTAGGAGTTTCTTGCCTTTTGGGTGGTTTTGACCGTTCCAATCTAGATGTGGTAGTGACTCCTTCTCTGGGCGTGGGTCAAATGGGGGCCTCTTCAGGGTAGGAAAAGAAGGGTTGGGGTCGAGGAATTAGAAAACCCATTGGACCTTCCCAGTTTCGCCTAGCAGGAGATGGGCTCTTCTTAATGTTTTCCATTCCCCGGGAGCCTTAGCTGTGATCACTGTGATGTCACGATGGGCATAGAGCCAGGCAGCAAATCTCCAAGTCTGGAAGGAGGTCCTAGTATAAGTTGGTAGCTCTGGGAGCCTTTGCCTTCCCAGTTCCCTCTTCCTCCTCGTTAGAGGCCCTGGTAATCCTCTCAGGGGATTCCACTGGTGGCAGGGGCTGTATTTCTTGGTTCTGCCCTGTTCAGGGGGAAGTTGAGGGAGCTTAGGGTCTGTGGTATCTCGGCGGAAACAAGCATAGAGGCCTGGATGGATCTTTAAGAAACTTAATGGATTGTAGGGTCTTGAGAGATACCAGCCGGTTGATGTATTTGGCAGCTGTGAGTGACAATTCGGAGCCTGTTCCAAACCACCAAAACCCCGCAATTAGCCAATTGATTCCCCTCTCTCCTTCCTGCATAAAATCTTCAAGGAAGGTTTGATTTTTTAGTTAAGGTATAGTGTGTGTGTGTGTGTGTGTGTGTGTAATTAAAAAAACTTTGATTTATTTTTGAGAGAGACACGTGCACACACACACACACACACACACACACACACACACACACAATCTGAGTGGGGGAGGGGCAAGGAGAGTGGGAGACACAGAATCGGAAGCAGGCTCCAGGCTCTGAGCTGTCAGCACAGAGCCCAACGCGGGGCTCGAACTCACGGACCGCGAGATCGTGACCTGAGCCGAAGTCGGACGCTTAACCGACTGAACCACCCAGGTGTCCCTGTTACCAGACACTTTTGGATGATGGCACCGTGAGCCCTCATAGTTAGCAATTTTCCTTTCCAGGGAGTCCCAAGAGACTTCTGGCTTGAGGTCTGCCTCCACTAGTGTGATATGCACAGGGTCTTTGACAAAACCCCTTAGGCGAACCCTCTAGAACCCCTTAGGCGAACCCTCTAGAACCCCTTAGGCGAACCCTCTAGAGCCGGAGACTCTGGAGTCTCGGCATGCTGGTATGCATAGCATTGAGGAACACCCAGGACCATTGGGGAACACCCAGGACGTGCCTTGGGCTTTTGCATTTATCAAGGAGCAGGTGTTTGTCCTCTGGGATCTTGGGTGCTTACACCGGATGTCGGTGACATTTATTTATTGAAAAAAATTTTTAACATTTATTTTTTGAGAGAGAGACAGAGCATGAGCAGGGGAGGGGCAGAAAGAGAGAGGGAGACAGAATCCAAAGCCGGCTCCAGGCTCTGAGCGGTCAGCACAGAGCCCGACGTGGGGCTCGAACTTTCGCACCGTGAGATCACGACCTGAGCCGAAGTGGGACGCTTAATTGACCGAGCCACCCAGGCACCCCGGATGTTGATGACATTTATATCTGTCCTTTCATTTTTTTTTTTTTAAATTTTTTTTTTCAATGTTTTTTATTTATTTTTGGGACAGAGAGACACAGAGCATGAACGGGGGAGGGGCAGAGAGAGAGGGAGACACAGAATTGGAAACAGGCTCCAGGCTCCGAGCTGTCAGCACAGAGCCCGACGCGGGGCTCGAACTCACAGACGCGAGATCGTGACCTGGCTGAAGTCGGCCGCTTAACCGACTGCGCCACCCAGGCGCCCCTTTTTTTTTTTTTTTTTTTTTTTTTTTTTTTTTAAGCACCATCATGCCGGGAATCGGACCCATATCCCATCGAGTCAGGTGTGAAGAGTGACACAGAGACCATTGGGCTTTGTTACATTTTTTTTTTCCTCTGGTGGTGCCATTGGTTTCTGGTTGCAAGGCTGCTTCACTCTTCTGGGTTCGGGCTTATAGTCCGGACATGGGTCACTGACTCTGCTCACAGGCGGAGCTCTCCCAGACTGCTCAAATGTGGGACTGTTTTCCTCATGCCTTTAGCCTAGGGCCTGTCCTTGGGATATGACAGTAGCCTTGTGATTGCAATTTCACCCTCCTTAGCTCTCCTTGCCTTGAGGTATGGAGGACCCTTATGCATGTTAATAGTCAATTAAGGCCTTTAGAATTAATTAGCAGTCGAATTGTCTCATTAGAACCCCAGGACGGACTCCTGCTGCTCTGGGGAGATCATTTGATTACTCTGACAACTGTGACCTTTTGGGGTGGACACCGCGGGTAGCCCACGTCGCAAGCACGTCGCAGTGTGACAGACTCCCCCCACCCCCCCCCACAGTGTGACAGATCCCCCCAACAAACAGTACTCCTTTCCAGATGGTGGGAGCTACCTGAGTTAGGTGGTTTGGTAAGCAAGTTGCAGGTAAAGGGCATTTCTCCCAGTTCCCCGCAAGGCCGGTCATGCGGTCCTCCTGCTACGCCGGTTGTTTTGTGCCGACCTCAGCCTTCCGGTACCAGTGTTGTGGTTGGACTGGCCCTTTTGGTTCTTAGAATTAAGAGACACTGTTCAGCAATGATCATCTGGAAACTTTGGGGGGAAAAAAAAGGTTTATTAGAGGACCTGGAAATTACACAGCACAGCTGGGCTCACACAGGAGGTTCCAGCTGGGGAGGTGGCGGGGGGCAGGCAGGGGGCTTGGGATCTGCTTTTCTTGGGGTGTGGATGGGCGTCTAGGGTTTCTATTTGTTGGTGAATTTAAATTAAAAAAATTTTTTTATTAAGCTTATTTATTTTGAGAGAAACAGAGCTTGAGCGGGAGAGGGGCAGAGAGGGAGACAGAATTCCAAGCAGGCTCCGCACTGTCAGCACAGAGCCCGACGCGGGGCTCGAACCCACGGACCGTGAGATCATGACCTGAGCCAAAGTCGGCCACCCAAGCGACTGAGCCAGCCGGGCACCCCTCTTTGGTGAATTTAAAACACAAGAGCGGGCATTTCAAGTGGAGGAGGAGAAAAAACCAGCGGCCCAGATAGTTATTGAAATCAATCAAGATGTTTAACAAAAAAGATGGCTCAGTGAGGGGCTGGGGCCTTATTCTTCCTGCAGGCTGGCTGTGTGTTTATTTGAAATGGCCATCTTTGAAGTGAATGCCTTAGCAATCAAAGCTTAATTCAGGCCCTCGCATTACAACAAACCAACCAACCCAAAAACAATTGTCAGGGTTTACACCTAGAGGCTGGTGATAACTCTTTTATTTGCAATTTTCCAAAGACCCAGCATTTTCAAATTGCTTTTGTATGCTTCTTTATACCGTTCCTTGACCTGCGTGTTCAGATCTATTTCCCATTTTTAATTGGGTTGTTCGTCTTCTACGAGTTTTAAGAGTTCTTTGGATATTTGAGATACCAGTCCTTTATCAGGTAAGTGATTTATAAAGATTTTCTGCCAGTCTGTGGCTTGTGTTTTCATCTCCTTAATTAACACTGTCTTTCTCTGGGCAGGAGTTCTTCATCTGGATGAAAACATATTTATTTTTTCTTTCTTGGATCTCGCTTTCGTCATTGTGTCCCCAAAGCAATCACCAAACCCAGGGCCGCCTAGATTTTCTCCTGTGTTCTCTTTTAGGAGTTTTGTAGTTTAACATTTTACACTAAATCTATGATCCTTCACCCCCACCCCCACCCACCTTCCTGCCAGCCCCCCACTCACACGTATTAGACTCCTTGGTCCCTGTTTCCAGACTGGTCGGGTGGGTGGTCGACATCACCACTGACCCTGTGTGCTCACTTTGCTGCGCTTTGGTCACAGCGTCGTGGTGCTTGGACCCCCCGCCCCCTCACCAAGTCCCTGGGATAGTCCAAGCCCATGCCCCCTGTCACGCTCCGTAGCCGGGGGCAGGGCTACGATCCATTGTTTAATTTTTGTGTGAGGTGTAAAATCTGTGCACGGATTCTTTGTGTGTATGTTTATGGATGTCTAGTTCTTCCTGCCCTATTTACTCTAAAGGCTACATTTTCTATTGAATTGTGTTTAGTCCTTTCTCAAAGATGGGTTCTGTATTCTTGTGTGGATCTTTAGAAAGTGAAGGGTGCCTGGTTGGCTCAGTCGATTCAGTGTCTGACGCTTGATTTCAGCTCAGGTCATGATCTCACCGCTCGTGGGTTCAAGCCCTGCATCGACCTCCTTGCTGACAGTGCGGAGCCTGCTTACGATCCCCTCTCTCTGCCTCTCCCGTGTGCTTGCGCTCACTCTCTCTCTCTCTCTCTCTCCCTCTCTCAAAATAAGTAAATAAACTTAAAAAAAAAATAGTAATTCGGGGCGCCTGGGTGGCTCAGTCGGTTGAGCGGCCGACTTCGGCTCAGGTCATGATCTCGCGGTTCGTGAGTTCGAGCCCCGCGTCGGGCTCTGTGCTGACAGCTCAGAGCCTGGAGCCTGTTTCAGATTCTGTGTCTCTCTCTCTCTGACCCTCCCCCATTCATGCTCTGTCTCTCTCTGTCTCAAAAATAAATAAACGTTAAAAAAAATTAAAAAAAAATAGTAATTGACTTTTGTAAATTAACATTTTGTCCTTCAGCTTTCCTTACTCTCTTGGTATAGTTGACCTTTTAACACAGGTTTGAACTCTGTGGGTACGCGAGTGTAAAAAAATTTTTAAGGAGATGATAGCAAAAGCCACAAGGTATTTTTTATTTAAAATTTTTTTTTGATGTTTGTTTATTTTTTTTTTAAAATTTTTTTTTTTTTCAACGTTTTTTATTTTTGGGACAGAGAGAGACAGAGCATGAACGGGGGAGGGGCAGAGAGAGAGGGAGACACAGAATTGGAAACAGGCTCCAGGCTCTGAGCCATCAGCCCAGAGCCTGACGCGGGGCTCGAACTCACGGACCGCGAGATCGTGACCTGGCTGAAGTCGGACGCTCAACCGACTGCGCCACCCAGGCGCCCCAAGATGTTTGTTTATTTTTGAGAGAGACAGGATGTGAGCTGGGGCGGGGCAGAGAGAGAGAGAGAGAGAGACAGAGAGAGAGACACAGAATCCAAAGGAGGCTCCTGGCTCCCAAGCTGTCAGCACAGAGCCTGATACGGGGTTCGAACTCCTGGACCATGACATCACGACCTGAGCCAAAGTCAGACGCTTAACAGACTGAGCCACGCAGGCGCCCCGACAAGGCATTTATTTACAGCTACCCCCGCCCCCACTCCCCGGCCCCACCTTCCCTGGACTGAATCAAAAGTGACGGGCCCAGAGGTAGTGCTTGCTGCCTCCTGAGTACCCGTGGAGGTGCTGGCACGGGGCAGGGCTGCAGGTCGCCCGTGTACTGACGGGGTGGTCGGGTGGCGTATCTCGCGCTGGTCTTCAGGAGGCTGGGCTGAAGTGGGGAAACTCGTCAGCGATGCACAAGGAGGCCACACCCACTGAGTCCTATGCAAGCAGGTTGGCCTCTGGCGCTGCATTTGGGACAGCTACGGTCGTCGGGTCCCTCCCAGGCCAGCGGGGACGGCACCCCAGTCCTCCTGGAGGTGGGAGCGCTTAGCTGTGGCCACAGCTGCTGAGGGGCGTGGGCCTGGGGTGCAGCTCCCAGCGGGCGAGGCAGCTCCACCAGCCTCCAGGCTGCTGTCGCCACCCTGAGGCCTGGCCCGGCTGAAGCTACCAGGGGATGGACCGTGGCCATCCTGGGGCCAGGCCCGCAGCCATTATCCACCGCGCCCCGGGCCTGATCCAGCCTGGCTGGGCCTACCTATGGGTAGATTTTTTTCAATCAACGTTTCCTTATAATTTCATTAATGTTTTCTTTAGCTTACTTTACTGGAAGGATCTAGGGCACGTAACATACAAAATACGTGTTAATCGACTTTTATGTTGTCCTTAAGGATCCCGGTCAACAGTAGGCTGTCCATAGTTATGGGCGGCCAAAAGATGTACCCAGATATTTGACTGCCCAGGGGTTTGGTGCCCCTAACTCCCAAGTTGTTCAAGGGTCAGCTGGAGTTGGAAGGGATTTTCTTGTCATCTGGGACTATGTGATTTGCTCCACAGACAGTCTTGTCTTTTGCCGCAAAGACCATTTTATTTCTAGCTTCCCAACCTGCATACTGGTTTGTTTTTGTTTTTGTTTTTGTTTTTGTTTTTGTTTTTTTCCTTTTTTGGTCTTACTGCATTCGTTAAGAATTCTAGTACAAGGTTGACCAGGACTGGGGAGAGGGGACATCCTGGCCTTCTTCCTAATGTTACCAGAAAGCATTTAGTTCTTTCAGGGTAGTGCATGTATATTAAATAAAAGCCCAGTTGATGTGTAGAGAGGTAGGTGTGGGCACAGGGAAGGAAGCATCCTCCTCTCCAATGATTTGGTCTCCGTCTTTAGGGAGCTTATTTTTCTACATACTTGGGTTTGACCTGTGCTACAGTGGGAAAGGTATGTCTCTTAGTTCCTAGCAAAAACCTCTTGAAGCCCTTGGAATTACCTAACTGATAAGGGGGTGATTGTGTTTTTTTTTTTTTTAATTAAAAAAAAATTTTTTTTTTAACATTTATTTATTTTTGAGACAGAGAGAGAGAGCATGAACGGGGGAGGGTCAGAGAGAGAGGGAGACACAGAATCGGAAACAGGCTCCAGGCTCTGAGCGGTCAGCACAGAGCCCGATGCGGGGCTTGAACTCACGGACCGCGAGATCATGACCCGAGCTGAAGTCGGACGCTTAACTGGCTGAGCCACCCAGGCGTCCCCGATCGTGTCTTTTAACGTTTATTTATTTTTGAGACAGAGAGAGACAGAGCATGAACAGGGGAGGGTCAGAGAGAGGGAGACACAGAATCGGAAACAGGCTCCAGGCTCTGAGCGGTCAGCACAGAGCCCGACGCGGGGCTTGAACTCACGGACTGCGAGATCATGACCTGAGCTGAAGCCAGACGCTCAACCGACTGAGCCACCCAGGTGCCCCCTGATCGTGTCTTTTAAAAACATTTTTTTTTAGTGTTTATTTTTGAAAGAGAAGAGTACGAGCGGGGGAGGAGCAGAGAGAGAGAGGGAGACTGAGGATCTGCAGTGGGCTCCGTGCTGACAGCAGAGAGCCCCCTGCGGGCCTCGAACTCATGAACTGTGATATCATGACCGGAGCTGAAGTCAGATGCTCAACAGACTGAGCCACTCAGGCGCCGCCCCTTTATATATATATGTGTGTATATATATACAATATATACACGCGTATATATATACGCGTGTATATATTGTATATATATACACATACGCACACATATATATTATATTAATATATAATATTATATATTATATATATTACATATATATGTGTGTGTATATATCTATATCTATCTATATCTATATCTATCTATATCTATATCTATCTATCTATCTATCTATATATATATATATCACAGTAAATATAAATATATACTGCTACTACATAGCAGGGTGAGGGTTGAACACACCATGAACACCAAGCCTTGATTAAGGGCTTGGGACTTTGAGCCCCAGTTCCCAGCATCTGGAGAGAGAAGACAGGCTATGGAGAGTGAGTTAATCACCAGTGGCCAGAGATTTCATAAATTGTGTCCATTGAATGAAATCTCCACGAAAACCCTTGCAGACCCAATTCGGGGGGTGTCCAGGTGGGTGAACACCTACATCCAGGTCCAGGAAGGTTGGCGTGTCCAGAGAGGAGGGGGCAGCTCTGCAAAATCCCCCTCCCCCCCGCCACTCCCCTTAGGCGTATGACTAAGACCTGACTTGGCATCACTACCTCTTGTCTGTGTCATGTAAGTTACCGTACATGATGGCACATGGAGGGGATCCAAATGTGTGGGCGGCCGAGCAGAAGTGTCACAGCCAGCGTCCGAACTAGGGGCAGTGTGTGGGACTGAACTCTTCACCTATGGAGTCTGATGTGGACTCTGGGTGTTAGTGTTGTAAGTGAATTGAACTGTTAGACACCCGTTTGGTGACATAGAATTGGAGAAGTGGTGTTGGGACAGACATCACATATTTGGTGTCATGAGGGGGAAAAAAAAACCTTGTCATCCTCAGAAGAAGCATTCCACCTTCTGGAGGTGATAAGGCTAGAAGGGACTTAAGTTGGCTGTTTCCCTCCTCTTGGGTCAAATAGGCCTTGGGACAGTCCCGGCCACTTATACTCTTGTGAAATAGATTGTCTTGAGGATGGGCCTTGTTGAGAAGCATAGAATATTATGGACCTTTTTTCCCTTTTTTTTTTTTTTTTTTAAAGTAGGCTTTACACCCACTTGGGGCTTAAACTCCCACCCTGAGATCAAGACCTTAGCTGAGATCAAGAGTCAGACAGTTAACTGACTGAGCCACCCAGGTGCCCCTGGACATATCTTTAAATGACTACTTTTTATCTCTGTAATTCGAGAGAGAGGAAAACACAGAATCCGAAGCAGGCTCCAGACTCCGGGCTCTGAGCTGTCAGCACAGAGCCCGACACGGGGCTCGAACTCACAAACCAGGAGATCATGACCTGAGCTGAAGTCAGGTGCTTAACTGACTGAGCCACACAGGCGCCACTCTAAGGCTTCCTAAGCAGTCTCTGGCTTCCTAATGTTCATTCTCTTCTGCACACTAGATAATAGGACTTTTTATGAACGTGCTCTGCAGTTCCATGGTGGAAAGAATACTTACGACTGACCAGTTCATTACTGGTCGTGAGGCACCTCATTACTCCCTGAGAAATGTTCCTCATTTGCTGTCACTCTACTGAATCCGTCCATTCTAGCATTAGAATTGCTGGGTGGGAAGTTTTCGCTGTTCCCTAGACATGGACATGATTGAATTACTGATCTCTTTCACGGACCAGCATTTAGGGGAATTAATCCGTTGAGGGATTCCTGTGCTTGGATAGACTGTTGTCCTGCCTTCCCAACAGAGGAACTCGGAAATGAGAGAAGTTGCGAGGAAAGCCTCTCAAATGGCTGGTTGGGTATCCGTTGCACCAGGAATCAGAAAAAGGGGCTTTGATGAGATTTTTGGACTCTGTTTCATATCCCGTACACATACATCTTCAGTACCGGTGTGGAATTCAGCGAAGTCCCTTGCAAACTCCAGGCCTTAACATGTTCCTCAAGGTCACAAGGCCCTGGTTAGTTATGATGCTGTCAGAAAATCTCTTCTGGTCTGCGTGCCTTTGTGTCCTAAAAATTAATGGGAGGCAACTCTGAGACTCGTTAGTATATGGATTTTGGGGATGTCTAAGTTGTCACGTCTTTTCCTGCCATCTGAGTTGAGTCCTCCGAATATCATCCTGGTCCGTGAAATGAGACAGAGCACGGAAGGCAAAACTGATTTCTGTGATAAATATTATACAAATGAGAATTGTACTCTTCTATGAGAGTATTGTTCATCTAGCTGGATATGACTGCAATGGCCTGCAGGACGTTAGGACATTATGGCCAGCTGGATCTTAATGATAGTTTGGATCCTCCTGGCTCCTCATGTTTGGGGATGGGAATAGGAGAAAAAGCTTCCATTTTTTTTTTCCTGTTTTTGTTCATAAAACATCATGCACTTATGACCCCAGGCTTCATGGAGTAGTGCCTGATGCGGTTATTTAAGGAGATGAAAGTTTTTCTCGCAAAGAATTGATGGTCTTAAGATGGAAATATTTCTTCCGTTTCTGTAGCGTTTCTCCAAGGTGTTCTGTTCCCTGACAGTAGAGAGCAATGAAGATTTGAAGTGATCACCGTAAAAATGTGGCAGTAAATTCCGTGTGTTCGTGATGCTGTTAAATTCATGAGGACGTGAGTGTGGCCAGAGAGGAGGAGTCTGAGAACCAAGTCGTAGAATAAATGTTGAGAAGTCAGGGTCGTATGTGAATTTCTTACAAATTGAGTATAGATCGCCAGTTCTGCCCGTCTTACCCATCCCCCTGTACACATGTATGGGATGTTTTAGGACTCAGTGGCCTTTGAGGATGTGACTGTGAACTTCACCCTGGAGGAGTGGGCTCTTCTGAATCCTTCCCAGAAGAAACTCTACAGAGATGTGATGCAGGAAACCTTCAGGAACCTGGCCTCAGTAGGTAGGGATGACGATATTCTTATTTGCTCGGTCACTATTCTTATTCACTTAATCAACTAGGGAGCCAGTGTTGCTTGTTTATCGGTGCTGTTTCGAGAGGTTATGTGCGGAAAGCAAATACGTTGGTAAATGAAGCAGCCATGGTGATGGTTCATCAGGGATGTAGCAACTAAAATAATTTTAGTATTTTTTTATAATTGATTTTTCCTGGTCTGCGTTGTAGGAGACAAATGGGAGGATCGTAACAGTAAAAGTCTGTATGAACATGAGACAAATCGAAGGTGAGTCCCACTCATATAAGAGCAGTGTCCCTGGGGGTGCCTGGCCAACTCAGTTAGTAGAGAGCATGGAACTCTTTTATGTTATTTTTTAAAAAAACTGTTTAATGTTTATTTTTGAGAGAGAGAGAGAGAGGGAGGTGCAGGGAGGGGCAGAGAAAAAGAGGGAGACACAGAGTCCGAAGCAAGCTGCAGGCTCATGAACTGGGAGACCTTGACCTGAGCCGAAGTCAGACGCCCAACTGACTGAACCACCCAGGTGCCCACCCCCCCACCTTTTTAATGTTTACTTAAAAGCAAATAAATAAATTAAAATAAAAAAAGAGTGTCCCATGAGAGCATCTTTGTCACGAAATTAAAACAAGCAAATAAAACAAATCAGACCAGTTTTCAAGTCTGTTCATTTTTCGGATATTTTCATCAAGAATTTTTGCTGTAATGTGACCTAGATGTTCAACGTGTGAAAAATAGTACACGTGGAAAAATGTCTTCAGAAACCCCGTTGATGACCATCTCTCTTGATAAGAGCTGCGATCGAGTCCTCTTGCAGAATGCCTAGCACACGTTCACTTCCAGACGACCAGCACGAAACCCATACATGGTGTTTTTGGGAAAATGGCAGAAAAAAAAAAATCTGATTCCAATAATACAGTGAGTACGAAATTCCTAATAAACCGTTAATCACCTGCTTCTCCTTTCTCCGGCAGGCGCGTGATAGAGGGTCCCTGTCAAAGTAAAGAAGGTAGTCCGCGCGGAGACCCCCGCCACCAGAATCCAAGTCCAAAGCAGATAAAGAAGATTTCTACTGGAATCAAACTCCGTAAATGCAGTTTCTGTGGACAGGTGTTCAGGCATCATTCATCCTTCAGCAGGCACATGCTCTCCCACACTGGCCACAAACTGTACGAGTACCAGGAATACGAAGAGAAGCCTTATAAGTGTAAGGAGTGTGGGAAGGCCTTCAAACATCGCCAGTCCATCCGCGTACACGTCAGGACTCACACCGGCGAGAAACCTTACAAGTGCCAGCACTGTGGGAAAGCCTTCAAGCACTGCCAGTCCATTCGCAAGCACGAAAGGATCCACACCGGCGAAAAGCCCTACGCGTGCAAACAGTGCGGAGAAACATTCCGGTATCGACACAACTTCCAGAAACACGAGCGGACGCACACCGGAGAGCAGCCCTACAGGTGTAAGCACTGTGGGAAAGCCCTCAGTTGTCTCAGCTACTGCCGGATTCACGAGCGAACTCACACCGGCGAGAAGCCGTACGAGTGTAAGCAATGTGGGAAAGCCTTCAGTTACGCCAGTTACATCCGAATACACGAGAGAACTCACACTGGAGAGAAGCCCTATGAGTGCAAGAAGTGCGGGAAAGCCTTCAGTTGCCCAAATTACTTTCGAAAACATGAGAAAACGCACACCGGGGAGAAACCCTACGAGTGTAAGCAGTGCGGTAAAGGCTTCAGCTGCCCTAGATCCTTCCGCAGTCACGAAAAGAGACACCGGGGCGAGAAGCCGTACGAATGTAAGGTATGTGGTAAAACCTACAGCTGTCCCGTATACTTTCGAAACCACGAAAGGAGACACAGCGGGGAGAAGTCCTATGAATGCAAGATCTGTGGGAAGTCCTTCAGTTGTCCCAAGTATTTCCGAAAACACGAGAGAAGTCACACGGGCGAGGAGCCCTGTGAATGTAACGACTGTGAGAACCCCGTGAGTCCTCTCGCGATATTTCAAAGACACGTGATGAAGGCCACCGGAGATGGACCTTACAAGTGTAAGGAGTGCGGGAAGGTCTTCGACTGCCCCAATTACTTTCGATGTCACGAAAAGATCCACAGCGGAGAAAAGCCATACGGATGTAAGGAATGTGGCAAAGCCTTCAGTTCCTCCATGTCCCTTCAAAACCACGAAAGAAGTCATAGTAGGAAAAAACCTCACGAATGTAAGGAATGTGGCAAAGCCTTCAGTTTTCCTTGTTCCCTCCAGAAACACGAAAGAAGTCACACCGGGGAGAAACCCTATGAATGTAAACAGTGTGGGAAAGCCTTCACTTACCTCAGTTCTATGCAAAAACACGAAAGAACTCACAGTGGAGAGAAGCCGTATGAATGTAAGCAGTGTGGGAAAGCCTTCATTTATCTCAGTTCTATGCAAAAGCACGAAAGGACCCATAGTGGAGAGAAGCCGTATGAATGTAAGCAGTGTGGGAAAGCCTTCATTACTCTCTCAAACGTTCAAAGGCACATGATAAAGCACACTGGAGACGGGCCTTGTAAATGTAAGGAATGTGGGAAGGCCTTCGATTGTCCTAGTTCGTTGCGAACACACGAACGGACTCACACCGGGGAGAAACCCTATCAGTGTAAACATTGTGGTAAAGCCTTTACTCGTTCCAGTTCCCTACGAAACCACGAGAGAACTCATAGCGGAGCGTAGCCGTATGAATGTAAGGAATGTGGGAAAAGCCTTCCGTTCCAGTTCTTTCTGAATACACGAGATCACTCACACGGGCGAGAAACGCTATGTGCACAAACAATACGGTCCAGTCCTACTCGCTGTTACCTTCACATACACGGAACTCCTACTGGAGAGAAACCGAATGGAAAGGAAAGTGGCGAAAGCCTTCCTTTATCACAGTCTTTCGAGGACGCATGGGTGCACGCGGGGGAGAAACCGTATGAATGTAAGGGACGGGGGAAGGCCATCCGTGCGTTTCCGTGAGAAGCCACAGAAGAACCCACACTGCAGAGGGTAGTCTTGAATGTAAACATTGTAGGAAAATTCACTTGCCCCACCTTCTTACAAAACCACAAGAGAATGTATAATGGATAGATACTTTATAAAGGAACACCTTCTGATTTTAACAAATGTTTTCAAAGTCCTTTGAAAACTGCACTGGAAGGAAATCCTATTTTTGTAAGTAATATGGGTAAGCCTGGTGCAAATTAATGAGCGTATGACACTCCCCCAAATTCACAACACGAAAGAAACGTTATTAACAGTATACATAATACTGTCTTCATCAGCGGCTTTTTTTTCTCCAGTTTTATTGGGAAAAATTAACATATTACTGCATAAGTTTAAGGCATGTAGCCTGATGGTGTGATTCACATATTTTGTGGAAAAGGTACAATGGCTCGTTTTTGTTTTGTTTAACGTTTATTTATTTTTCAGAGAGAGAGAGAGGGAGCTGCAGAATCCGAAGCAGGCTCCAGGCTCCGAGCTGTCTGCACAGAGCCTGATGCGGGGCTTGAACTCAAACTGTGAGATCATGACCTGAGCCAAAGTCGGACGCCCAACCAACTGAGCCACCCAGGGGGCCCCCCTTTTGTTTTTTATTTTTAAATTTATTTATTTTGCGTGAGTGGGTGAGGTGAAGGGAGAGAGAGAAGATCTCAAGCAAGCTCTGCACTGACAGTGGGCTCGAACTCACAAACCATGAGACCGTGACCTGAGCCGAAGTCAGATGCTTAACCGACTGAGCCACCCAGGCGCCCCTACAGTGGCTCATTCTTAAAGTAATTCTCTGTAGTTTGGATTTCTACTTTAGTTTTGCAAGTAAACATTGAGGTGGGAAAATATTACAGGTACTCACGAAGCAGCAGATTCTGAGTTTAACAGGTAAAATTTTCCACTTGGTAAAAGGCTAGTGTTTCTATTTGGACGACTTTTATCCGTGGACGAACTGAAGTCTGTTTCCAACACGCAAGTAGGTTTAATTTTTACATAATTTTTTCATTTTTCTGTAAGGATAGGGCTATTGAGTAATGACGTGTCATCCTTAAAAACAAACTGCCAATGCTTCAGCAAAAATGAGTTTTGCAGCAATAGAGAAGTGCAGTTCCGGACAAGGAAGCCATGCATGGCCATGGCCATCGGCAACCGGAGGACAAAGGAGAGGAGTGCTCCTCCTACAGAAGAAAGCGGGGGACTTGGGAGGGGCTGTTATGAACACAAGTTTGATCAGAGCACACCGGGGCTTCAAAATACAGCGGCTTTTCATTGGCCGAGTCGTGACTGTGTCATTGGCTGGCCTGTTGTGGGGTGAGGGGGAACCCTTTCTTCTCCTGCAGAGATAATAAGTAGTCGCCAAAGTGGTAGTTCAGGGTACGTCCCGTCCTGTTGAGTGGGCACCTGAGGAGCCATAGGGCTGGGAACTTCTGCTGAGCTCCTGACTCCATTTTCAACAGGTTTCCTTTTGTCAACTTTTACATTTCTTCCTTTGGTCGAGATCTTTCTTTGAACGCGTTGCTGCTGAAGAGTCAGGCTTTCCACGTTGAGTGGTTTTCTCTTTCAGGGCCTCCATTAGAAAGAAAGCGCAGAGCCGTTGGACCCCCCGTTAGCCACATCTGAGTAACTAATCTGGGTTAGAGGGAGAACTCCTAGGCATTTCCCAACCAAGGTCTGTGTCTTCTCAAGGTCAGAGGTGTTGGAGATCATCTCGGGAGTGTTGAGGCAGCATCACCTTATTGGGTACATTTTTTTTTTTTTTTAATTTTTCTTAATGTTTATTTTTGAAGGAGAGACAGAGAGACAGAGCGTGAGCGGGGGAGGGGCAGAGAGAGGGGGAGACACAAAATCCGAAACAGGCTCCAGGCTCTGAGCTGTCAGCACAGAGCCCGACGCGGGGCTCGAACTCACAAACTGCGAGATCATGACCTGAGCTGAAGTCGGTCGCTCAACCGACCGAGCCACCCAGGCGCCCCTCAAAGGCTTTTTAAAGAGTGTTCTCTCAAAAGAGCTGTTGGTGACCAAATGGATTACATCCTGTAAGGTCGCTAATTCAGAGATGGTGAATTTGGAGGAGAATCCAGTCAGTTACCCTTTCCGATGAAAGAAAGACTTGTGAATTTCGAATCTTCTTCTTTTTTTTTTTTTTTTTTTAATTCTTTTAATGTTTATTTTTGAGAGAGAAAGCGCAAGCAGGGGAAGGGCAGAGAGGGAGAGGGAGAGGGAGACAGAGGATCCAAAGCGGGCTCTGTGCTGACAGCAGCATGCCCGACATGGGGCTCAAACTTGGGAACTGTGAGGCCATGACCTGAGCTGAAGCCAGACGCTCAACCGGCTGAGCCACCCAGGCACCCCTGAATTTTGAACCTTCTAACGCTTCACAAAAAGGGACTGAAAAATTAATTTCTCACAGGGTCACGGTCAGGCTATTTCTGAAAGGTCATAATCAAAAGAAGCGATTGCCCCCTTTGTGCAAGGGTTTGGGAAATGCAGGCAAGGGCTTTGTGTTTCCGCAAGAGGGGGAGAAGAAGCAACAATGAGAAAAAGGTGTGTTGGCCTAGTCTGGATCTCTTGGGAAAGCCTGTGTGGTCAGATGTTGGCCCCTTCAATTCTGGGAAATCCTTACCTTCCGTTCGCCACGGAGCGAGCAGGTCCAGCCAGGGTGTGGTGCTTTCTCGACAGGTATCCTGCGAATCCGAGAGTCTGTTCCTGAAGTTGGGCAACCCAAGGGTTGGTTAGCAGTTCCTGAAAAGGACCTTTCCAACGAGGTTGAAGAGCCTGGAGTTAATCTTCTCCAACACACGGAACCTCCGCGTTGCAAGGTTTAATGCTTAAGGTTGTCATCTCTCAGAAGTGCGGCGTAAAAAGGTTGTACTTACCAAGGCGTGGTTATTTTTTAATAAAAGCGATTAGGCCTTCTCACCATGGAAGTATATCTCTTTTTATCAGCTGTGGGCCCGAGGAGGCAGGGGCCAAGTGCATTGGACGTCCTGTGACCGATTCAAAGGGTGAGAGTCTGTGAGTTCCAGAGAGAGTGGATCTGACTTGTGGCAGGACTATCAGCCTGTCAACTATTGTTGGCAGTGTTTTCAGCCCTGGTATTTGGAAGGGTGTCTGCAGATCTGCCTGTTGAGCCTTAATAGTGTCCTTAGCGCGTTCCACTAACCCTCCAGATGGCGGATGGTAAACGTCGCAACAGTTGTCGCTTGTGGGAGCACCTGACTGTTAAAATTGGTTCCCTGATTGCTGTGAAGTTCAAGAGGGCTTCCTCGGGTAGGATCATCTGTCACAGAATTTCAGTGACAGTGAAAGCATTGGCCTGTCCCTAGGGGAGAGTCTCAGATGAGAGAGAGTACACAAACCGTGCCTAAAGCGTATTTATACCTGCGTTACGGGAAGGTTGTACGAACTAAATTTGCGCCAACTGGTTTCCCTGGGTTATACGTTGAACGGTAGGGGGTAAGCGGGGTAGGCAGTTTTCATGGTCCTATTAACATTTTCCCTCCAGTATTTGTTCATGAGTGCTCTCATCTTGTCAGTAGACCCATCGTTTAATACACGTGCAGCGGTAAGTAGTGGGGATTTTAGAATTTCTGGGAAGACTGAGTGGTTTTTTGGCCCAAACCAGAGTTCTTTTATCAGACCAACAATTATTAGATTTCTGATTTTTTTTTTTAATTTTTTTTTCAACGTTTTTAATTTATTTTTGGGACAGAGAGAGACAGAGCATGAACGGGGGAGGGGCAGAGAGAAAGGGAGACACAGAATCGGAAACAGGCTCCAGGCTCTGAGCCATCAGCCCAGAGCCTGACGTGGGGCTCGAACTCACGGACCGCGAGATCGTGACCTGGCTGAAGTCGGACGCTTAACCGACTGCGCCACCCAGGCGCCCCTCTGATTTTTTTTTTTTTAATTTCCTGGGGCCAATGTTGGGGTGTCTCTGTTTAACTTTTCTGATTTTCATTTGGGAGAATCTCCCTTTGGAACATGATGGAGGTTTGAGTATTGCTTTCCTAGAGCAGCATTTTTTGGGGGGCAGTATTAGCAAGGTGGTCTCCTTTGGCCTCCAGGGAGTTGAATCCGGAATGCCCGGGAACGTTAATAATTGCCACAGTAGCTGGCTAATATGTGGCATCTAATAAATTTGGGGTATAGACATTTTTAGTTTTTTATTGGAGGTAGGGACACCTCGTCTCCCTAATATTGCAAGGTCATGAGCTATCCCAAGGGCATACTGACTATGTATAAATGTGCTTTTACCCTTGGATAAGGTACAAGCTCGTGTAAGGGCCTCTGTAACTCAGCCTATTTGGCTGGAATAGCCAAAGGTAAAGGTGCTGCCTCAGTGGCTTCAAAAGGAGTTCCGTGGGGCGCCTGGGTGGCTCAGGTGGTTAAGTGTCCGGCTTCGGCTCAGCTCATGATCTCAGTTTGTGAGTTCGAGCCCCGCGTCGGGCTCTGTGCTGACAGCTCAGAGCCTGGAGCCTGTTTCAGATTCTGTGTTTCCCTCTCTCTCTCTCTGCCCCTCCCCTACTCACGCTCTGTCTCTCTCTCAAAAATAAACATTAAAAAGTTTTTTTAAAAAAGTTTTGTTTGCTTTCTTTAATGATTATTTTCTTCTATTAAGAGAGGGAGAGAGGCTCCCAAGCAGGCTTGGGGCTGCCAACACGGAACCCGATGCGGGGCTCGATCCCACAAACTCTGAGATCATGACCTGAGTCAAAACCAAGAGTCAGACCCTTAACCCACTGAGCCACCCAGGCGCCCCCAAAAGGTGTTGTAATAGTATACCCAGCACAGTTGTTTCATCTTTTAAATAGGAACCATCAGTAAATCACAAAAAATGTGCATTCGTTAGAGTTTCCTGTACCTTTTTCTATGTGGGGCGTCAAAAGGTAATTTGTCAAGCATTAGGCAGTCATGAGGGGTTTTGACTGGGTCCAAATGTAGTCCTTGTTTTGAGATCAGATCCCTAAATATCAAACTTGAATGAGGAAACTGCAAGTTTTCTGGGAGGCTTTATGTTTCTTTAAGGCGAAAAGTTTTTGTTTAAGTAGGCTTCATGCCCAGCACGGAGCCCAATTCGGGGCTCGAACTCACGAGCTGGGATCAAGAGTTGGGCACTTAACCAGCTGAGCACCAAGGCAGCCCTTTAAGGCCACACGGTTTAACACAGGAGTGCTGTCTGTCCTGTGAAAGGGGAGCAGAGAAGCTAAGCCGTCTCCATTAGTCAGAGAGTAGAGCCTGTAGAAAACTTAATATCCTCCAAATCCGCCTAGAAGGTTTATGAAAGGTTAAGAGAGACTATGAAACCCTGAGGCATGACTGACTGGATGTATTTCAGTTCTCAAGAGAAAGTAAAAAAAGATACTGGCTCTCTGTATCACCTGGAATACTAAAAATACCCTGCACAGATGGATTCCAGTGAAAAACTAGCTTTCGTTGGGGAGGGCCGTCAGGAACATATATGGGAGTTAGGGACCATGGAAGGCTGAAGGATAACGATGTTACTACTAACACAGGGGACGATGAGGCTGTGGGCCTTGGGATTGCTGTGGGCTTCACACTTCTTAAAGGGCTTCTTTATTTAGAGGGTATGGATTAATTCTAGTGAGGGGTTTTGATGGGCATTTAAAGGTCTTCTAACTCATCAGGTTGGCTATTTCGATTACTAGAAGTCAAATTCTAGAATTATTCCTGCATTTGGGAGAAAGAAATTACAGGCGATAACTTCTGTGAGAAATCTTGGCCCAATGCACAGACGGGAGCAAGGAACTCAGGAGAAAAGAGTGTGCATCTCTCAAAGGGCCTAGAGAAAAGGGAATAGGTTCAGAGATGGGAACCTGGTGGGGTCATTATTAGATACGCTACTCAAGCTGTTTTCTTGCTCTGAGGCCGGGGCTGCCTCCTAGCAGCAGAGTCAGAGTCGCTTCGTGGTCCCAGTAGGGAGAGTGGTTCCTCCGAGGCGATTGGGAGAGGTGATTGGAAAGAGCCTTGGTAACTTCTCAGAGCCCGGTCATTGGGAATTTGGAAGACATTGGAAAGACTGACTGGCGGGCTAGGGGTGCGTGGAGCACTTTGATTAGTGACAGTCTTTTTTTCCAGTGACCTGGCTCTTCGCAACCATAGCAGAAACTAGAAGGTTTTTGGTTTTGTTCCTTCAGTTGTTGGAGTTGAGCACTGAGAATTTTACGGTCTTCCTTGCAGGTAGCAAGTGTGCTGATTTGTCAGATTAAATCTGGAGGGGACAGGGGCGCCTGGGTGGCTCAGTCGGTTAAGTGGCCAACTTCGGCTCAGGTCACGATCTCGCAGTCCATGAGTTCGAGCCCCGCGGCGGGCTCTGGGCTGACAGCTCGGAGCCTGGAGCCTGTTTCAGATTCTGTGTCTCCCTCTCTCTGACCCTCCCCCATTCATACTTTGTCTCTCTCTGTCTCAAAAATAAATAAACATTTTAAAAAAATTAAAAATAAAATAAATCTGGAGGGGACATAGTTTCCCATTCCATCATGGTCCTTTTAACTAAAGGAGAAAGATCCTGGTTGATAAACATAGAGTTCGGTGTTGGCCTGGTGGATTCAACATTTAAAGACCGGAAACATTTTTTTTTTTTTTTTTTTTGAGAGAGCGAGTGAAAGCATGAGCAGGGGAGAGAGCAGAGGGGGAGGGAGAGGCTCCATGCTTGGCTTGGAACCTGACAAAGGGCTAAGCCCAAAGGTACTGATTAAAATAGGGTTTTTTTTGTTTTGTTTTGTTTTCTATAAGCCATGTTTTTTCAATTTAATTTTGAGAGAAACAAGTTTGGGGAGAACAAAGGTTACCCATAAGCCCATTGACGTTCTAAATTACCTTTTTAGTTTTTGACAATGCCCTTGTGCGGTTGGGGGGAGGAATAGAGGGAGTGAATCTGAAGCAGGCACCATGCCCAGCATGGAGCCCCCCCTTGGGGCTCGATCTCATGACCCTGACTGAGATCATGCCCGAGCCAAAGTTGAGTCGGATGCCTGACCGACTGAGCCACCCAGGCGCCCCTAAGTTGCTTTAGATTGAGTCCATCCACTTTGTTAGAAATGCATATGAGGGACCCCAGTAGGGCTGGGCACCCTCAAGGCACTTTGATGACTGAGATCCCGTTTCTGAGTTTTTTTTTTTTCTTTAGAGCAGAAAGAAAAAAAAAATTTAACAGTTTCAACAGGAAAAGCCTACTTCCAGGAGGAATCGGTATAAAGGCCTGCACAGTTCCAATAGGAGAGCCCAGTTTCAAAAGAATTAGACTTGAGGCCACTGTTTCAAGAGGGACCGTCTAGTTCTGAAAGTGAGTCACCCCAAAGGCTAACACAGTCTTAATGGCAACAGTCCCAATTCCAAACACGAGTGGAACCGAAGGCCCAAGGGACACTTGCAGAAAGGACAAAGCCTTTAAACCCATCCTGAAGAAAGCCTGGAGACCTCAGGAAGCTGGGGCTCGAAATCGAGGAGAAAGCATAGCTTCAAACTCCAGGAGCAGCAAGAAAGCGGTGGGCTCGGTTGTTTCCGTGGGTATTGGCCTATTTGCTCACCAGCCTCAGAGTTGTTGAGGCGGTCTCAGGATCTGACTTCTGACACCAGATAATATTAACCTCGACTATAAAACGGCCAGCTATTTTACCAGCAAGAAAGGATTTATCTGAGACTAGAGAATTCGGGAGAAGCACGCTCCGGCAAAGCCATGGGTAAGTCTGGAGAACAAAGTGCAGAGGAAATGGGGGAACCGGAAGTGCCCTTGTAAAGGATATTGGAGTAAGCTGGGAGGGTGAAGTATAGCGGCTTTTTGTTGGCTGAGTTGTGAGTCCCATTGGCTGGGCTGTTGCCAGGGGAGTAGAAAATCTTCCTCTGGGGGTAGCAGAGTCGTAGCTGAGGTACTAGGTACTTGGAAGTTGTGTCTCTTCCTGTTGGGCCTGCAAGGGACAGTGAGTGATAGACTGTTCGAGCTCCCCCTGCTGGCCTCCTGACTCATTCTAATTCCCACATTGGTATTTCTTGGTTCTTTCCTACTGTCTTACCGCGGCAAGTACTAAATATGCCCTACCCATTCTGTGTATATATTTTACCTTTTTTTCTTTAAAGATTTTTTTATTAAAAAAATTTTTAAATTATTATTCTTATTTTTTTTTAATTTTTTTTAACGTTTATTTATTTTTGAGATAGAGAGAGAGACAGAGCATGAACGGGGGAGGAGCAAAGAGAGAGGGAGACACAGAATCGGAAACAGGCTCCAGGCTCCGAGCCGTCAGCCCAGAGCCCGACCCGGGGCTCGAACTCACGGACCGCGAGATGCGAGATCGTGACCTGAGCTGAAGTCGGACGCTCAACCGACTGAGCCACCCAGACGCCCCTCTTATTATTTTTTGAAGTGGGCTCCACACCCACCGTGGGGCTTAAACTCACGACCACGAGATCAAGAGTCAACGTGCTCCACCAACTGAGCCAGCCAGGCTGCCCCTAAGATTTTATTTGTAAGTAATCTCCACATCCAGCGTGGGACTCGAACTTACAACCCTGAGATCACCAGTCGCGTGCTCTACCGACTGAGCCAGCCGGGCACCCCTACACTTTACCTTTTTCGATCAAAAACCTTTCCGTTGGCCTGAAGAGACTTACTCTGTTCTCCTTGCTAATGAATATTGACCATATATTTGTACGTATGCAAAATTATTCATAGAGTACAGTCTCCTATGAAGTACTAATTTCATCTTTTGTCTTTTGATCTTTGTCCCTCCTTCTTCTTGGAATTTGGACTATAAAGTATGCATTGCGAATAGAGACCTAGCTGGGAACGACTCTCCTTGACCGTGTCCGAGTAAGTAATGTGAACCGTATTTTCTAGGATCTGTGGCCTTTATGGTTTCATGTTAGAACTTACCAAAGCCCAACATCCACGAAACTTGGAATGCAGAAGCGAAATAGGATTCAGTCAGGTTTTGGAGTCATCTGTGTAGAAGGAGACAGAAGGATAGGGCTTTCCGGACGCTTGTTTCCAGCCTGTTTTCCTCATTCTTTGTGATGCCCATCAGTATTCCCAATCCTCCACCAGCTGCTAGACTTCCATCTGACCCCGAGCAGTAGGTTTCTCCAGTTGTCTCCACTGTCCGACTTTGAAGAGCCAGCACAGTCGAGATTTCCTGCGATCCATCATGTGTCCACCTGGAAACAGATTTCTACCATCACGGGTTGCGTGTTCTACTCCCCTCTTCCCTAGATCCGGTTCATACAAGGTCGAATTCGTGTAGTGAACACCCTGTTGTGTTAATACTGCGAGTGTCCGTCTGCGTGTTCCTGATTGCAGTATGACGGCCACACGGGTGCAGTCCAGAAGAATTACGTGAGACTTTATCCTTCTGCTCTGTGCAGCGACTGCTGTGACCCAGATCTTCCCTCTGAAACCTGGCACGTTCCTCGTTACCGGCAGATTCCGGGTGTTTTGTGTCGCTTCTCGCGTAATCCCTCAGTAGGTTTTCAGTTAAGTTGAATTCTATGGTGATTAAAAGTACATGCATTTTTCCCCCCTAATGAATGCCTCTATAGTTTTCCTTTGAAACATTTTATTAAAAGGTCCCATTGATTTAAGGATTTTCAGATCAAACTTTGTCATTTTCTACATTTATTATGCATTCTGACTCAACTGTATTGTGAGCCCAAGTTCAGGTTTTTTTTTCCCCTCAGGCAAATTTTATTTTTTTCTCTTTTATACTCACATTGGTCATGAGACTAGGTTCTCATTCATTCATAAAACCAAAAACGTATGTCTTTTTTTTTTTTTCCAGCACCCTCTTCCCAAAGAGCACCGTGATCAAATCTGTAGTCAGTAATATAAATAATTTCTGGCTGTAAGAGTGACCCAAAGCATGAAACACTGTAGGGTGCATCAGTAACTACACTCAGAAGGACTTCTTGGTTGGATTTTGTGTTAGATGATTGCTGTTCAAGGAAGGCTTTGTATTGGGTTGCCCTGAGGAAGTGAGATTAATTCTATAATGGGCAATTATAATAGTTTTTTTTTTTTTTAATTTTTTTTCAACGTTTTTTATTTATTTTTGGGACAGAGAGAGACAGAGCATGAACGGGGGAGGGGCAGAGAGAGAGGGAGACACAGAATCGGAAACAGGCTCCAGGCTCCGAGCCATCAGCCCAGAGCCTGACGCGGGGCTCGAACTCACGGACCGCGAGATCGTGACCCGGCTGAAGTCGGACGCTTAACCGACTGCGCCACCCAGGCGCCCCTATAATAGTTTTTATCTATAAGGCAGAAAGAATGGTTTTGATGCTAAACCTAATTTGCGAGAAGCACTGTTTACATTAGAAGAGGAGAATTTGGGTCATTTTCATTCTTTGGAATGTTCTCTGTTACCATTTATAGACACATAGTTACAGAAGGCATGTCTGTTTATCTTGATCTATCTTGGTCAAAGAGTAGCTTTGTCTGGTGATGGACATGTGTGACATTTTTCTCTTCCACAGGGTTTATCTAGGCCCTTGAGGCAGTGTGAGGTCAGCTCCCAGTCCTCTGGAACAATTTTGCTTTTCCTGTTATCTAGATACTGAAATAATTTCGTACAGTGTATTATTGGGTGCTTTCCGGAAAGTACCTCACTTAAAATGTATGTGGTTTTTTTTTTTTTTAAGTTTATTTATTTTGAGAGAGCAAGCACGTGAGCAGGGGAGGGGCAGAGAGAGGGGGAGAGAATCTCAAGCAGGCTCTGTCTGCACTGCCAGCTCAGAGCCCGACACGGGGCTTGAACCCACCAACCATGAGATCATGACCTGAGCCCAAGTCAAGAGCCGGATGCTCAAGCAACTGAGCCACCCAGGCACCCCATAAAATGCATATTTTCCTAATCACACATTACTTAGCAAACTGTCTGGTCTTTGTTATCTCTTTTATGAGTCAGATGAGGTTTAGAAGCTTAGGTAAATTGCCAAAGAACACGAACCAAGCAAGAGACAAAGTCAGGATCTCTTCGACAATGAAGTCATGCTCATGGGCTATGGTCTTAGAACTAATCTTTCGAGATACGTCCTATGCCAGACAGTATGGACTGAAAAATAGCCAATTTAGCACAAATACCCAAGTCTCATCATGGATTGATTAAATCATGCAGTCACAAGAAAGAAATGGATCATGACCATGAAACGCCCAGAGTCTAAGAGACCCCCAAAAACGAACCACCAGAGTCCAGAGTCAAAGCTAAGCAGCAAGGGTCATTTATTACAGGTTCGAACCTGGACCTCTGCGCCCTCGTTGCCGGTGACGCCGAGAGGTCCTGAGAGAGGTTTTCACACCCCTTTTATAGACAGGTACAAACAAGTCATGGGGAAATCAGGAATACACGGATGTGCCAAGCAATAATGATTGATCAGAAATACACGGATGTGCCAAGTAACAATGGTTGATCTGAAATACACGGATATGCCAGGCAACTATGATTGATCAGGAATACACGGATGTGCCAAGTTACAATAGTTGATCAGTGCCAGGCAACTATGATTGATCAGGAATACACGGATGTGCCAAGTAACAATGGTTGATCAAGAATATACGGTTGTGCCAGGCAACTATGATTGATCAGGAATACATGGGCGCGCCAAGCAATTGTACAGAAGCGGAACAAGCTGGTTAAGCTTGGTTAGGTTTCAGTTTCCCGTAACTTAAGCTTTTAAGTTTTAATTTTCTTAGGCCTCTCATTCCCCCCTTTCTCAAGTACCTGAGGACCCAATCTTGGGTCCTACAGTGCTACCTAATCAAGCTCGCTTTCCATGTCGAGGAGCTGATACTGTGGCCTAAGGACCATAACCTGAATGGTGTTTAATC
This sequence comes from Neofelis nebulosa, assembly GCF_028018385.1. NCBI lineage: Eukaryota > Metazoa > Chordata > Mammalia > Carnivora > Felidae > Neofelis > Neofelis nebulosa. The sequence goes on from NC_080785.1 coordinate 161,314,866, forward strand.
TATCTCTGATAAAGTTCATTATTCTGTTGAATATAATAGGGCTGATGGTAAAAAGGAGGAGGAGGCCTAGTAGGGGGCCCAAAAGGGGGAGAAGGTAAGGGAGAAACCCATCGAGTGCTGACCACAGTGGGTTCTCGGCTAGTTCTTTTCGTCGGCGTGCGAGGTCCTCTTGGAGCTGTTTAATTTTGGTCCAAACTATTCCTGATTTATTGGCATAAAAGCAACATTTTTCTTGTAGGGCTAAGCAGATGCCGCCTTGTTCTGCGGTTAGCAGATCTAACCCTCTTCTATTTTGTAACACCACTTCTGCTAGGGAATCCAGCTGATCTTGCAGATCCTGGATCGTCCCTGACAAGGCTTCGACATCGTTAATTAGCTGCCGAGAAAGTCGCAGATAGGAGTGTATAGAGACTCCTAATCCTGCTGTCCCGGCTGTCAATGCGCCTGTAATTCCTAGGCCTGCCAGGAGGGGGATAACAGCCACAGCTCGTTTGGATCTGCCAGCTACACAATCTAGACTAGGAATGGGCATGGGGGTTTTTCCTGCAACCAAGTCAATATCTGGCAGTAAGGTGGCCAGGATACATACTCCAGTCCAATTATGAGGTAGATAAGTGTAGGCTTGGTTATTCCCACAGACGAAAACGGTGGTGTTGGTACTGCATAACGAGGAGTTGATAATGACGTACTGGTGGCATTGGGCAAGGGATACGATTCCTACATCTATGTTGTCATTCTGGGAGGTAAGGTTATTTATAAAGCACGAGGCATTGAATGGGCTAATGAATTGAACGGGGAAGGGGTCAAGTAGGGAGGAAGGTAAGCAGTCATTGGTTATGCTGATATTAATTTCAGTGGGGATGGCGATGGGTCGGAGAGTCCGCCGAGATAGGCAAAGCCAACAATCTTGGGCTAGACTCGGGTTAGAGATGTTTAAGAGTAAGAAAGTGGCTTCTAGGACAGACATTGTCTGAGGGTCTAATTCATAAGGGTCGTGCCTAGGGAGAATTAGGGGGTGGTAATTAAGCTGTGGATACATGTGTTCTGCAATTTCTTTAAGTTTCGCTTGCGTTTCTATCTGTCTGACAGTGTCTTGGGGTCCTCCGCCATCAGACACATGTATGGGGGCTCGTGGGTTCCAGCAGACGGCTTTTCCAACTGAGCCACGGCAGCCAGCTTGAAGTTGCATATTATTATCATTAGCTTTTGCTGCCCTGACACTCTGTAGGATAGCTGTAAAGTAGGTTGTGGAATTGTCTGGCCCCATACATTGCTGATAGGAGTCGTAACAAGAACTATGCATCGATTCCTGGAAAGTAGAGCAAGGGCATTCTGCTGTGGGGGGGAGGGGTTTAGGTTTGTCAACACATAACCACTGCTGTTTTTGGGGTCCTGTGATATCGTAGGTCTGGGTTAAGTAAGCAATTGTGGTCCCACAGTCTTGGGTTTGAGTGTATATTTGCTGATAGTGACCACCCTTTCCTACAGAGCCGGCTATTAGTCGTTTACCATGTGGCAGGGTAAGGGTCCTAACTACGCCACCTCTGCAATCACAGGGCCTCCCGTACAGAGCTTCATACAATTTCCGTTTGTCAACGGGGGCATTTAGTCCTCCCTCTAGGAGTTTAAGGTTGAGGGCTAGTAGGACAAGGGTTACTATCTTGAACATGTTTAGGGGAGGCACGGCACAAGGTTAGTTTGAGGGGGTTTTTCTTACTCCGGTTTATAGTCCAAGTAATATTTTTATCAGTGTGTCCCACGAAGTCAGACAGCGGGTCGACAGGTTTCACGTGGGTGTGGTGAATCCAGGTGGGGAGGTTATCTACCTTGATGGCGGTGGGAGTCGTCAGGATGATTTGGTAAGGTCCTTTCCACCTGGGTTCGAGGTTCTCCTGCCTGTGTCGCTTGACGAGGACCCAGTCTCCTGGACGATACTGATGAGGAGTGGGTGGGAGCTCTGTCTCATACAGTTCTTTTAGTTTAGGCCACACGGCCTCATGAACCCGCTGTAGAGCCCTGAGAGAAGACAAGAGGCTGTTATCTCGGTCTAATTGAATAAGGTTCGACTTAAGATTAGGTATAATAGCTCTGTCCCAAAAAAATAAATAAAAAATGTTGAAAAAAAAAATTTAAAAAAAAAAAAAAAAGGGGCGCCTGGGTGGCGCAGTCGGTTAAGCGTCCGACTTCAGCCAGGTCACGATCTCGCGGTCCGTGAGTTCGAGCCCCGCGTCAGGCTCTGGGCTGATGGCTCGGAGCCTGGAGCCTGTTTCCGATTCTGTGTCTCCCTCTCTCTCTGCCCCTCCCCCGTTCATGCTCTGTCTCTCTCTGTCCCAAAAAAATAAATAAAAAATGTTGAAAAAAAAAATTTTAAAAAAAGATTAGGTATAATAGGTGTGGGTCTGCCAAACATGATTTCATAGGGCGTAAGGCCCAACTTGTATGGGGAGTTGCGAACCCTGTACAGAGCGTAGGGGAGTAACTCTACCCAATTAGCACCAGTCTCCATAGTCAATTTAGTAAGGGTCTCTTTTAGTGTTCTATTCATTCTTTCTTTTTTTTTTTTTTTTTAATTTTTTTTTTTTCAATGTTTTTTATTTATTTTTGGGACAGAGAGAGACAGAGCATGAACGGGGGAGGGGCAAAGAGAGAGGGAGACACAGAATCGGAAACAGGCTCCAGGCTCCGAGCCACCGGCCCAGAGCCCGACGCGGGGCTCGAACTCACGGACCGCGAGATCGTGACCTGGCTGAAGTCGGACGCTTAACCGACTGCGCCACCCAGGTGCCCCTCTATTCATTCTTTCTACTTGTCCTGAGCTTTGGGGCCGGTAGGCACAATGTAATTTCCAATCTGCCCCAAGTACGGAAGCCAATCCCTGACTTACCTTAGAAACAAATGCAGGTCCATTGTCTGACCCTATCATGACTGGAAAACCATACCTGGGCAGGATTTCCTCTAGGATCTTTTTGGCTACTATCTGCGCCGTTTCCTTCTTGGTTGGGAAGGCTTCAGTCCATCCTGAAAAAGTGTCTATGAACACTAGTAAGTATTTATAGCCGTATTTGCCGGGCTTTACCTCGGTGAAGTCCACTTCCCAGTGGGCTCCTGGTATGGTTCCTCTTTTTCGGTGGCCTTGGGCTGTGGTATGTGGGTGCGCGTTTTGGAGTTGACATGTAGAACAGGCTGTCACAACCCTTTCTGTCTGGTCAGAGATGTTTTTTAATACCAGTTGAGATTGTCTGAAGAGATCCTGAAGTCTTCGGGGCCCCAAATGGGTAGAGTGGTGTATTTTTGTCAGGATTGCGTGGCCCAATTTTTCGGGAAGGATAAGGCGGTCTCTAGAGTCCCTCCACCATCCATCTGTAACTTGTGTCATGGGGAGCTTGCGCATCCAAATAAGATCATCTTCTGAGTATTCAGGCTGTGGGGGTAAATCTCGGGGCCCTGGGTCTGGTAGCTGCGCAGGGAGTACTTGAATGAGGTTTTGTGCTACCTGGCGTGCAGTCTGGTCAGCGAGGTTATTCCCTCGAGAGACTGGATCAGTTATTTTTTTGGTGACCCGGGCAATGTACTATGGCCAATTTTTTAGGGGCCCAAATAGCGGCCAATAGGGCCAGAATTTCATCTTTATTTTTGATGTCTTTGCCTTCAGCAGTGAGTAGTCCCCTCTCACGGTATATTGCCCCATGTATGTGGGCCGTAGCAAAGGCATACCGGCTGTCCGTATATATAGTCACTTTGCAGTCCTGCCCCATTTTTAATGCTTGGGTTAATGCAATTAGTTCTGCCCTTTGGGCAGAAGTCCCTGGGGGCAGAGCCTTTGCCCATATCACTTCAGTCTCAGATGTCACTGCTGCCCCTGCATACCTCTGTCCTTGATGGACGAAGCTACTTCCGTCAGTAAACCAGGTGACCTCAGCGTCAGGTAATGGCCAGTCCTGTAGGTCTTCCCTTGTTCCATGGATCTGTGCTAGGATGTCGGCACAGTCATGGAGCGGGGAGTCCAGGTCAGGGTCGGGTAGCAGCGAGGCTGGGTTTTAAAGTTCGGGGAGGGGTGTATGTGATCCGTAAAGGATTTAACAGGAGTCCCTGATAGTGGACCATCCGAGCATTGCTCATCCACCTATCGGGGGGCTGCTTGAGTACTCCTTCAACGGCGTGGGGTGTGGTGACATGTAACTCTTGACCCAGGGACAGCTTATTGGCATCTTTAACCATTAGGGCCGTAGCCGCTATTATCCGGAGACAAGGGGGCCATCCTGCAGCTACAGGATCCAGTTTTTTTGAGAGATAGGCCACTGGTCTGGGCCATGGACCTAAATGCTGGGTTAGCACTGCCTTGGCTATGCCTTGGTGCTCATCTACATATAAGTGGAAAGGTTTAGAGATATCGGGCAGTCCTAGAGCTGGGGCCAATAGGAGAGCTCTCTTTATCTGTTGGAATGCCAGCTCAGCTTCCGCAGACCATTCAAAGGATGGTTGGTTTTTAGAAACTGCGTAAAGGGGTTTGGCCATTTCAGCAAAACCTGGGATCCACAATCGGCAGAATCCCGCAGACCCCAGGAATTCTCTCACCTGTCGAGGCGTGTTGGGTCGCGGGATGCGGAGGACAGTCTCTTTCCGAGCATCAGGGAGCCATCTTTGTCCTCCTTTTAGTAAGTACCCCAGATATATTCCCTCAGGCTTGCAGATTTGGGCCTTCTTAGCGGACGCGCGGTACCCTAGGTTCTCCAGCGTCTGTAGGAGGTTTTTTGTCCCCACGAGGCAGGCTTCTCGGGTCTCGGCTGCAACAAGGAGGTCATCTACATATTGTAGGAGAGACACATTTGGGTTTAATTTCCGGTACTCACTTAAATCTTCGTGGAGGGCTTCATCAAATAGGGTGGGGGAGTTTTTAAATCCTTGTGGAAGTCGGGTCCAGGTGAGTTGTCCATTTATGCCTCTTTCTGGGTCCGCCCATTCGAATGCAAAGATATCTTGGCTCTTGGGGGCCAAGGGCAGGCTGAAAAAGGCATCTTTTAAATCAAGAACAGTATACCATCGTTTGTCTGGGCTGAGGGTACTGAGAAGAGTATAAGGGTTGGGCACGGTAGGGTGTATGTCCATAACCCGTTTGTTGACCTCTCTTAGGTCTTGTACTGGCCGATAATCTCCACTATTAGGCTTGCGCACAGGCAACAAAGGGGTGTTCCATGCCGAATGGCATGGTCTAAGGATTCCGACGTCGAGAAGACGACGGATGTGTGGGGTAATGCCCAGCCTGGCCTCTGCTGACATGGGGTACTTCTTGACCCTCACGGGGTCGGCCCCTGGCTTAACATCTATGAATAGAGCAGGACGATGTTTTGCCAGCCCTATTCCCCCGGTTTCTGCCCAGGCTCCGGGACACCAGTGGAGCCAGTAGCTAATATCCTGTTCCGGGAAGGGTGGAGTTTGGTGAAGCCGATATTCATCTTCCAGTCGTATGGTGAGGACCGAGATGGGTTGGTCCTGGGAGTCAGTTACTTTAGGCCCTCCGGGCTGAAAGTGAATTTGAACTCCCATTTTTGTGAGGAGATCTCTTCCCAGCGAGGGGCAGGGACTATCTGGGGTGACCAAAAAGGAGTGGGTTACCCTTCCTGTCCCTAGATCCACGGTTCGTTGGGTGGTCCAAGGATATTTTTTAGTTCCTGTAGATCCTTGGACCCAGGAGGACTTATCAGAGATTTTTCCATGAGAGCTAGTGAGTACTGAATGCTGTGCTCCTGTGTCCACAAGGAATTGCACAGGGGTCCCCTCCACTTGTAGGATTACCCTGGGCTCGGGGAGGGGGTCCGAACCCCGTCTCCCCTATTCTGAGTTCTGGGTAAATAGGATGGGGGCCGCTTTGGTTTGCCATGTCTTTGACCCCGAGTGCAGTTGTTTCTTTTTGGGACAGTCACGAATCCAATGTCCTTTTTCTTTACAGTAGGCGCATTGGTCTTTGTCTAGGGGGCGCCTAGGGGGGCAAGTTTTCTGTTCTCCTGTGGGCCCTTGATCCTTTTGAACTATGGCGGCTAAACCTTCAGTCATTTCCCTGGTAGCTTTGAGCTGCTTGTCCTCTGGAGCGTCCCGATTATTATATACTCGCTGAGCAATGCGGAGTAAATCCTGGATCTGTTTTCCTTCTAAATCCTCTAATTTTTGGAGTTTCTTTTTGGTATCAGGGGCAGCCTGGTTTACAAACGACATTACAACAGCAGCCTGATTTTCAGGAGCCTCAGGGTCCATGGGAGTGTACTGCCTAAAGGCTTCCATTAATCTCTCTAAGAAGGTGACAGGGCTCTCTGTCTTACCTTGTACTACTGAGTACACCTTGGCCAGATTAGTGGGCTTGCGTGCTGCAGCCCGGAGACCCGCCATTAGAGTCTGGCGATAAATGAGCAGTCGTCCCCTACCTTCTGCCACGTTGTAGTCCCAATCAGGCCGAATCAGGGAAAATGCAGCATTAATGAGGTCAGGGTTAACAGTGGGTCGACCGTCTTCCCCGGGGACCAGCTTCCGCGCTTCAAGTTGAATTCTCTCTCTCTCCTCCGTGGTAAACAGGATTCGCAAAAGCTGTTGGCAGTCATCCCAGGTAGGCTGGTGGGTGAACATTATGCTCTCTAGGAGGGCTATAAGATATTTAGGGTTATCAGAAAACCGAGTGTTTTGAATTTTCCAATTATAAAGGTCACTGGTGGAAAGGAGTCGGGGAAGCGAGAGCTTGTCTCACGCTGGGTGCGCCCGCGAGTTCGGCCGGCTGGCCCTTCATGGTTGGTTACATTTTCAATAGGGCTTGGTGCGGCCGCTGCCTGTAGCCTTCCTGGTTCTGGCACAGCTGCCGCTTCTCTCCCCTCCCCCCCCCCCGCCCCCCCCCCCCGGATTCCCCTTGAGGGGCAACCAGCGGGGCAACTGGTGGGGCGGCCGCTGCGGGCAGGGCCAGGGGTGCAAGGGGAGGGGGTAGATAGGGTGGAGGGTCCAGGGATAGTAGGTCCTGGCTATCAGGCAATATGGGATTTAGGGGTGCTGAGGGGGTTCGCGGCTTGGTTGGGCCAGTGGAGCGGGCCGCGACAATCTTACAGGACCCTGAGGAAAGGAAGGGGGACATCCAGGGTGGAGGGTTCTCAATAAGATCTTGCCAGACGAGGATGTAGGGAACCTGGTCTGGGTGGCCTTCCTCTCCTGGCCGGAGGGTTTTGGCCCTTACCTTGGCAACTATAGGCAAACAAAAAGTGCCCTCAGTAGGCCAGCCCACCCCGAAAGTGGGCCACTCAGACCGGCAGAAAGTGATGAGTCTTGACCGGCGGATGTCCAGGCTTAGGTTATGGCCTCTAGCCTGAACATCCTTGAAATTAGCTAGAAGAAGGGAGAGAGGTGTACTCTGGTTTTGTCCCATAGCCTGTATAGGAAAAAAATAAATGGGCCAAGTTAGTTTATGTTCCGGAAGCGAGTTGGATATACCTGCAGGGGAGAGGAGACAAGTTAAATCGCAAGTGCGGCGGCAAACAGAAAGTGCCTTGGAGAAGAGACCAGATACAGAACGGGTGTTCGTAACCCGAACAAAGAGTTCTGATGGGCCAAAATAGTGCCCCAGACGGGAGCCAGAGGACGTCTCCTACTGGTCCCGACTGACTTCCCTATAGCGCGTCCGCCAGGGCTAGGTCAGTCACTGATACAGATCCCGCGCGGGAGAGCCAGAAACGGACAGACAACTGACACAGACACAGACACAGACACAGACAGAGCCAGCTCACTCACCGATCGGTCTCAGAAATGACCCGTTGACTTGGGGTCTGGTGGGTTTGGGGGGGAGGGGGCTTCCCGGCCAATGCACCAAATGAAACGCCCAGAGTCTAAGAGACCCCCAAAAACGAACCACCAGAGTCCAGAGTCAAAGCTAAGCAGCAAGGGTCATTTATTACAGGTTCGAACCTGGACCTCTGCGCCCTCGTTGCCGGTGACGCCGAGAGGTCCTGAGAGAGGTTTTCACACCCCTTTTATAGACAGGTACAAACAAGTCATGGGGAAATCAGGAATACACGGATGTGCCAAGCAATAATGATTGATCAGAAATACACGGATATGGGGCGCCTGGGTGGCGCAGTCGGTTAAGCGTCCGACTTCAGCCAGGTCACGATCTCGCGGTCCGTGAGTTCGAGCCCCGCGTCAGGCTCTGGGCTGATGGCTCGGAGCCTGGAGCCTGTTTCCGATTCTGTGTCTCCCTCTCTCTCTGCCCCTCCCCCGTTCATGCTCTGTCTCTCTCTCTGTCCCAAAAATAAATAAAAAACGTTGAAAAAAAAATTAAAAAAAAAAAGAAATACACGGATGTGCCAAGTAACAATGGTTGATCTGAAATACACGGATATGCCAGGCAACTATGATTGATCAGGAATACACGGATGTGCCAAGTTACAATAGTTGATCAGTGCCAGGCAACTATGATTGATCAGGAATACACGGATGTGCCAAGTAACAATGGTTGATCAAGAATATACGGTTGTGCCAGGCAACTATGATTGATCAGGAATACATGGGCGCGCCAAGCAATTGTACAGAAGCGGAACAAGCTGGTTAAGCTTGGTTAGGTTTCAGTTTCCCGTAACTTAAGCTTTTAAGTTTTAATTTTCTTAGGCCTCTCAACCACAGGGAATGAATGATTGACTCACCGGTGAAAAAGAGTCCCTGCTCATATATATTTTCCATGGGATCTAAAGTTTTCACGTCGGAAACATTTTCTGAAGTTAACCATTCTAATGACCCAGAAGTTATTTTTCCTATGAAGTGCCGATTTCTTCTGGTTCCAGTACTCTTTTTCGGAACCTAAGTTCTGGAAGGATGCCCACCAAATGCATCTCTGGTATCTGTGTTTGTGCACCTTTTTGGCAAAACCGTGACAGACACCAGTGGTCAACAATCAAGATCAAAATGGAGCTGTAAACAAACCCAAGAATGCGGATGCACAACAAAACCCATCACAGAGACATCAGGTTTGCAGCAAGGAGAGATTTGATCGGCAGCCAAAGGAAAAATGCTTCCGGAAGACTAGCCTCAAATTCATCTCCCCAAAGGAGGAGAGAACAAGTGTTTTATAATCAGATGGGTTGTGATTGCATACAATGATGAAAAGGGTGGGGAAAACTTAACTACGCCTAAGGAAAGATGGAGCATGCGCAATGAGCAAACATACGGAACTTAACCCTTGTTCACGTTAGGATGGAAACACCACCGAAAGGAGACAAAATTCCACCCCTGAGGCGAAGAGGTTATTTTGGGACTAGGAAAGGGGCTTTGGGCATTCTCTGAGAGCTAGTATCAAATGGATGGGGCCTTAGGCTGGGCTAAGATACATTCACAGGCTTGAACTATATCAGATGACCTTGAATCCAGGCTTCTGCCGAGACAGCTAGTGGATTTGTTACTAAGGTCTGAGGAGACACAATAGGAGATGGGGCGGGGGGGTGGGGGTGGGGTCGGAGTTCTCCAAAAAACAAGCTTAAACATCCCGCTAGTTTCAACCTCATGAACGCTATGGGGGCACGGTTTCAGGGCTCGACTAAGTATTGCGTACGGAGAGGGGACTTTTAAGTGTCTGTGTTTGTAAAGAAGGATCAGAGATCCAGGAGTGGACTGACAGCACTGGTTACAAGGCAACTCTTCTGGACCCGGCGGGATCCAGTCCACCTTAGGCTCAGACACCTAACCGTCGGCCCGGCTGTCACCCAGGCGTGGAGGGGCGAGGCCTTACGAACTGTCCAATCAGGGGCGGCGGCGGTGCGGTGGGTGGGGCATCGCTCCGCAGCCTCTGCGGAGGTCCTTGCTTATTTCAGCCTCGCTGGGTAGCCCAGGTCCCCTTCTTTCAGCGGACGCATTGCCGTGGCCTTGTTTCTGTTCCGCTGTGATTCGTGTGTCCGCGGGAGTTGAAGGAAGGCCATTGGGTAATCCAGGAAACGTAGAAATGGTGGTTGCGCCCGCGGAGTCTGATGACCGGGTAGAAAGTGTCGCTCGAAACAGGCGCCAACCCGCCGTGGTCGGAATCCTCCCCGTGGTCACCTCCGGAGTCTGCGGACCCGAGTCCCCCATGGGGCCGCTGGGACCTCGGTCGCCTCCGGCGAGCGGCGTGGGGACCGCACTCGGTCCCTGCGCGCCACGATTTCGGCCCTGAAGCATTTGATCAGCTCTGCGCCCGCTTCGTCTCACGGGGAGAGTCTCCAGGGGACAAGTGTGACTCCTTTGCGTTCGTGTGTGGGAGGAGCTGTGGTCTGTGGGGTCCCCGGTCCCTCCTTTGTCCCCACCGGGAGCCCATTTTCTCCTGAGTGTTCCAGATGTTTGGGAAGCAGGGTCTGAAATCCACCAGCCTGTTTGGCCAGCCAAGCTCTCCGACGCCTGGCAGTAAATGCCTGTTTCAATTACCTCCCGGCCTGCCCAAATGCCAGATTCCCATCATTACCAACTATTTGTTCTCGGTGGTGCAATTTTCAAACGGTCCCAAAGTTTTAATTGTCCATCATTTTCCCACAGTGAATGGAGGGCTCATTTTAAATGGTTTATTTTTGTCCGTAGATATTTACATCCGAAGAAAGCAGAGAATAACTGCTTGGAACTACGTTTGGAAAATTCTTGCACTTCTCCCAGGATCTTTCCTGGGCACGGACATCGTGTGGGAAGTCCTTTGGGTGGCGGTCCTTCTTGGGAGAATTTTCCCGACTGATCTGCCTTGTCAGCAGGGTTCCACAGTGGGACTGCCCCAAACTAACTTAGTCACCTTTAAATTTTACTCACTTTTGGGCGCCTGGGTGGCTCAGTCGGTTAAGTGTCCGACTTCGACTCAGGTCATGATCTCGGGGTTCCTGAGTTTGAGCCCTGCATCAGGCTCTGTACTGACAGCTCAGAGCCTGGAGCCTGCTTTGGATTCTGTGTCTCCCTCTCTCTCTGTTCCTCCCCCACTTGGGCACACACATACTCTCTCTCTCCCTCTCTTAAAAGTAGATAAACATTAAAAAAATAATTTAAAAAATTTACTCATTTTTAGTGTCAGTTTTTTAATGAATGAAAATTTATTTAATGAATACAACTTGAAACAATACAGAATATTAACGAGGAGGTAAGGAAAGGGTGAGTTTCAGAAAAAAAATAATTCCAGTACTACATTGCTTGTATTAGAAATTCTTTAAAGAAATAAAATAAATTCTTTTAAAATATAATTTTATTTAATTATTTGTTTTTTTAGTTGGAAAAAAAAAAGGCTTTCTTTATTTTATTTATTTTATGTAAGCTCTACACCCAACGTGGGGCTTGAACTCACGGCCCCCAAGATGAAAAGTTGTATGCTCTACAGAGTGAGCTGACAGATGCCCCTGCTTGTATTAAAAATTCTCGTTCCCCCTTCTTCCTCTCAGCATTGGTAGAAACATTCTTTTGGTTTTTTTTAAACGATTTTTTTAAACGTTTATTTATTTTGAGAAAGAGAGAGAGCCCTTTATTCTGAGAGAAGCTGCAGGCTGGTGGAAATCTGGGATGGCACTCGGGGTGGGTGGGGTGACGAGGCAGTGGAGGCCTTTCTGGAGTTGTAGCTGTCATTGCCTTGGGCCTGTTTGTAGGCCTGGTCTTGCACGCCCGGCGGAGGTGCGCTCAGTATAAATCACGTCCGTCGAGAAGTCTGTGAAAGTCCAGTTCTGTGTCCTGGAACCGTGTCAGTGAATGGGGGGGTCATCTGGGTCAGAACCTTAAACTGAACCCTGCTGAGTGTCCTCACTTGGGAGCCTGGAACCCTGAGGCAGGGAGAGGTTCCCTTTGCCCCGGGGAGGGGAGGGGAGGGGAGGGGAGGGGAGGGTGTGCAGGGCTCCCTGAGCGCATTCCTGTGGCTGCCTGGGTGTCCCTCCCTTTCCTCCGCGGGGACTGACCCACTCTAGGGCTTCTGTCTCCACCGGGACCGTCTAGACCGGGGAACCTTCTGAAGGAGGCTTTCCTCGTGTCCTGTGGGACGCGGGCTGCTTGTCCCTGCTGAGTCCAGTTTCTTTCCTGGATTCCTTTATTGATGGAACAGCGCAGCCCTTGGGCCCCAGTTTCCCTCGACACTTGAGCCCCTGAACTGTAAGCTGGTGGAGAGAGACGGTGTGAGGCAAGGTGGAAAATGCGGGAAACCCAAGTAGGATTTGTGTTCCGTTTTACTCAAGACAACCTCACGGTGTGAGATGAATGTGTTTAAGTTCTCGGGTCATTTTTCTTTCTTTTTTCTTTTTTTTTTTTTTTTAATGTTTATTTTTGAGAGAGAGAGAGACAGAGTGTGAGCCGGGGAGGGGCAGAGAAAGAGGGAGACACAGAATCGGAAGCAGGCTCCAGGCTCCGAGCTGTCAGCACAGAGCCCGATGCGGGGCTCCAACCTGTGAACCGTGAGATCATGACCTGAACTAAAGTCAGACTCTTAACTGACGGACCCACCCAGGTGCTCCCCGCCCTTTTTAAGTTTTTATTTATTTATTTTGAAGAGAGATCACGAACAGGGAAGGACAGAGAGGGAGAGAGAGGATCCCAAGCAGGCTCCGTGCTGCCAGTGCAGAGCCCAACGCATGAACTTGAACTCATGAACCATGAGACCATGATCTGAGCTGAAAGCAAGAGTGGACGCTTAACTGGCCGAGCCACCCAGGCACCCCTCATTTTTCATTTTTGGGTCAGTTTTTATTTGTTTGCATTCTTAGAAAACACTGACATGCAACAGGCTAGAGCAACCGAATTCCTATTTTAATTAATGTGAGGAAAACCACCCAAAGCTTATGTAAATCTTTGAAAATCCAATGCATGTCAGGAGCTAAACTGAAAGTTTTTAAAGCATTAGAAAATGCTACTCGTTCCTGGAAATATCCCAAGTGTGGTATAGGGGAGGGACAAACTACATGCCCCATGTCGTGTTAGAAAGAGACTTGAGAATTTTCATCTTGTATGGTTTGTGCTTTTGTAACTGTCAGTGTTATGAGGAATTAAATCTTAGAATGGCTTCTTATGTATGCACGTTAAAAATAGAGCACCTGGGGGTGCCTGGGTGGCTCAGTCGGTTAAGCGTCCGACTTTGGCTCAGGTCACGATCTCGCGGTCCGTGGGTTTGAGCCCCGCGTCGGGCTCTGTGCTGACAGCTCGGAGCCTGGAGCCTGCTTCGGAGTCTGTGTCTCCCTCTCTCTGACCCTCCCCCGTTCATGCTCTGTCTCTCTCTGTCTCAAAAATAAATAAACGTTAAAAAAAAATTAAAAAAAAAAATAGAGCACCTGGGTGGCTGAGTCATTAAGCATCTGACTTCGGCTCAGGCCATGATCTCATAATTCGTGAGTTCGAGTCCCGCATCAGGTAAAAACAAGAGTCCTGGGTGAGCCCCTCTTCTCTCTCTCTCTCTCTCTCTCTCTGCCCCTCGTGGAATTCTCTCTCTCTAAAAAAAAAATGTTAAAAATAAAGAATAGAAATATATCTTTATTTTATTTTGTTAATGTCTATTTCTTTATTTTTGAGAGCGAGATAGCAAGGAAGGTGCAGAGAAAGACAGAGGACCCAAAGCAGGCTCTGCCATGAGAGCCCGATGTGGGGCTCGAACTCACGACCCCGAGATCAAGAGTCGCACTCTCCACCGACTGAGCCAGTCAGATGCCCAGTGTTTCTTAATATCATTAAGACAAGCAATTGCAAATTCTTTGCTGTGTTCGTTCTTGCAGCCAGTGGGCGGGCTCCACATTTTTGGATGTTTGAGTGCCACTCCTCACCCCGCCTTCTGCTGCCTGTGCTTCTGGCTGGACGAGCTGATGAGAAGGCCTGAGTGGTCTCACTAGAGCAGGCAGGAGATTCCAAGCAGAAAAGCCCCTGTCTGTGTGCCGAATTCTTACCCCTGCTCTACTCCCCAACCCCAGTGAAAACACAGGCCAGGCTCTTTCCTTCCTTCCTTTTAAGTTTATTTATTTTGAGAGAGAGAACAAGCAGGGGAAGGGCAGAGAGAGAGAGAGGGAGAGAGAGAGAGAGGGAGAGTCCCAGGCAGGCTCCACGCTGTCAGCACAGAGCCTGATGTGGGGCTCGAACTCACGAACTGTGAGATCATGACCTGTGCCGACACCAGGAGTCCGACACTTAACCGACTGAGCCACCCAGGTGCCTCCCTTTGCCTTGTTCTCTGAAGCCATTTCAGAGCGGAGATCTCTGTGTGGGGAGTCATGAGCCTTCTTGTCTCCTTTCTTTTAATTTTTTTTTTTTAACGTTTATTTATTTTTGAGACAGAGAGAGACAGAGCATGAACGGGGGAGGGTCAGAGAGAGGGAGACACAGAATCTGAAACAGGTTCCAGGCTCTGACCATCAGCACAGAGCCCGACGCGGGGCTCGAACTCACGGACCGCGAGATCGTGACCTGAGCCGAAGTCGGCCGCTCAACCGACTGGGCCACCCAGGCGCCCCTCTCCTCTCCTTTCTGTATGGGTGAGTGCGTGCGTGGGACCCCCGCTATCAATCTGAGCCACATGTCTGCAGGTGACCATAATAGTTGCCGCGGGGAGCAGCATGTCCAGCCATGACCGTGACCGGTGGTTCTGTCTCTTCTTGCTCTGACTTGCTCACCTGCTCTGCTGGCTGACAAGGGCAGTGCCGTGACCTGTGCTGCCCTGTGTTGCGTTGGAGACCCCGTCAAGCCTCAGTTCTAGTTTTAGGCCTATCCCAGTTGGCAGTTTTGAGAGTTCCTGGGAATTTGGGAGCAGGAGTAGGGAGTTGGGGCTCTCCTCAAAGTGCTCCTGGGTGGATGTCTTTGCCAGTGTCTGGGTCTTAGCAAGAACCGACAGAGGCTGGGTTGGCCCCGGGTATACCCTGGGGACTGGGTGTAGCAGCTGAGACTCCACCCTGTGCGAGAGGAGGACCCAATGGGGGCTGCTCCTGAAACAGCTGCTGTTTAAAAAGAGAGAGACAAGGGGGCGCCTGGGTGGCGCGGTCTGTTAAGCGGTTAAGCGTCCGACTCTTGACCTCCGCTCAGATCAGGATATCGCGGTTTGGGGGTTTGAGCCCCATATCCGGCTTTGCGCTGGTGGCGCGGAGCCTGCTCCGGATTCTGTCTCTCCCTTTCTCTCTGCCCCTCCCCTGCTCGCTCGCTCTCAAAATGAATAAACCTAAAAAAAAATAATAATAATGTTATAGAAGAAGGTGGCCATTAGAATACGGGCTGAGTCCAGAGTCCTAACCCCACGGGGCTCACCAGGACCCTTAAGTTCCTCAGCTGCCTCTGCTCCCTGCCTCTACTGCAGCAAAGATCTTGAGCCTCCAGGCACAGGGGACGACACTTGAGGTACCCCTGTGGCACAGTAAGGGGATTCGTTCAAACCTGACTTAGGTCCATGGTCCTTAAACCGTATAAAGTAATTGGTTGTCATCAGGGAGGCTCCGAACCCTGATGGCACTGCTTTGGAGATCTCTGAAGGAAAAAAGATACAAATACCAGTCTAGAGAGGACACTCCCTTCCCCCAAATACCGGACAGTATATCCAGTCAACAACAACAAAAAAAACAGAACAGAGAAAGAAAGGAGGGAACAGAAGAAAATACTATTGAAACAGGGGCGCCTGGGTGGCTCAGTTGCTGAAGTGTCCGACTTCATCTCAGGTCATGATCTCGCAGTTCGTGAGTTCAAGCCCCACGTCGGGCTCCTTTGGATCCTCTGGCTTCCTCTTTCTCTGCCCCTTCCGCATTCATGCGTGCATGTTCTCTCTCTCTCAAAAATAAACATTAAAAAATATATATACTGCAACGAAGGTCTATTACTTGACCCATTTGGAAATCCAAAATATATTGAAAGAATTGACATCACGCAGGAGATCTTTATCTGCTTGGCTGTTCAGCCTCTACAACATAAGTTCTCGGTTAATTTTGCTATCTGATGTAATGCACTAATTCAGAAGACTTCAGGCAGTTAGCCAAGAGTAGGTCTTTTTTTTTTTTTTTTTTCAACGTTTTTTATTTATTTTTGGGACAGAGAGAGACAGAGCATGAATGGGGGAGGGGCAGAGAGAGAGGGAGACACAGAATCGGAAACAGGCTCCAGGCTCCGAGCCATCAGCCCAGAGCCTGAGGCGGGGCTCGAACTCACGGACCGCGAGATCGTGACCTGGCCGAAGTCGGACACTTAACCGACTGCGCCACCCAGGCGCCCCGCCAAGAGTAGGTCTTAAATTACAGGAACACCTGGAGTCCCACTACATTTACGCAGGGTACCCCGGGTGATCGCAGGGCTGTTACTGACGGGTACGTAGGGGACAAATAGAGCAGCTGTTCCTTCTTGACACGGTCCTGTCTAAATCCTCCATGGTCATAGCACCCATTGTCCTAAAATATCCCATAGTGAGCTGCGACCCACAAGTGATTCATAAACTAACATACAGCCATCGCCACTCACAAGTGAGCTTGAAAAAATGGGACCCCGTGAACCTTATCCTTCAAATAAAGTGGTTAATATGGCCCCGTGTAAATTGCACAGGCCCTTGAAGGAACGAAACCGTACACAAAGCCGATCTGGCGAAGGGCTGATTATTCCCAGGGCTTCCTCTTTGAACAGCCGAATTTGGCCTGTTCTTCGATCTGGGATGAACAAATGACACCTCACGGTGGATCACCGCCACCTTGTAGCTGTGGCCGCACCCAACAGTCCTCGATGCCCAGTCCCCAGCTTTATGGAAAATGCTGACTCCAGCTGATCAACAAGAGGCAGATATCCTGCCATCACGGAGTCACCCGGATCTGTTCTGTTCGTTGCTTGTCTCCACAGCCCCCCAGCTGTGGTCGCCTTCACCTTGAAGGGATGTGATACACCTTTACTGGGTTATCCTCATGGATCTTCAACAGCTTTGCCCTCACACACAATCACTGCAGGCGGGATCTGAACTACATCCCGGGTTCTCCAAGGACACAGGTGCCACATTACATTAATGACTTCCTCCTCCAAGGACCTATAGGAAATGCAAATGCTGGAAAAAGTGGCTAGCAAAAAGGGGAGGGGACGGTGTCATGCATATAAAGTGGGCTCTGTCAACTTTGTTAAATTTCTGGAAATTATCGGCAATCGGACCCCCACCCAATCCCTCCATGATATCATGACGAAATAGCTGTTCTCCGCATCAGCACCCATAACACCTGCTACATTCTTTTGTTGTTCCAGAGGTCACCGATTCCTTGCTTATAAATTTTACTTGAACCCATTTATGCTGTTATTTGCAAATTGGCCCCCAGCGTGAGTGGACACCCCTACCACAAATGGCTGGAGGCTCTCCGAAGACATTTTTAGGGTTTATTTATTTATTTTGAGGGAGACAGAGATAGCGTGAGCTGGGAGACAGCGTGGAGGGGGGCAGAGAGAGAACCCCAGGCAGGCTCTGCACTGTCAGCACGGAGCCCAGTGGGGGGCTCGAACTCACAAGATCATGCGATCCTGACCTGAACTGAAACCGAGAGGTGGATGCTCAACCGACTGAGCGACTCAGGGGCCCCAGCTCTTCAAACTGCCGCGGAGCTCCCCCCATAGGACTCCCCGAGTGACAAACTGCTGGAGTTCACGCACTCTAGGTATGACGCCACGACAGTGGTACATGGGGGAGCTCAGCAAAGTGGTTGCTCTTTATGTCTTAACTAGGACATCTTGTGAAGGAGCAGACCCAAGGGCCATCATAAGAGACCCCACAGTCATTTTTGCACTCCCTAATAATGACCGTCTTCATCTGTTGACTATACTTGGGTGATTCTCTAAGAGTTGCCTCTTTGGGGGGTAAAAGAACTCTGGGAATCTTTTGCCCCACTCACCCTTATTTATCATTCAAAGTACCTCTTGTCTCCAGTTGGTTAAGTGTCCGACTTCGGCTCAGGGCACGATCTCGCGGTTTGTGAGCTCGAGCCCCGCGTCGGGCTCTGTGCTGATGGCTCAGAGCCTGGGGCCTGCTTCGGATTCTGTGTCTCCCTGTCTCTCGGCCCCTCCCCTGCTCATGCTCTGTCTCTCTCTGTCTCTCAATAATAAATAAAGGTTAAAAAAAAAATTCAAAGTAGCTCTTGTCTCTACATATCCTAAGGCCATAATCCAAGGCCTCGCCAGGAGACTCCTTATCTTTGTCAGGGTTCCAGACACTACGGATAGTCCCAAGGGCACTCACTTCACTTCCTAGAACATACAGTGCTGGCCTCTCCAACGAGGCATTCAATGGAAGTTTCTCCATCCCTTCTAAGTCTCAGGGTGCAGGCCTCATAAAGCACCATTATGACTTATTGAAATAAATTCAGATTGGGGCGCCTGGGTGGCGCAGTCGGTTAAGCGTCCGACTTCAGCCAGGTCACGATCTCGCGGTCCGTGAGTTCGAGCCCCGCGTCAGGCTCTGGGCTGATGGCTCGGAGCCTGGAGCCTGTTTCCGATTCTGTGTCTCCCTCTCTCTGCCCCTCCCCCGTTCATGCTCTGTCTCTCTCTGTCCCAAAAATAAATAAATAAATTAAAAAAAAAAAAAAAAAGAAATAAATTCAGATTAATTTACGAAAGACGGTCTATGCCTGTCATGAGTCAGTCATCAGGTGTGGATATTAAATGTGTCTGTCTTCATCTTTTTTTTCCCTAGTACATTGTACTTTTTTTAATGTTTATTTTTGAGAGGGAGAGACAGAGCACGAGCGGGGGAGGGGCAGAGAGAGAGGGAGACACAGAATCCAAAGCAGGCTCCAGGCTCCGAGCTGTCAGCACAGAGCCCGATGTGGGGCTCGAACTCACAAACCGCGAGATCATGACCCGAGCCCACGTTGGACGCTTCACTGGCTGAGCCACCCAAGTTCAAGAATATTTCTATCCAGACAGCTGAATCCAACGACTTATAATGGCATGGAATACTTTAGAATCATACGACCAACTGGGCTTTGTTAAAAGTTAAAAGTTTTGTTAAAACAAAGTTTTAACTTTGTTAAAAGTTAAAAGTTTGTAAAAAATTTCCACAGGCCTCCCGGCCTCTCATGTTTGGTGGTTGGCTTAGAAGAAAAAACTTAGTGCTTCGCTGTTTTTATTATGAAAAACTCCTGCAGTCTTGGCCCTCTGCCTCATGGGGTGCTGTAAGTGGTGGGTAATAAGAAGGTGAAAAAAATGTTTCTCCCAAGGAATTGATGGTCTTAAAATTGCAATGTTTGTGTCATCTACACTGCGTTTCTGCATTTCCCGGCGCCCTGTGGATCCTGCTGTTAGAAATAAGGTGGAATGTGATCACAGTGAAAGTGGGCACACAACTTCCATGTGTTCGTCATGCTGCCATAGTTTCGAGGAAGTGTGCAGAGAGAGTAAGTTTCTGATGACCGAGTCCTAAAATAAATGTTTGGAGAAGACACCGTAAGTGGAGGGTAGTTCCCCAGTGCTGTCGGTCTCCCACAGCCACTGAACACATACGTGGGGTGTGTTAGGTCCCAGTGGCCGGCAAAGATGTGGCCGTGAACTTCACCCTGGAGGAATGGGCTTTACTGGATCCTTCACAGAAGAAACTCTACAGAGATGTGATGCGGGGAACCTTCGGGAACGTGGTCAGAGTAGGTAAGGGCGACGACTTAACTTTACCTTGTCAATCCGCGGACAGGTGTTTCTCCCTTAACATTGCTCTAAGATGTGGAATGCGGGCAGGGAGGACACTGGTAACTAAATGAGGCATGGAGCGGGGTGGGGGGGACAGCGCCTGGGTGGCTCAGTTGGTTAAGCGTCTAACTGTTGATCTCGGCTCCGGTCACGATCTCGCGGTTCGTGAGTTTGAGTCCCACTTCAGGCTCTGTGCTGATGGCTCCAATCCTGACTCCCCAGCTTGTGCTCACTCCCGCTCTCTCTCTCTTTCTCAAAAGAAATAAACAAAAAAATTTTTTTGAACAAGGCATGGTCACAGGGAACAGATGATAGAGAGTCTAATAATTGTTCTCAAATTTGTAATCTTTTGGAATTGTTTGGCTCTGCATTTCGGAGGAAAAAAGGGAAGATCGTGACCTTGAAGATCAGTATAAAAGCCGGGGGGGTGGGGGGGCAGGAAACTAAGGTGAGTTAACTCACAAGAGAAAGCAGTGTCTCATGTGATGATAGTTCAGAAGAAGGAAATGGTGCGGCTGGGTGGCCCGGTTGGTCAAGTGTCTGACTCTTGATTTTGGATCAAGTCATGATCTCACAGTCGTGAGGTCGAGCCCCATGTCAGGCTCTGTGCTGGTGGTGCAAAGCCTGCTTGAGATTCTCTCTCTCTCTCTCTCTCTCTCTCTCTCTCTCTCTCTCTCTTTCTCTCCCTCTCTCCCTCTGCCCTTACCCCGGTTCACACTCTCCCACTAAAGGAGGGAAGGAAAAAAGGGCAACGCCTGCTTCAAATTTGGTGATTCCTAGAAAATTTTCACCCAGAATAATTTCTTATATGTGACATACTTATTCAGTGCTTGCAAAATAGTTCACTCGGAAATGGTATTAATAAACCCTACATGTGAATATCACTCAGTTTTGATAATAGCAAGATGCTCTAGCATTCCTTCGATGTGGTTTGAAACAATTTAGACAAGGGGAAAACCTACCCTTTGGGTATAAATCATGAAAATGTAGTCCAGGGGCGCCTGGGTGGCTCAGTCAGTCGAGCTTCCGACTTCGGCTCAGGTCATGATCTCGCGGTCCGTGAGTTCGAGCCCCGCGTCGGGCTCCGTGCTGACCGCTCAGACCCTGGAGTTGGCTTCGGATTCTGTGTCTCCCTCTCTCTCTGCTTCTCCCCTGCTCGCGCTCTGTCTCTGCCACTCTCTCTTAAAAATAAATAAACATTTAAAAATGTAGTTTAAATACCCTTCTCATAAATAGAAAATTTGTTAAGGAAGAAGTCATTACTAACGCGCTTCTCATTTTTTATAGAAGTCATACAGTAGAGAGAGTCTGTGAAAGTCAAGAGGATCAGTGTGGAGACAAGTTCAGTGTTATTCCAAATCTCAATCTGAGTCCATGTGCAAGAGTCCTCATGGGTCATTCATCCCTTAATAGTCACATCAGATGTCACACTGGCTGTAAGCCCTATGAGTACCAGAAATATGGAGAGAAGCCATACGAGTGTAAGGAAGGTGGTAAAGCCTTCAGTTCTCTCCAGTATTTTGGGGGAAAAAAAAAAAAAAGAGGAAGAAATCACAAGGGAGAGCAAAACTGAGAAAGTTAGGTATGTGGGAAAGCCTTCCATTTTTGTGGATCCTTTAAAAGTCACCAAAGGGTTCGCACTGGAGAAAAACCCCTACGAATGTAAGGAATGTGGGAAAGCTTTATGTGGTCCACAGCCTTTTCAAAGACACATGGAAACGCATACAGAAGATGCTCCTTAGAAATGTAAGGAAGGGGGAATTCAAGCCATTCCACTTCATTGAGAACACATAGAAGGACTCCCACAGGAGAGAAACCCTAAGAAAATAAACAACGTGGGCAAGCCCTTAGTTCCTACACTTGCTTGCAATTAAACGAAAGAACTCATTCTGGGGAGAAACCTTATGAATGCCAAGAACGTGGGAAAGACTTTTTCTAACACCAAGCCTTAGAAATACACATGAGAGGGGCGCCTGGGTGGCTCAGTTGGTTCAACATCCGACTTTGGCTCAGGTTAAGATTTCACGGTTCCTACGTTCGAGCCCCACACTGGGCTCTCTGCTATGAGCAACAGAGCCCGCTTCGGACCCTCTGTCCCCCCAACTCTCGGCCCTTCCCCGCCTCTCAAAAAATAAAAAAAATAAACATTTAAAATGAAAAAAAAAAAAAAAAGAATGTGGGAAGTCCCATCTATCCATCGGTTTTTCAGACACACTGGAGAATACATACTGGAAATGGATCGTGTCAGTGTAAGGCAAAGGCATACATGGACTCACACTGGAGAGAAAACCCTACGAATCCGAGCAGCGTGGCACAGCCTACACAGGGATTGCAGTTTGTTACAAGCACACAAAAGAACTCACACTGGAGACAAACCTTCGGAACGTGGGAAAGCCATCATTTCTCGTGCCAATTTGAAAGCGCCTGTGAGGGTGAGCACGGGAGAGACACCACGTGACTGTGCAGGATGTAGGAGAGCCTTCTGTCATTCTAGTCCTACTAAAGGCATGAAAGGACTCACCGGGTAAAAACCTCTCCTGCAAACGGTGTAGGAAAGACTTCAGCGGGCGCACGCCCTTAGATGCGAAAATTCTTCCGGAAAAGAAATAGACATGTAAGTAACATGACAAAGCTTGATGCGAATGAATCCCTTTGTAGAGTTCCAGAAAACTCTCCACACGGAAGACTTGTTATTAAAGTTGCATGTGTATTGTGTTTACTGAGCCTCTTCCTTAAAGCACATCATCGCAGGGTGCCTTTCTCCTAATTACTCTCAGAAACGAATGTGGAGAGGAGGGAATTCTGAGTGGTCTTTCCACCACAGCCCCCGAGATTATAGGTAGTTTTTTTTTTCCTCCCTTTTATCAGTCACTCATATTTTTTCTTTCCCTGTAGAAGCCTGTTGGATCCACAGGGGAATTGAAGTCTATTGGTCATGAGTAATTCGGTTTAATTTTTTTGTAATGTTTTGTTTGTGTGTGAAAGGGCCATTGAAAAATTAGTTTGGTATTTGTTGGTATTTTCTACTGGTCGGGTGCAGCAGTTCCTGAATATCCTTACTCCATTATACATGTGTACTGTACTTTTCTTGCTGAGAAAGCTCTTTTTTTAGGTGATGGATATAGGAGCCTTTTTTTCATTTTCCATGGTAACAGGTGAAATAAAGTGTTGCCTCTGGCAAGTATGGTGTCATGTGGACTTGTATTTTCATGTTAATTTCTCCGTGGCAACACCAGGCAGGGGGCTGGGAGCTGTGAGGGTGACAGGAGCAGTGGGAGAACGGATGTCATGGGTAGAGTCCCCTCAGCCACAGCCATCTCCGCTGTTGCCTATTTATGAGATTTGCTGGCTTGCTTATTCACACAACACTTACAAATTGACTAGTTTTTTTTTTAATTTTTTTTTTTCAACATTTTTTATTTATTTTTGGGACAGAGAGAGACAGAGCATGAACGGGGGAGGGGCAGAGAGAGAGGGAGACACAGAATCAGAAACAGGCTCCAGGCTCTGAGCCATCAGCCCAGAGCCTGACGCGGGGCTCGAACTCACGGACCGCGAGATCGTGACCTGGCTGAAGTCGGACGCCCAACCGACTGCGCCACCCAGGCGCCCCACAAATTGACTAGTTTTAAACGAGGAAAGAAATGGCTCCGGAGCTCATCAAGTAATAGTTATTTCGTTCGTGTCTCTCTCCCTAGAGCCCTTTACCCATAGAGCCTAGGGCAATCTTCTGGGGGCGCCTGGGTGGCTCAGTCGGTTAATTAGGCTCAGGTCATGATCTCACCGCTGGTGGGTTCGAGCCCCACGTTGGGCTCTGTGCTGACAGCTCAGAGCCTGGAGCCTGCTTCGGATTCTGAGTTTGTCTGTCTCTCTCTCTCCCCCCTTCCCCCACTTCCGCTCTCTCAAAAATAAAAAAAAATAAAAAATAAAAAAAATAAAGTATGTTTGTAAACAAAGGGTCACAGGTCCATGAGTAGGTCCATGAGTGGTTTCGCAGCCTCATGCCAATGCCCCCGACCCAGGGAGGACCTCGGACCCTGTGTGTAAACCCCGCCTGGCCTGGCCCCTCTTCCTCTGAACAAGGGAGTCGCTCCACCGGAACGGACTCTGGACGCCTGTGTCCCCACGTTTACAAGGAGCTGCAGGAAGACGCCACGGTCCCCCTAGGGCCAGGACCAAGTTTTGTTTAAAAGCAAACGTCCCAGGAGGGGACAAGTTCGCGACCACCTAAAAGACTGGTTTTCGCAAGCAACCGGACCTTCTGCCCTGTTGTCACTCAGGAGCGGAGGGGCGGGTCCTTGCGAGCGGTCCAATCAGGGCCGCGGCAGGGGCAGGTGGGTGTGGCGACGCCCCGCAGCCCCCTGGAAGCTCGAGGCCTGGCCCCGGTTCGCTTCTCACCTGCGCTTAAAAGGTCCCAGGTGGCTCTGCTGCAGCGTTACTCGCGCAGTGACCTGCACCTGCCGCGGGAGCAGCGGGCACGACGCCGGGCGACCCGAGAAGCCGGGAGATGGTGAGTGTGCGGGGCCGGGTGTGCCAGGACGGGGCGGAGTCCCCGAGTCCCCCGAGTCCCCGGTGGCGCCGCTCCGACCTCAGTCCCCCTCCACGCGCGGCCTGCGGGCTGGGCGGGCAGCCGGGACCCCGCGGCGTCCTGTCCCGTCACTGCGCGCGGCCGCGTCTCTCCCGATCCGTGCGGTGGCCACGGGGGGAGGGGGGGAGTCGTCAGGGGACAGTCGTGACTCCGTCTCCGGGATTCGTACGCGGGAGGTGCTGTGGTCTGTGGGGTCCCCAGCCCTTCCTGTCTCCCCAGGGGCACCCGTTTTCTCCGGAGCGTTCCAGATGTTGGGGAAACAGAGTCTCAAATCCACGACCCTGTGCCCCAGCCTGTCCTTTCCTTGAACTGGCAACAAATGCTTAATTTTCCAAATCCGGCTCCGCCTTCCCCCCTCCAGTTCACAGCCTCAGGATCAACTATGTGTCCTCCGTGGTGCATTTCAAACAGACAACAGTATTTTAATTGCTTATCGTTTTCACACAGTCAGTGGATGGCTTCTTTTAAAAGGTTTATTTTGGGGGGCGCCTGGGTGGCTCAGTCGGTTAACTGGCTCTTGATTTCAGCTCAGGTCATGATCTTATGGTTTGTAGGTTCGAATTCCATGTTGGGCTCTGCACTGAGCGCGGAGCCTGCTTGGGATTTTCTCTCTCCTTCGCTCTGCCCCTCCCGTGCTCACTCGCACTCTCTCTCTAAAAATAAATAAATAAGATTTTTTTTTTTTTTAAGGGGGGGCACCTGGGTGGCTTAGTCGGTTGAGCGTTTGACTTCGTTTCAGGTCATGGGCTCAGGTCATGATCTCGCGGTTGACAGGTTCAAGCCCTACGTGGGGCTCTGTGCTGACAGCTCAGAGCCTGGAGCCTGCTTCGGATTCTGTCTCCCTCTCTCTCTGCCCCTTCCCTGTTCATGCTCTGTCTCTCTCTGTCTCAAAAATAAGTAAACATTAAAAAAAATATTAAAAGAAAAAGGTTTATTTATTGTTTATGGATATTTTACATGAGGGGAAGCAGAGTCTATCCACCTGGAACTACAGCTGTATGAAATCCTTGTGCCCCTCCGGGCCGGATCTTTCCAGAGCCGAGCTATCTTTTGCAACCTTGAACACCCTTTGAAACTTTCCTGGGCGATCTGTCCTCACAGCCCCGCACCTGCCGGGTCTGTCCCATTGAAAACATTACATTCACTCTTTTAAAGTCTCTGTTTGACAATACATGTACGATGTATTTAATCAACGGGTCTTGCAAAACAGTATAAAATCGGTCCAAGGAGGCAAGAAAGAGGAGAGTTTCCGAAAGTAGTATTACATTGCATGTGTTAAAATTTCTTGTTTTCTTTTTTTTTTTTTTTTAATTTTTTTTCAACGTTTTTTATTTATTTTTGGGACAGAGAGAGACAGAGCATGAACAGGGGAGGGGCAGAGAGAGAGGGAGACACAGAATCGGAAGCAGGCTCCAGGCTCCGAGCCATCAGCCCAGAGCCCGACGCGGGGCTCGAACTCACGAACCGCGAGATCGTGACCTGGCTGAAGTCGGACGCTTAACCGACTGCGCCACCCAGGCGCCCTAAAATTTCTTGTTTTCTAAAAAAAATAATAAATAAATAAGAATTTCTGGTTTTCTTTTTTTCTTCCCCTAGGTGGGGACTTTAGACTGGCAACACCAGAGCATTCAAGAATGACTGTTGAACAGTTTCTTGCCGTGCAAATAATAATGAATTAATATCATTAGTTTCTGAACATGGGAGACACTTGTGGGTTTTCTTGTTAGAAAAATACAATTTTCTTGTCTCCTTTTACGTAATCACTGGGTTTGAGGGATTTTGTTGGAGTGTTCAGACACTGGGTTTGTGTCCCTTAAAATATCACTGTGTGTGTGGGGGGGGCGCCTGGGTGGCTCACTCCGTTGGGCATCCCACTTCGGCTCAGGTCATGATCTCACGGTTCACGGGTTCGAGCCCCGCGTCAGGCTCTGTGTTGAGAGCTCAGAGCCTGGAGCCTGTTTTCGGATTCTGTGTCTCCCCCTCTCTCTGCTCCTACCCATTTGTGCTGTCTCCCTCTCTCTCAAAAATAAACAAACATGAAAAAAAAAAATATCAGTGGTGGTCTAGAGCCACCCTACTGGGGTCAGAGGCATGCAGTCAGTGTCTTTAAGGGAAGATCCCCTCCTGGAACCTGCAAAGTACCTCGGGGCTCGGATCTTTCTGGGGGGCCTCTCCTGCAGGTGTCCTACCTACTCACACACACCTGAGAAGTACCCCTTTCTACTGAGAGAAAGCACAGAGCCCTGGAAAGCTGGGGACAGAAGTATACCAGGTGGGGAGGTGACACTCTTTCTGAAGTTATAACTGTTGTTCCCTGGGGCCTTTTCTTTTTCTTTCTTCCTTCCTTCCTTCCTTCCTTCCTTCCTTCCTTCCTTCCTTCCTTCCTTCCTTCCTTCCTTCCTTCTTCCCTTCCCTTCCCTTCCCTTCCCTTCCCTTCCCTTCCCCTCCCTCCCTCCCTCCCTCCCTCCCTCCCTCCCTCCCTCCCCTCCCCTCCCCTCCCCTCCCCTCCCCTCCCCTTCCCTTCCCTTCCCTTCCCTTCCCTTTTTGAGAGACAGAGCACAGGCAGGGGAGGGGCAGAGAGAGAGGGAGACACAGAATCCGAAGCAGGCTCCAGGCTCTGAGCTGTCAGCACCGAGCCTGACGCCGGGCTCAAACTCACGTACTGTGAGATCATGATCTGAGCCAAAGTCGGCCACTCAACCACTGAGCCACCCAGGCGCCCCGCCCCCTGCCCCAGGGCCTTTTCTAAGCATACACTGGAGTTCTGCATGTGCACAGAGTAGGTGTACTCAGAGTGTGAATTGTTTACATTGAGAAAGTCTGTGAAAGTCCAGTTCTGTGTCCTGGAACCGTGTCAGTGAATGGGGGGGGGGGGTCATCTGGGTCAGAACCTTAAACTGAACCCTGAGTGTCCTCACTTGTGAGCCTGGAACCCTGAGGCAGGGAGAGGTTCCCTTTGCCCCGGGGAGAGGAGAGGAGGGGAGGGGAGGGGAAGGGAGGGGAGGGGAGGGTGTGCAGGGCTCCCTGAGCACATTCCTGTGGCTGCTCCCTCCCTTCCCTCCGCGGGGACTGACCCACTCCAGGGCTTCTGTCTCCACCGGGACCCTCTAGACCGGGGAACCTTCTGAAGGTGGCTTTCCTCGTGTCCTGTGGGACGTGGGCTGCTCGTCCCTGCTGAGTCCAGTTTCTTTCCTGGATTCCTTTATTGATGGAACAGCGCAGCCCTTGGGCCCCGGTTTCCCCCGGCACTTGGGCCCCTGAACTGTAAGCTGGTGGAGAGAGACGGTGTGAGGCAAGGTGGAAAATGCGGGAAACCCAAGTAGGATTTGTGTTCCGTTTTACTCAAGACAACCTCACGGTGTGAGATGAATGTGTTTAAGTTCTTAGGTCATTTTTCATTCTTCGGTCAGTTTTTGTTTGTATGCATCCCTAGAGAACACTGACACCAACAGGCCAAAGCAACTGAATTCTTACTTTAATCGATGCGAGGAAAACCAGCCAAAGCTTACATAAAACTTTGAGAAGCCGATGCATTTAAGGAGCTAAACTCAAACCCCTAAGGCATCAGAATCTGCTACCCATTCCCAGAGATATCCTGAGGGTGACACAGGGGAAGGGCAGATTGTTGATGATGTGGGATCTTTGAGCACAGTGGCCCAGAAAGAATTCTTGAGATATTCTTTGGTGCAAAAAGGTGCTTTTATTATAGCGCGGGGACAGGACCTGTGGGCAGAAAGAGCCGCACTGGGGTTGTGAGCAGGGACTGATTACGTAGGTTTTTTTAAAAATATAACTTATTGTCAAATTGGCTTCCGTACAACACCCAGTGCTCATGCCAACAAGTGCCCTCCTCAAGTGCCCATCACCCATTCCCCCGCCCCCACCCTCAGTTTGTGTTCTGCATTTAAGAGTCTCTTATGGTTTGCCTCCCTCTCTGTTTGTAACTATTTTTTCCCCCTTCCCGTCCTCCCTGGTCTTCTGTCAAGTTTCTCAAGATCCACATATGAGTGAAAACATACGATACCCGTCTTTCTCTGATTGACTTATTTCACTCAGCATAATACCTTCCAGTTCCATCCACGTTGCTGCAAATGGCAGGGTTTCATTCTTTCTCATTGCCAGGTCGTATTCCGTTGTATACATAAACCACATCTTCTTTATCCACTCATCAGTTGATGGACATTTAGGCTCTTTCCATCGTCTGGCTGTTGTTGGAAGCGCTGCTATAAACATTGGGGTGCATGTGCACCTTATATAAGGCTTTCTACCCTATGCAGGTTAAGGTGACGTTAGGGCTTCAGGAAATTGGGTCTATAGGTTCCTGGAGTTCCTGGAGGTCTATTATTAGGACTGTGTTTTTCTTGTAAACCATTCAGACAGTTGCAAACTATATATGTGTGTGTATATATATATACATAGAGAGAGAGAGAGAGAGAGAGAGAGAGAGTGTGTGTGTGTGTGTGTGTGTGTGTGTGTGTGTTAAGGGGGTGGTGGTTAAGGGGTGTCTTGCCCTCAGCTTGTTTTTAGCCCTCGGTAATGCTGTAACCCAACGAATGTGAGTTTGCTCTTTGGTGGGTCATAGGGGTAGAGGCTCATCCGGGGGGAGCTGTCACACAATGGCAACTATTTGGAGTGAATAAGATCACAGGGAATAACTTCCAAAGCCTGGACTCCCCAGCAAGGGTGAGAGTGGGTTCCTTTTATTTAGAGTTAGGAGGGGTGGCTCAGTCGGTTAAGCGGCTGACCTCGGCTCAGGTTATGGTTTGGTGAATTTGAGCCCCGCGTCGGGCTCCGTGCTGACAGCTCAGAGCCAGGAACCTGCTTCCGATTCTGCGTCTCCCTTTCTCTCTGCCCCTCCCCAGCTCACGCTCTGTCTCTCTCTCTCTCTCTCAAAAATAAATAAACACTAAAAAAACATTTTTTTTAAAATATTTAGGGTTAGGATGAATATCCAGAAAGGGGAATTTTTTCCTCGTGTGTAGAGGTGGGCACAAGGTTGCACATGCATCTGAACGCGTGATTATACATACAGTGTGTTGTTAATGAGGTTTGCGCTCCTTCTCGGGCGGAGAGTTTAACATTATAAATTGTTTTTGTTTACTTTTTAAAGTTTATTTATTTTGAGAGACAGGGAGAGCGAGCGAGCGTGGGGGAGGGGCAGAGGGAGAAAGAGAATCCCAGGCAGGCTCCAGGCCTCCGGCACAGATCATGAACAGTGAGACCATGACCTGAGCTGAAGCCGAGTCAGATGCTTAACCCACCGAGCCGCCCAGGCACCCCCACATGTCTCTGTTTATTTTAAATACATCCGTAGATAGCAAAGTCTAACCTAAGAAAACTTGCTGCCCATAGATCCTGGATCCCTCCAGCACGGTTACACCAGCCCCACCCGAATACACGGTGTTTATCATTTCTTGAACTTTTGGTTAGTGTTTCCTTATATAAAAACAGCCATCACAGGTGGGTTAAGGGTCTGACGTCGGCTCAGGTCATGATCTCGCAGTTCGTGGGTTCGAGTCCTGCGTCCGGCTCCGTGCTGGTAGTGTGGAGCCTGCTTAGGATTCGCTCTCTCTCTCCCTCTCCCTCTCCCTCTCCCTCCTTCCCTCCCCCCTTTCCCCCACCTGCATGCAATCATGCTCACTCTCTCTCAAAATAAATGAATAAACTTAAAAAAAAACCAAAACCCAGCCGTTGCAAACGCATATTTTTCTTATCTACGTTTGGCCTTGTAATGAGCAGTTGGACATTTTTTTGTTGTTTGCGGGCAGCTTACACCGGCCCCCGGCCTCTGAACTGTGACCCCCCCCACCCCGCTCCCCACCCCCCCACCCCCACCTGGAATGCTGATGAGAACGTCTGGAAGCCCCCTTCTCTGGCGCTGACTTCAGACTCAAAATCGCACAAACCCCGGCCTGCCTGTGTAGAACCTTTGCTCCGGCCCCACCCCCACCCCCAGGGAAAGCCCGAACCAGGCAGCTCCTTTCCTGGCTTTCTGAAGCCATTTCACAGCTGCCTGCGAGGCCGGCCCTTCCTCCCCCAGGGATGCCTGTCATGTGAATCCTGAGCTTTCCCCTACTCTCTCGGGGTGTGTTTGTGTGTGTGCCTGTGTGCCACGTGGGTGTCATTCTTTTTTTTTGTTTTGTTTTAATGTGTATTTGTTTTTTTTTTTTTTTTTTTTTTTTTTAATTTTTTTTTTTCAACATTTTTTATTTTTTGGGACAGAGAGAGACAGAGCATGAACGGGGGAGGGGCAGAGAGAGAGGGAGACACAGAATCGGAAACAGGCTCCAGGCTCCGAGCCATCAGCCCAGAGCCTGACGCGGGGCTCGAACTCACGGACCGCGAGATCGTGACCTGGCTGAAGTCGGATGCTTAACCGACTGCGCCACCCAGGCGCCCCTGTATTTGTTTTTTGAGAGAGAGAGAGAGAGACCGAGCATAAGTCGGGGAGGGGCAGAGAGAGAGGAAGACACAGAATCCGAAGCAGGCTCCTGGCTCAGAGCCTGGCGCGGGGCCCAAACCCACAAACTGTGAGATCATGACCTGAGCCAAAGTTGGACGCTCAACCAGGCACCCCAGAAGCAGCAGTCATTTAACTAGAAAAAGAGAAGGCAGAGTCAAAGGCCGCCAGTAGATGGGGGCCTGGGTCCACGCTCCTTGACCCCAGAGGACTCACCAGGACCTTTAAGGACCTCTGCTGCTTCTGCCCCTGCCTCTACTGCAGCCAAGATCCTGAGCCTCCAGGTAGAGGGCACGACACTCAGGTGCCCCTGGGGCACAGCGAAGGGATTCGTTCAACTTGATTTAAGTCCAGGGCCCTTAAACCCTGTAGGGCAGCCAGCGGTCACGGGAGAGGCTCTGGAGAACCCTGAGGCTCTCTGGAGGAAAATGTTAAAAGTACCCGGGTAGAGAGGACACCCCCCTCCCCCGAAGTACATCCAGCGATGGGAAAAAACAAGACAGAGAAGGAAGCAGAAGAAACAAGTGTTGAAACCAAGGTCTAAAATTTGCCCAACTGGAAATGCAACGTGTAATAAAAGAATTTACGCAATAAGGAGAAAAGTACCCTGCTTGGCCCTCGGGGCCTCTCAGAGGTGGTTTCTGAATTCATCTTGCTAATTTAGGGACCCTCCTGCACATCATCAGTGGTAGGGTCAACTCGCAGTGACACCCGGGGACCCCGCTAAGTTGTAGCAAGATACCCGGATCATCTTTGGGGAGTTACTGAATATCATACAGAGGACAAGAGAGTATGACTCACCTTAATCATCAGAAAACTACTGTCTTGCCCGACTTCCCTGTGGTCATACCATGGTGTCCTGAAATATCCTTCACCAAGCAGAGCAACTCTGACCGAGCAAGGAATGAATTAAATTTAAATGAAGTCTTCGGCACTTGGAAATTTTATTTTATTTCTTTGAAGATTTATTTGCGGTAGCTTTTGAAACTTTTATTTTTTTATTTTACTTAATTTTGAGACCGAGAGAGAGGATCCCAAGCTGACTCCGCACTGTCGGCATGGAGCCCGGCGTGGGGCTTGCACTCACAAACCGGGAGACCGGGACCTGAACCGAAATCAAGAGTCGGGCACTTAGGGGGTTCTGGGGCGGGTGGGGGGGGGGGGGTTGGGGTGGGGGCAGGCAAGCGGGAGCCAGGGCCTGACCACGTGGGTCCTGATGCCTCCTCCCTTGGTTTCAACACCAGGTCGCAGTGATCTGTGATAGGCCTCGCTATCCTTGGAACTGGATTACTATGCCTTCCAGGCGGCATAAAGCCTTTTCCTGCGTTTCATACCCTTGGGAATGTTGCTGCATTGGCCAGTGTGTGCTTTTTAATGGGACCCTGAAGCAGCTGAAGAACATGCTTGAAACAATAAGATGGCTTTGCAACGATTATTCTGCTTTTTGTGTTTCATATTTACCTCGTGTGCTGCTCTGTGGTGGCACACGAGGGGACCGGCCTTATTATTCTGCATGTTGCAGTTCTCGTCAATGGCCTGGTTTAGCCTGTCCTACATCCCGCTCGCAAGGGATGCGAATTAAAAGCTGTTCCTTTCTCTTAAGTTGAAAATCAGAAATTCTTTGAAAAGAGCATTGGAGGGGCACCTGGGGGGCTTAGCCAGTTAAGTGTCTGACTTCGGCTCAGGTCACGATCTTGCGGTTTGTGGGTTTGAGCCCCGCGTCGGGCTCTGCGCTGACAGCTCAGAGCCTGCAGCCTGCTTTGGATTCTGTGTCTGCGCCTCTCTCTCTGCCCCTCCCCTGCTTGCACTCTGTCTGTCTCTCTCTCAAAAATAAATAAACATTAAAAAGAATAAAAGTTGGATGCTTAACCAACTGAGCCAACCAGGCGCCCCCCAAATTTTTTGATAAGGATCAGAGAAGCTCCCTTCTGAGGTTCTGTTCTCTTGACGACAGTCGTCATGGAAACAGAATATGGCCTTACAAAAATTGCTTCCACTCCTTTCAATTGTCTTAAAAACAGTAATATACTTATATTCCTTTGGCAGCTTCCCTTTTTCTTCTAGCTTCATTACGACATAATTGGCAAATCAAATGTGCATATATTTAAGGTGTACAACGTGATGATACATACATACATTGTGAAATGATTATCACAGTCAAGCAAATTAACACATCTATCCTGTAGCTAAAAGAGAGAGGGAGAGAGGAAAGAAATAATGGCTGGAGACGTCCCAAATCTTGGGAGAGAGGCAGGGACACCCAGGTAAATGAAGTCAAGTGTCACCAAATGGGTTCAACCCAAAGAACACTTCACAAACACATTATGATCAAGTCACCAAAAATCAAAGACAAAGAATTCTGAAAGTAACAAGAGGAAAGTGACTCATCACACACAAAGGAATCCCAATTAGACTATCAGTGGATTACTCAGCAGAAACCTTACAAGCCAGAACAGAATTGGATCCTATATTCAGAGTGCTGAGAGAAGAAACTGTCAACCAGGAATGCTTTTCCTAGTAAAGCTGTCCTTCAGAAACGAAGGAAATATAAAAACTCCCCCAGACAAACAACTGTTGAGGGAGTTTATTTTCTTATTTTATTTTTATTTTTTTTAAACCTTAAAAAAATGTTAGTTATTTTTGCGAGACAGAGAATGAGCGGGAGAGGGACAGAGAGAGAGGGAGACACAGAATCGGAAGCAGGCTCCAGGTTCTGGGTTGTCAGCACAGAGCCCGACACGGGGCTGGAACCCACCAGCGGTGAGATCATGACCTGAGCTGAAGTCCGGACGTCTGACGCTTAACTGACTGAGCCACCCAGGCATCTCTGGTTGGGGGAGTTTTATCACCAGTAGGCCTGCCTTAGAGGAGATGCAAGAGGGAATTCTGGAAGCTTAAATAAATGGATGCTGATGAACAACGTGAAAAAAATGTGGAAGTTTGAAACTAACGGGTCAAACTGTCTTTGTTTTTATTTTAAAGTCCTCTAGGGGCGCCTGGGTGGCTTGGTCGGTTAAGCGTCTGACTTCGGCTCAGGTCATGATCTCACGGTCCGTGAGTTCGAGCCCCGCGTCGGGCTCTGTGCTGACAGCTCAGAGCCTGGAGCCTGTTTCAGATTCTGTGTCTCCCTCTCTCTCTGCCCCTCCCCCATTCATGCTCTGTCTCTCTCTGTCTCAAAAATAAATAAACGTTAAAAAAAAAAATTAAAAAAAAAAAATAAAGTCCTCTCTACACCCGACGGGGGGCTCAAAATCACAACCCTGAGATCACAAGTCACACACTCTTCCAACTGACCCACCCAGGCACCCCTACTGTTGTTCTTAAGATAAACCAAATTGACAAAACTTTGGCTAGGCTAAGAAAAAAATGCAGGAGATTCAGATTACTGAAATCCGAAATGAAAGAGGAGAAACTGTATCTGACATCATAGAAATACAAAGGGATTGTTAGAGATTACTGTGAACAATTACACGCAAACCAATTGGGTAACCTAAAATAATCGGATAACTTCCTCAAAGCACACAACCTCCCAAGACTGAATCATGAAGAAACAGAAAACTCTGAACCGACCAACAGTGAGTAAGGGGATTGAATTCCCAATAAAGTCTCCCAACAAAGAAAAGCCCAGGACTGGATGCCCTCACTGGTGAATTCTACTAATCATTCAAAGAAGAACGAATACAAATCCTTCGTAAACTCTTGCAAAAAAACCCAAAAAACCAAAAAAACAAAAAAACTGAAGCAGAGGGAACACTCCTAGAGTTCTTTTACCAGGCCAGCATTACCCTGATGACAAAGCTGGACGAATCAATGAGATACACCACATTAACTGAATCAAGGGTGAAAAGCACACGATCATCTTAACAGGTGCAGAGAAAAAAAAAACCTTTGACAAAACTCAACACCCTTTCAGGTTAAAAATTCTCCATAAATTTAGTATTGAAGAAACGTTTATAGATTCTGCATTAAGCGAATTCACGAAGTATTATTTCTGTGTCTGACTTACTTCATCTGGCATAACGTCCTCCAGATTCACTCAGGTTTTAACAAATGTCAGAATTTTCCTTGCTCTATAAGACCGAATACCATTCCTTTGTCTATAGACGCCCCATTTTCTTTGTCCGGTCATCTGTCAACACTCGGGTTGTTTCCATATCTTGGCTATGGTATATAATACTGCAGTGAGCATGGGAATACAGACATCTTTTCTCAACGTTTTTTTTTTTTTTTTTTTTTTTTTGGGACAGAGAGAGACAGAGCATGAACGGGGGAGGGGCAGAGGGAGAGGGAGACGCAGAATCGGAAACAGGCTCCAGGCTCCGAGCCATCAGCCCAGAGCCTGACGCGGGGCTCGAACTCACGGACCGCGAGATCGTGACCTGGCTGAAGTCGGACGCTTAACTGACTGCGCCACCCAGGTGCCCCAGCAGACATCTTTTCGAGAAGTAACAAGTGTTGGTAAGATGTGGAGAAAAGAGAACGCTTGGGGAGCCTGGGTGGCTCAGTCAGTTAAGCATCCCACTCTTGGTTTGGGCTCAGGTCATGATCTCACAGTTTGTGGACTGAGCCCTGTGTTGGGCTCTGTGCTGAGAGTACAGATCCTACTTGGTATTCTCTCGCTCCTCTCTGTCTGTCCCCCCGCCCCCCCCAATACATAAACAAACATTTAAAAAATTAAAAAAAAAAGAGAGAATCCTCATGCACTGTTGGTAGGAATGTAAATTGGTGCTGCCATTGGAAGATAGTGTAGAGGTTTCTCAAAAAATGGAAAATAGAACTACGATACAATCTAGCAATTTCATTTCTGGGTATTTACCCGAAGGAAATGAAAACACTAATTTGGAAAGATAGCCTTATGGGCAATAGCCAAGATATGGAAGCAATGTAAGTATCCATTGATAGACAAATAAAGAAGATGTGACAGGTATAAAATGGGAGTCTAGTTGCCATCTGTCACCATACAAAATTATTAGGGTATGGGGCGCCTGGCTGGCTCAGTCGGTTAAGCGTCTGACTCTTGATCTAGGCCCAGGCCGTGATCTCACAGTCGTGAGTTGGAGCCCTGCATGGGGCTCTGTGCTGATGGCGCACAGCCTGCTTAGGATTCTGTCTCTCCTTCTCTCTGCCCTTCCCCTGCTTGTGCTCGCTCCCTCCCTCTCTCTCCCTCAAATAAATAAACTTTAAAAAATTATTACAGTATTAATGACTATATTCCCTAGGCTTTACTTTACATCCCTGTGACTTATTTATTTTATAACTGGAAGTTTGTATCTCTTAATCCCCTTTACTGATTTCATGAGTTCCCCTACCCCCTTCTCTGTCAACCACCGGTTTGGCCTTTGTATTTATAAGTATGATTCTGTTTTCTTTTCTTTCTTTTTTTTTTTTTTTTTAGGTTCCACGTATAAGTGAAATCACGTGGTATTTGTTTTTCTCTGTCGGACTTACTTCACTTAGTATAATATGCTCTGGATCCACTCATGTTGTCACACATGGAGAAATTTTATCCTTTTTGGGGGCTGAGGAATATTCCTTTTCGTCTTTTTGATAATGGCCCTTCTGACAGTTGTGATGTGATATCTCATTGTGGTTTTGGTTTGCATTTCCCTGATGATTAGTGATGCTGAGTATCTATTCTGGCATCTGTTGGCCATCTGTATGTCTTCTTTGGACAAATATCTCTTCAGGTCCTCTGCCCATTTTTAAATCAGACTTTTTTAGTGTTGAGTTGTATGGGTTCTTTATGTATTTTGGATATTAACTCCTTCTTGGATATGTTATTTGCAAATATCTTCTCTAACTCAATAATTTGCCTTTTTGTTTTGTTGACGGTTTGCTTTGCTGTAAAAATCTCTTGTTTTCAGTTTCAGATAGTCCTACTTGTAGATTTTTGCTTTTATCTGAGAAGACATCCAAAAAGACATTGCTGAGACCAATGTCCAAGGTTTACTGCCCATGTTTTCTTTTAGGAGTTTTATAGTTTCAGGCCTTACATTTACGTCTTTAATCCATTTGGGGTTTATTTTTGTATGTGGTATAAGAAAGTAGTCTGGTTTCATTCTTTTGCATGTTGCTGTCCAGTTCTCCCAAAATTTATTGTCTTTTCCTCGTTGTATATTTTTGCTTCCTTTGTCGTAGATTAATTGACCATATAAGTATGAGTTTATTTCTGGGCTGTATTCTGTTCCATTGACTTCTGTGTCTGTTTTCATACTGGTACCGTACTGTCTTGTTTAGTATAGCTCTATAGTATTATTTGAAATCTGGGAGCATGATACCTCCAGATTTGTTCTTTCTCAAGATTGCCTTGGCTATTCAGTCTTTTCAGTTCCATACAAATTTTAGGATGATTTGTTCTAGTTCTGTGAAAAATGCTAAAAATGCTATTGCTATTATGATAGAAATTGCATTTAATCTGTAGATTGCTTTCGTTAGTATAGACATTTTAATATTATTAATTGTTCCAATCCATGAACATGGTATATCATTCCATTTATTTGCATCATCTTAAACTTCTTTCATCAGTTTCTTATAGTTTTCAGAATACAGAATACAGGCCTTTCACCTTCTTGATTAAATTTATTCCCAGGTCTTTTTATTCTGTCCAATGCAATAGCAAATGGAACTGTTTTCTTAATTTCTTTTTTTTTGACAATTTCTTTTTTTTGACAATTGTTGTGTAGCACTGTAACAGATTGTATATTAATTTTATATCTTGCAGCTTCACTGAATTCATTTATTCTAATAGTTTTTTGGTGGAATCTTTAGGATGTCCTGTATTTCGTATCATGTCATCTACAAACAGTGATAGTTTTATTTCTTCCTTATCAATTTGGATGCCATTTATTTGTTATCTTTTTTTTTTTCTTATTGCTGTGGCTAGGGGCTTCAAGTACTATGTTGAATAAAAGTGGCAAGAGTGGAGGCACCCAGGTGGCTCAGTCAGTTGAGCATCTGATGCTTGATTTCAGCTCAGGTCATGATCCCGGGGAGCCCCCATTGGGCTCCACACTGAGTGTGGAGCCTCCTTCAGATTCTCTCTCCCTCTGCTCCTTTTTCCTGTTCATAATCTCTACCTCTGTCTCTAAAATAAAAATTTTTTCAAAAGTGGCAGGAGTGGACATCCTTGTCTTGTTCCTGATCTTGAAGGAAAAGCTTTCAGCGTTTTTTCTATTGAGTATGATATTAGCTTTGGGTTGTTTTTGTTGTTGATGTTTTTAAGTAGGCTCCACACCCAACACAGGGCTCAGACTCACGACCCTGAGATCAAGACCTGAGCTGAGCTCAAGAGTCAGCCAGTTAGCCAGCTGAGCTACCCAGATGCCCCTATGGGTTTGTTTTATGACTTTTGTTATGTTGAGCTATGTCCCCTGTATACCCACTTTGTTTACATTTTTTTAATCATAAATGGATGTTGAATTTTGTTGAATTCTTCTGCATCTCTTGAGATGATCATATGATTTTTACCCTTCATTTTGTTAATGTGGTGTATCATGTTGATTGATTTGTGAATATCAAACCATCCTTGCATCTCTGGAATAAGTCCTACTTGATTATGGTGTATGATCCTTAATGTATTGTTAAAAATTCTGTTTGCTAATATGTTGTTGAAATTTTTGCATCTATATTTATCAGGAATATTGGCCTGTAATTTTTTCTTTTCTTTTCTTTTCTTTTCTTTTCTTTTCTTTTCTTTTCTTTTCTTTTCTTTGTTCTTTTGTAGTCTTTGGTTGTGGCATCTGGATAATGCTGGCCTACAGAATGAATTGGAGAGGAGTCCTTCCTCTTCAATTTTTGGAATAGTTTGAGAAGGATAGGTATTAGCTTTTTATTTTTTTTTATTTATTTATTTATTTATTTATTTTTTTAATTTATTTTTGGGACAGAGAGAGACAGAGCATGAACGGGGGAGGGGCAGAGAGAGAGGGAGACACAGAATCGGAAACAGGCTCCAGGCTCTGAGCCATCAGCCCAGAGCCCGACGCGGGGCTCGAACTCACGGACCGCGAGATCGTGACCTGGCTGAAGTCGGACGCTCAACCGACTGCGCCACCCAGGCGCCCCAAGCTTTTTAAATGTTTGATAAAATTTACCTGTGATATTGTCTGGTCCTGGACATTTGTTTGTTGGGAGTTTTTAAATTACAGATTCAATTTCATTACTAGTAACTGGTCTGTTCAGATTTTCAATTGTTTCCTGATTTAGTCATGGAAGACTGTGTGTTTCTAAGAATTTATCCATTTCTTCTAGGTTGTCCAATTTATTTGGCATATAATTATTTGATAGTAGTCTCTTATAATCCTTTTCACTTATGATTTTATTTTTCTCTTTTTTGTTTCTTGTTGAGTCTTGTTAAAGATTTACTAAGTCTGTCTATCTTTTCAAAGAACAATCTCTTAGTTTCATTGATCTTTTCTATTTTTTTTTTTAAGTCCCCATTGTATTTATTTCTGCTCTCCTCTTTATTATTTCCTTCCTTCTAATAAATTTGGGCTTTGTTTATTCCTTTTCTAGTTCTTTAAGGTGTACGATTAGATTGTTTATTTGAGATTTTTCTTGTTTCTTGAGGTAGGCCTATTAAACTGGAAAATTCCCTCCTAGAACTGCTTTTGCTGGATTCCATAGGTTTTGGAATGTTGTGTTTCCGTTTTCGTTTGTCCCAAGGTATTTTTTTTTATTTCCCCTTTATTTCTTTGTTGAACCATTGGTTGTTTAGTAGCATGTTGTTTAGCCTCTATGCTTGTTTTTTCCTTTTTTTTTCTTCTTATAATTGATTTCTAGTTCCATATTGTTGTGGCTGGAAGGTGCTTGATATTATTTCAATCTTTTTAAATTTACTGAAAGTTGTTTTGTGACCTAACATGATCTATCGTGGAGAATGTTCCATGTGCACTTGGAAAGAATGTGTATTCTGCTCTTTGGGGATGGAATGTTCTCTATATGGCTGTTGAGTCCACCTGGTTTAGTGCGTTGTATAAGGCCACTGTTTCCTTATTGATTTTCTCTTTGGATGGTCTATCCGTTGATGTAAGTGAGGTGTTAAAATCTACTATTACTGTATTGCTGCCCATTTCTCCCTTTGTATCTGTCAATATTTGCTTCATGTCTTTAGGTGCTCCTGTGTTGGATACATAGACATTTACAATTGTT
This sequence comes from Neofelis nebulosa, assembly GCF_028018385.1. Classification (NCBI taxonomy): domain Eukaryota; kingdom Metazoa; phylum Chordata; class Mammalia; order Carnivora; family Felidae; genus Neofelis; species Neofelis nebulosa. The sequence continues at coordinate 161,354,651 of NC_080785.1, forward strand.
ATATCCTCTCATTGATCGATCCCTTTATCATTATGCAGTGCCCTTCTTTGTTTCTTGTTACAGTCTGTTTTAAAGTTTATTTTTTTCTGACACATGTACTGCTATTCCAGCTTCTGTTTCGTTTACACTTGCACGGAATATCTTTTGCCATCCCTTCACTTTCAGTCTGTATGTGTCTTAAGGTCTGAAGTATATCTCTCGTAGGCAGCATATAGATGGGTCTTTTTTAAAAAATACATTCAGGGGCGCCTGGGTGGCTCAGTCAGTTGAGTGTCCGACTTCGGCTCAGGTCACTATCTCGCTGTCTGGGAGTTCGAGCCCCACGTCGGGCTCTGGGCTGATGGCTCGGAGCCTGGAGCCTGCTTCTGATTCTGTGTCTCCCTCTCTCTCTGCCCCTCCCCCGTTCATGCTCTCTCTCTGTCTCAAAAATAAATAAACGTTAAAAAAATTTTTTTTAAATACATTCAGTCAATCTATGTATTTTGATTGCCACATTTAGTCCACTGACATTTAGAGTAATAATTAATGGGTGTGTGCCTACTACCATTTCATATATTGTTTTCTGGTTGTCTTTATAGTTCTCTGTTCCTTTATTCTCTTTCTTCCCTTGTGATTTGATTACTTTTTTACTGTTATGTTTGGATTCCCTTCTACTTACTTACTTACTTACTTACTTACCTATTTATTTTTGTGTATCTATCACAGGTTTTTAGTTTGTGGTTACCATGAGATTCATACCTAACATCCTGGATATAGAAGTCTATTTTAAGTTGGTGGTCACTTAAATTCAAACACATTCTATTTTTTTTTTAATTTATTTTTTTAATTTTTTTAATGGTTATTTATTTTTGAGACAGAGAGAGACAGAGCATGAATGGTGGAGGGTCAGAGAGAGAGGGAGACACAGAATCTGAAGCAGGCTCCAGGCTCCGAGCTGTCAGCACAGAGCCCGACGTGGGGTTCGAACTCACGGACTGTGAGATCAGGACCTGAGCCGAAGTCGGAAGCTCAACCGACTGAGCCACCCAGGTGCCCCTCAAACACATTCTAAAGTATATTCCCCCTCTCCTCATGCTTTATGTGTTTGATGCCATATTTTACCTCTTTTTATTTTGGGTACTCCTTAACTAATTATTGTAGATATAGTTGGTTTTAATATTTTAGTATTTTATCCTTTGTACTAGCTTTATAAGTAATTGACCCACTATCTTTAATACATGTTTGCTTTTACCAGTGAGATTTCTTCTTTCATAATTTTCCAAATTTAAGTGGGAAAGAAATGGCCATACCCAAAAGAAATTCCTTGATCATTTCTTGTTAGACCAGTTTAGTGGTCTTTTCACTTTTGTTTGTCTGGGGAAACTATCTTTCTTTCAGTTCTGAATGATAATCTTGCTAGGTAGAGTATTCTTGGTTATAGTTTTTTTTTTTTTCTTTTTTTCCTTTTAGCACTTTGAACATATAATGACACTTGCTTCTGGCCTAAGTTTCTGCTAAAAAAGATCAGCTGATGGTCTTATGGGTTTTCCCTTATATGTAACTAGTTGTTCTTCTCTTGCTGCTTTTAAGATTTTATCTTTAATTTTTAACCTTTTTTTTTTTAATTTTTTTTAACGTTTTTTTAATTTTTATTTTTGAGACAGAGAGAGAGCATGAACAGGGGAGGGGCAGAGAGAGAGGGAGACACAGAATCGGAAACAGGCTCTAGGCTTTGAGCTGTCAGCACAGAGCCCGACGTGGGGCTCGAACTCACAGACCGCGAGATCGTGACCTGAGCCGAAGTGGGACGCTTAACCGACCGAGCCACCCAGGCGCCCCTTAACCTTTTAATTAATATGTGTCTTGGTGTGGACTTCTTGGGGTTTATCTTGTTTGGGACTTTCTTTGCTTCCTAGACCTGAATGTCTGTTTCCTTCCCCAGGATAGGGAAGTTTTCGGCCATTATTTCTTCAAATATGTTTTCTGTCCCTTTCCCTCTCTCTTTTCCTGGGACCCCTATAGCATGCTTGATGTTGTCCTAGGGGCCCCTTAAACTATCCTCAAATCTATTATTATTTTTTGTTTTTGCTGTTCAGTCGGGATGATTTTCACCACCTTGTTCTCCAGATTGCTGATCCATTTTTCTGCATTGTCTAATCTGCTGTCGTTTCCCTCTAGTGTATTTTTCATTTCCTACTTGTATTCTTCAGCTCTGAATATTTCCTTTCTCCTTGTTGAAGATCTCACTGTATTCACGTTCTTCTCCTGCGTTTGATGAGCCTATGACCCTTAATTTGGTCTACTTCATCGGGTAGATTATCTCCATTTCATTTATTTCTTTTTCTGAGGTTTTCTCTTGTCCTATCATTTAGAACATGTTCTTCTGTCTCCTTATTTTGCTTGACTCTGTGTTTGTGTCTAGGTGTTAGATCAGCTACGTCTCCTGGTGTTATGTGCAAGACATCCTTTGGGGCCCAGAAGTGCAATTCCTCCGGTCATCGGAACCAGGCATTCCAGTGGTGTTACTTGGATGGGCTGCCTATGTCCTCCTGTGGTGTATGGACCATGACTGCTGCAGGCACGCTTGTGGGAAGGCCCTGCTATAATTGTGGGCACACTGGTGGGTGGAGCCTCCCTCCCCCACTGGTATAGGAGGTGTGTGGAGGGGCACCAGTCCCGGACAGGGCTGCCTGCCGTGTGTGGTGGTGGGGATGGGGGCAGGAGCCACCAGGCTTGTGCGGGTCCTGGCCAAGGCCACCTGCTGGATGTGACAGGGCAGTAGCTGCTTTTGAGGGAGCTCTGGTCCTGGCCAAGGCCACCGGCCAGGTGTGTCAGGGTGGGAACTGCTCTGGAGAGGCACCTGCTGGGGTGGGCAGGTTCGGCAGGGTGGGTCTGCAGGGGAACACCAGGGTGAGGTGAGCAGTGCTAGCAAAAGGTAGATGGAGAGTGTCAGACCTGGCAACTGGGCTGAAGGAGCACAAGAAAATTTGCCCCCACCAGTACCTCAGTGCCTTTCAAACTGCCGTCGCTGTGCTGGGTCTCTGAGTGAGCCTGGGCATTGGTCCTTTAAGAGCAGAGTCTCGGTTTCCTGTAGCCCTCCAGCTTGCCTGGAGGTAAGCCCCACTGCCTTTCACAGCTCCCGGAGTTAAGCCCTGCTGATTTATTTCCTTCCTTCCTTCCTTCCTTCCTTCCTTCCTTCCTTCCTTCCTTCCTTCCTTTTCCTTCCTTCCTTCCTTCCTTCCTTCCTTCCTTCCTTCCTTCCTTCCTTCCCTTTTGAAAATTTTTTTTTTCCAACTGTTTTTTTTTATTTATTTTTGGGACAGAGAGAGACAGAGCATGAACGGGGGAGGGGCAGAGAGAGAGGGAGACACAGAATCGGAACCAGGCTCCAGGCTCTGAGCCGTCAGCCCAGAGCCCGACGCGGGGCTCGAACTCACGGACCGCGAGATCGTGACCTGAGCCGAAGTCGGCCGCTTAACCGACTGAGCCACCCAAGCGCACCCTGTGGTCTTTCAGTATGCCTTTTAACTTTTTGTTGAATGCTGGACGTGATGCACTGTGGAAAAGGAACGGAGGTAAGTAGGCCTTTAGTATGAGGGCTCGTGTTTATCTGAGTAGGGTGTAGGTTGTGTTTACTCTCTGTTGTAACTGTCAGAGGCTAAAATATTCTCAGGTGTTCTTGCTTTTGTCACCCATGTTGCCTTTAGGGTTTTATGGAAGCTTCTTAAATAAGCTCTGAAATGTATGGTCCTTTCGGTTTATTCCAGTGTTATTAAACAGGAGTCTTCCTGATGTAGTGGGATGTGGTGGGTGGAGAGGAAGTGTTCCATGGTCCTATGATCTAGTCTTTGTATTTTTTAAAGATGTTTTTTTATTTTATGTTTGAGAGAGAGAGACAGACAGAGAGAGAGAGACAGAGAGAGAGACAGAGTATGGGAGGGGGAGGAGCAGAGAGGGAGGGAGACACAGGATCCGAAACAGGCTCCAGGCTCTGAGCTGTCAGCACAGAGTCCGATGTGGGTCTCAAACTCAAGAACCATGATATCATGACCTGAGCTGAAGTCTGCACTTAACTGAGCCACCCAGGCACCCCTCTGACTCCCTTTTTTTTTTTTCTTAACATTTATTTATTTTTGAGACAGAGAGAGACAGAGCATGAACAGGGGAGGGTCAGAGAGAGAGAGGGAGACACAGAATGTGAAACAGGCTCCAGGCTCCGAGCTGTCAGCACAGAGCCCGACAAGGGGCTCGAACTCATGGACCGCGAGATCATGACCTGAGCCGAAGTCCGATGCTCAACCGACTGAGCCACCCAGGCGCCCCTGACTCCCATTTTTTAATGTTTGTTGGCTGACAGCTGTAAAAGCGGCCCTCCTCCTCCGTCCCCTTGTGCCCCACATCTGAACAAGGTGACAAGAAAACCTGGCAGATCACTGCTTTGTTGCTGGCATGAGGGCCAGTCCCAGGAAGTCCCTGCCCTTGTGCACAAACTCTTACTCCAGACACCCACTGCACCTCAATAAAAAACCTAGGCCGGGGTCCTTCCCTTACTCTTTCAGGGCATTTCCCACCTGCCTGGGTGGCCTGCCCTACCTGGACACTTCCATTATCCAAAGAATTAACATTTCCATATGTTCCTGGAAGGAATGTTGTCAGCCAGACCTAGGGTGGGGGCCCACCTGACTCTGCAGGTGAACCTCACAGTTATAGAAGGGGTAACACGGTATATATATTGCAATATACTTTGATTATTCTATTAATGAATACTCCAGATCTTTACATATCAATACATGCCACTCTGGTTTTTAAAAAGTATGATGATGAGTTTATGTAACCAATTCTTCCTAATTTTTAGATTTTTTAATTTTTTAAATGTTTGTTTTTGAGAGAGAGAGAGAGAAAACAAGCAGGGAGGGACAGAGAGAGAGAGGGAGACACAGAATCTGAAGCAGGCTCTAGGTTCTAAACTGTCAGCTTAGACAGCTTAGACGCGGGGCTGGAACTCACCAGCATGGAGGTCATGACCTGAGCCCAAGTCAGCTGCTGTTTAACCGACTGGGCCACCCAGGCACCCCAACCAATTCTTTCTAAACAGCCAGTTGGTACCAATTTTTTTCTGCCACACCTGAGAATGAAAACTCACACTGCCCCATTGCAGAAGAAACAAAGTTACAAATTGTTCTTTTTCGACCTTAATAACGTCTTAAAGTCTTTGATCATCCAACATACTGAGAAGAGTGTGCAAAATGTTTTGTGGTAGGATTTGCTAGAAAGACCAACATGGAACCGGACTCATGCTTACGAATGGTGAGGTCACTTGCGTGTGCGCTTGTGAGGAAGGGTCACGGTTCCGCGAGTGGCCCGGCGGCCTCGCGCTTCCCAGCCATGGCCTTGGAGACAACAGGCGGCAGCCCCCCCGCCCAAGCAAGGTCGGCTCAAAGGCGTGACCTCCGGCCCGCTGTCGCTCAGGCGGGAGGGGGCGGGGCCGTGCGAGCCGTCCAATCAGGGGAGCCGCCGGAGCTGTACGTGCGGGCGACGCGCCGTGGACGCCGTGGACGGCGAGGGCCGTGTGCGGTGGCTGCTGTGCGGCCGAGCCTCGCACCCGCAGGCGCCGTCCTTGAGGGCTTCGGGAGGTTCCGCCGCGTCCTGGGTCGCCGCGACCTGCGCTGGCCGCGGCAGCCGGATGGTGGGCGACCCGGCACCCCGGAAACCGAGCGATGGTGAGTGTGCGGGGCCGGGAGTCGGGAACCGGGGGCGGCGGGACCTGGGCTCGCGGCCGTGACCCCCGCCCGGAGTGTGCGGACCCGAGTCCGCTGCCGGCGCGGCACGCAGCGCGGGGCCGGGCGGCAGCCGGGACCCGGGCGTCCTGTCCCGTCGCTGTGCGCGGCCGCGCCTTCCGTAGACTGGGCGATGACCACCGGAGGGTCATCGGGGGACGGTCACGCCTCGGTCTCCGGGGTCCGTGCGCGGGAGGAGCTGTGGTCTGTGGGGTCCCCAGTCCGTCTCTCCCGGGAGGGAGGGGGGGGCACCCGTTTTCCCCTCACTTTTCCAGATGTCCGGGGAGTGGGGTCTCAAAGCCACGACCCTGTGCCCCCAGGCTAGCTCTTCGTAAGACTGGAAATAAATGCCTCGATTTCCAGATCCTTCCCTGCATTCCGAAACGCCATCTTCCCTCTCCAGTTCACAGCATCATTATTAACTGTTTGTTCTCCGTGATGCATTTCAAATTACGCAGTATTTTGTCGTTTAACCACAGAGCCGCGAATGGCTCTTTTTAAAGATTTTTTTTTGGGGGGGGGGGGATATTTTACACGAGAAGAAAGCCAAGCATAACCACGGAGCTATGTTTTATGAAATCCTGCGCCTCCCCGCTCAGGATCTCTCCTGGGCACAGACATCCTGGGGGGAAGCCCTCCGAGTGGAAGTTCTCTAAAACTTTGCTGGGTGATCTGCCCGCACACCCCCTCCTTGCATTTGTCACTTTGAAAAGATTTTTTCCCATGAGACTTCGTTCGGGCTTGGAAGACACTCCAAAAGTATTTCCAAAAAGGTGAATTTCAGGAAAAAAAAATACTACTTTCCATTCGTTAAAATCTGTTCCCTTTTTCTACCAAGTGGCTATAGTAATATTCCGAGGTGTGTTCCTTCCTGCCGGTGATTTCAAGTGGCTTATCAGGGCGTAGACTTGTAACATTTCCAAGCCTTCCAGTCCAGTTGCATACAAATCCGTTTCTTTTCTTGGGAGTAATCACATCTTCATCTTCTGATAGTAGAAATCGTTGGTTTTCTTGTTGAACTGGTAAAATTCCTGAAATTTTTCTTTCCTTCTTAACGTACAAAACACTGGGTGGTTTCACCGGATTCAGGAATTACTGGATTTCTGTCATTTAAATTTGTCATGGGGGGGGGGAGTAGGTGGCTCAGGCGGTTGAGCCTCCAACTTTCCACTCAGGTCGTGATTCGCGATTGGCGGGTTCGAGCCCCGCGTCGGGCTCTGTGCTGACAGCTCAGTTTCTGGAGCCTGCTTCGGATTCTCTGTCTCCCTCTCTCTCTGGCCCTCTCCTGCTCCCGCTCTTTCTCTCTCTCTCAAAAATAAATAAACGCTTAAAAAAAAAAATTTTTTTTTTTTTTTTTTTAAATTATTCATGGTGGTCCAAAGCATGACTGGGGAGCAGAGGCCCACAGCCAGTGACTCCAAGCCAGGGCCAGCTCAAAGCTGACCAAGGGAGTCTCCTTAGGTGTAGATATTTTTACATGTTCGGGTTTTGCATCCATGATACGGATGCCCTGAGAGTATAATATACGTATTGAGAAACTCTGTGAAGGTCCAGAGCTCTGTCTCCGGGACAAAATGTTGATGAACTTGGGAGTTTAAACTGAATCTGCTTGAGTTTGGAGGGGGGGTTCTGCTAAGCTTCCAGGAGAGGGGAGGGTGTGCAGGGCTCTCAGAGTTCACGTCTGTGGCCGTTCAGGTGTCCCTACTCTCCCTCCCTGGGGACTGACCCGCTGTGGGGCTGCTGTCTCAACGGGGCATGTGTGGACCCCGGCCTGGACGTGTTCAACCTTCTGAACGTGGGTTTTCCTGAGCTCTGGGTTAGCAGGCTGCTTACCTGAGCGGATGTGAGTGTTTGCATTTCTTTCTTAGCATTCTTCTCTCCGTTGACTATTTCAGCCCTTCCACTATGGCTTCCCTTCGCAGTCTACAGTTTTATTTCTGTCCGAGTGGGCAAGATGTTTTTCTTTCTTGGGCTTTGAAAATGTAAGGTGATTGAGACATACGTATGAGGCAAGAAAATCTTGACACCAGTTTTTAATTCATTGCAGGCAACAGACTCTCAAGTGGTAAGATGGGTACATTTGTGTCCTCAGGCACAGTTTTCATTTTTATTTCTTTAAAGATTTTATTTTGAGGGCACCTGGGTGGCTCAGTTGAGCGTCTGACGCTTTGATTTTGGCTCAGGCCGTGATCCCAGGGTTGGGGGATCAGGCCCCGTGTAGGACTCTGCACTGAGGTTTGGAGCCTGCTTGGGATTTTCTGTCTCTCCTTCTGCCCCTCCCCCCACTTTGTGCATTCTAAAATTAAAGCAAACAAACAAAAAAAGATTTTATTTTTAAGTAATCTCTACACCCAACACGGGACTCGAATTTACAACCCTGAGATCAAGAGTCAGATGCTCCACTGACTGAACCAGCCAGGTGCCCCTTATTCTTCATTTTAATTTAATTTAATTTAATTTAATTTAATTTAACTTTATTTAAGTAGGCTGCATGCTCAGTGCGGAGCCCAAAGTGGACCCCGAACTCAAGACCTTGAGATCAAGAGTCGGGCGCTTAACCGACTGAGCCACCCAGGCACCCTCATGTTTCCGTTTTTATTTTTAATTTATATTGAGAGAGCAAACGTGAGTGTGGGGGGGGGGGGTGGTAAGAGAGGGAGAGAGAGAATCCCAGGCGGGCTCCTCGCTGCCAGTGCAGAGCCCAAATGCGGGCCTGATCTCCCAAACTGTAAGATCATAATCTGAGCCAAAATCAAGAGTCAGTTAACCCACTGAGCCGTCCAGGCGTTCCCCATTTTTCATTTTTAGATCAGTGTTTGCATGTGCATGTCCCCAGAGAACTTTGACATTTAAAAGTCTATATTAAGGCAGATGAATTTCTATTTTAATTGATGTGAGAAAAACTACCTAATCTTATGTAAATCTTTAAATTTTTTTTTTAACGTGTATTTGTTTTTGAGAAAGAGAGCGAGACAGAGTGCGAGCCAAGAAGGGGCAGAGAGAGGGGGAGACACAAAACCGGAAGCAGGCTCCAGGCTCCGAGCTTTCAGCACAGGGCCTGACGCAGGGCTCGAACTCACGAGCAGTGAGATCACGACCTAAGCTGAAGTCAGGTGCTTAACCGACTGAGCCATCCACGCGCCCCTCATCTTGTGTAAATCTTTTAAAAAGTTTTTAGTTTTCAGGGATTAAATGCAACCCCCTAATGCAGTGCATCATGCATAACTCATTCCTGACAGTATCCCCAGTGTGAAATATAGTGGAGGGACAAACTCTGATATCCCTTTCCCTTTTAGTTAGAGATATGAAATTTTCCACTTTTTATGGGTTGCAGTTTTATATCCATTAGTGGTTAAAGAGTTAAATCTTGGGGTGCCTGGGTGGCACAGTCCATTAAGCGTCGGACTCTTGATCTTGGCTCAGGTCCTGATCTCAACGGTTTGTGAGTTTGAGCCCCACATCGGGCTCTGTACTGATGGTGTGGAGCCTGCTTGGGATCCTGTCTCTCCTTCTCTCTGCCCCTCCCCAGCTTGTGCACTCGCTCTTGCTCGCTCTCTCTCTCAAAATAAATAAACCAAAAAAAAAAAAGAAAAAGAAAGCTTAAAATGATTTCCTATGTAGAAAAGTTTAAATTAATTTAAAATTAAAGTAGCAAAAGTTGGGGCGCCTGGGTGGCTGGGTCGGTTAAGCATCCGACTTCGGCTCAGGTTACGATCTCGCGGTATGTGAGTTCGAGCCCCGCGTCGGGCTCTGTGCTGACAGCTCAGAGCCTGGAGCCTGTTTCAGATTCTATGTCTCCCTCTCTCTCTCTGCCCCTCCCCTGTTCATGCTCTCTCTCTCTGTCGCAAAAATAAATACACGTTAAAAAAAATTTTTTTTTTAAATAAAGTAGCAAAAGTTAAAAACACTACTATGTAATGAAATATAGTGTATAAAAGTTTATTTTATATTAATTGCATGCTAAGGATAAAAATTCATCAACTAGTAGACTTCAGAAAAAAATTAGGTTTATTTATTTTGAGAGAGAGGCAGAGAGAGAGGGAGAAAGCGTGAGTGGGGGAGGGGCTGAGAGAGAGGGAGAGAGAGAGAGAGAGAGAGCACAGAGCCTGACATGGGGCTCGATCTCATGAACTGTGAGATCATGACCTGAGCCAAAACCAAGAGTGAGATTCAACCAACTGAGCTACCCAGGTGCCCCCAGAAAAAAAAAATTTCAGATAAAATGATGAGAGTTCAGGGTTTGTTTGTTTGGGTTTTTTTTTTTAAGAGCATTTTATGTTTACAGAAAAATTGATCACAAAGTACAGAGTTCCCACTTGACTCTTCTACATCCACAGTCTGCACTATTTTTAATGTCTCCGATTATTGTGATCTATTTGTTACAATTCATAGACCAATAGTGAGGCACTGAAGTGCATTCTTTATACGAACATAGATATTTTGTGTTATACAGTTAATGGGTATACAATTAATTAATGGGTTATACAATTATACAATTTAATTATACAATTAAAGGTATGATGACCTGTGTCCATCATTTTCTGTATCATAGAGAATAGTCTTTTTTTTTTTTATTTTTTTTTTTATTTTTTATTTTTTTTCAACGTTTTTTATTTTATTTTTGGGACAGAGAGAGACAGAGCATGAACGGGGGAGGGGCAGAGAGAGAGGGAGACACAGAATTGGAAACAGGCTCCAGGCTCCGAGCTGTCAGCACAGAGCCCGACGCGGGGCTCGAACTCACGGACCGCGAGATCGTGACCTGGCTGAAGTCGGCCGCTTAACCGACTGCGCCACCCAGGCGCCCCGAATAGTCTTTTTTTCTAAAAATATCCACCTATTTCTTTATTCAGCTTTCCCTCCAACACACCAGTCTTTCACAAATACCTTTTTTTTTTTTTTTAATGTTTTGTTATTTTTGAGAGAGCGAGCGAGAGAGAGACCGAATCTGAAGCAGCTCCAGGCTCTGAGCTGTCAGCACAGAGCCTGACGCGGGGCTCGAACTCACGGACTGTGAGATCATGACCTGAGCTGAAGTCGGACGCTTAACTGACTGACTGAGCCACCCAGGCGCCCCTCCCCTCTTCTTTAAATAATTTTTTTTCTTTTCAACTTTTTTTTTTTTTTTTTGGGGACAGAGAGAGACAGAGCATGAACGGGGGAGGGGCAGAGAGAGAGGGAGACACAGAATTGGAAACAGGCTCCAGGCTCCGAGCCATCAGCCCAGAGCCTGACGCGGGGCTCGAACTCACGGACGGCGAGATCGTGACCTGGCTGAAGTCGGCCGCTCAACCGACTGCGCCACCCAGGCGCCCCTAAATAATTTTTTTAATGTTTATTTTTGAGAGAGAGAGAGTATGTGCAAGCGGGGGAGGGGCAGGGGGAGGGGGATAGAGGATCTGGAGCAGCTCCAGGGTCCGAACTGTCAGCACAGAGCCTGACGCGGGGCTCGAACTCAAGGACTGTGAGATCATGACCTGAGCCGAAGTCGGGCACCCGACCGAGCCACCCAAGCACCCCCTAGATGGATTTCTTGTAACGTTTCTTGCCGAACAGGTGTACTCCTGTCAGATTCCTCCATTTTTATCTCAGAGTCTTTACGTCTCCCTCGTTTTTGAAGAAGAATTTTGTCTAACACGGCATTTGTCGGACAGTGGCGTTTTGCTGCCAGCAGTTTGTCACTCCAGTCTCTTGCTTAAATAGTTTTGGAAAGAAGTCCAGTTTAATTCTTAACCCTTTTCCAGTGTAACTGATGTTTGTTTTTCCCTCTGGCTTCTTTCACTATTCTCTTTGATTTTTCTCCAGTTTGGATATGATGCTTGAACGTGCATTTTTGTTGTGGGGTTCCCCCCCCCCCTTGATGTCTCGTGTTCTCTTAGCTTCCTGGGTGTGCAGTTTGCTGTCACGGATGTTAGGACGATCCAGTGATTCTCGCTTCACTGATTTTCTTCTGTTCCTTTCTGCCTTTCTTTTCCATCAGTTATTTCCACTGTGTGTGTTTTACACCTGTCGTCCCAAAGTTCTGGGATGTTGTGTTATGTTTTTCTGTTCTTTTTTCTGCCCCAGTGAAACAGATTCTTTTGAGGACAGGCCTTATTAAGAATATTCTGGGAGCACCTGGGTGGCTCAGTCGGTTAACCATCCAACCCTTGATTTCGGCTCAGGTCGTGGTCTCACGGTTCGGGAATTTAAGCACCTCATCGGACTCGCTCGCTCTCGAAGTAAATAAATAAACTTAAAAAAAAAATAGAATATCCCGGGCATATTTGAAAATAGCTTCTTTTCTGTCTCCAGTTTTGAAGACAGTGGTTTGCCCTGTGTCCTCAGTTCTGTAACGGATTTAAGAAGAGTTGTTCATTTTAAGTTTTTTGCTTTTTCCTTGTGAGGGAATTACTGCTTCTTAGTTCGTCATGAACTAAGTTCGACCTGAGCCGAGGTCAGACGCTCAACCGACTGAGCCACCCAGGCGCCCCATGACTCCAATTTTTAAAAAATGTTTAAATTTACGTCCAAGTTAGTTAGCATATAATGCAATAATGATTTCAGGAGTAGATTCCAGTGATTCATCCTCTATGTAGAACACCCAGGGCTCATCGCAACACGTGTCTTCCTTAATACCCCTTCCCCATTTCATTTAGCCCATCCCCCTACCCACAACCCCTCCAGCAACCCTCTGTTTGTTCTCCATGTTTAAGAGTCTCTTATGTGTTTGTCCCCCTCCCTGTTTTTGTATTATTTTTGCTCCCCTTCCTTTATGTTCATCTGTTCTGTGTCTTAAAGTCCTCATATGTGTGAAGTCATATATTTGTCTTTCTCTAATTTCCCTTAGCATAACACTCTCTAGTTCTATCCACATAGTTGCAAATGGCAAGATTTCATTCTTTTTGATTGCCCAGTAATACTCCATTGTATATACACACACACCGCATCTTCTTAATCCATTCACCTGTTGCTGGACATCTGGGCTCTTTCCATACTTTGGCTGTTGTCGAGAGTGCTGCTATAAACACTGGGGTGCATGTGTCCCTTCAAAACAGCACAACTGTATCCCCTTGGATAAATACCTGGAAGTGCAATTGCTGGGTCGAGGGTAGTTCGATTTTTAACTTTTTGAGGAACCTCCATGCTGTTTTCCAGACTGGCTGCACCAGCTTGCGTTCCCACCAGCAGGGCAAAAGAGAGCGTCTTTCTCCGCATCTTTGCCAACATCTGTTGTGGCCTGAGTTGTTAACGTTAGCCGTTCTCACAGGCGTGAGGTGGTATCTCATTGTGCTTTTGATTTGTATTTCCCTGATAGTGATGTTGAACATTTTTTCATGGGTCTGTTAGCCATCTGGATGTCTTCTTTGGAAGAGTGTCTATTCATGTCTTTTGCCCATCTCTTCACTAGATTATTTGCTTTTTGGGGGGTGCTGAGTCTGAGAAGTTCTTTATAGATTTTGGATACTAACCCTTTATCCGATATGTCCTTTGCAGACATCTTCTCCCATTACATCGGTTGCCTTTTAGTTTCGCTGATTGTTTCCTTTGCCGTGCAGATTTTTCTTTTGATGAGGTCCCAGTAGTTCATTTTTGCTTTGGTCTCCCTTGCCTCCGAGAGACGTGTTGAGTAAAAAGTTGCTGCGGCCGAGGTCAGAGGTTTTTGCTTGCTTCCTCGAGGATTTTGATGGCTTCCTGTCTTACGTTTAGATCTTTCATCCATTTTGAGTTTGTTTTTGTGTCTGGTGTAAGAAAGTGGTCCAGGTTCATTTTTCTGCATTCTGACTTCAGTGTTTGATGCTTGCTCCCAGCTTGGAAGCTCATCCCTCCTTCTTCCTCTTGTGGTCCACATCTATCCAAGGCAGTAAGAAAGCCTTAGTGCTTCCTGCTTTGGCAATGGCAAGAGATTCAGTCCACAGAAGCCCCTACCCTTGTGTGTGAACTTTTAGTCCACCCGTAACCTGATTAAAAAAAAAAAAAAAAAGTCCACGTGCTTTCCTTGCGCCCTCAAGCCACCTCATCCTGCTGGAGAGGCCTGCCTTCCTCCCCACAGACGCCAATTATGAAATCAACTCTCTCATACCCTATTGGCAGGATGTACTGCCTGCCATCAGCTTAGGGACTCCTATGCTTGGGTCCGGGCTGTTCCGCCTCCGCGCATCACACTGGAGCGCGTAAATGAGAGAAGCCGCGGGCGCTGCCTCTCGTGTGGCCGGTCGGGAAACTTCCTCCCGAAGTTGGACAGTGGAGATTTTATGTCCTTTTCGAGGAAAGCACTGCAGAATCCTTTACCTACTTGGTAATCATCAACAGATGCACAGTCAAACCATCGTGGACGTCCACGGACTCCCTCGCGGCCTGTAGTTCTTAGCCTGTTCCTCGAGGTCAGCGTGGGCCAGAGTACACGGTTACAGTTCGGCCAGAAAGAGCTCTTCTGGCACCTTCTCATCTCAGTATGTGTCCTAAAAATTGAGAAGCAGCCCTGAGGCTCATGTGTAGAGGGTCTTCGGGGAGATCTAAATTGTCATGCCTTTTGAGCATGTCCTGTCGTGCTGGGTTATCTAGCCCCTAACTTCTGAGTAACTTACTGGCTCCAGGAAATGGGTCAGGGAGAGGATGGAAAAACCGAGTGTAATAAATATCACACAAGTTAAAAGTGCTGCTTCTTGATGAGAATATGTTCATTTATCCAGCTGCCTCTGGCTACTTCTGATGGCCTGGAGTGCCTCAGGCCGATGTGACAAACTGATCCTTGTTACACGTTGGATTTCCACAGGCCTCCTGGACTGTCCGGTTTGGTGATGGGACTAGAAGAAACAGCTTCCGGTTCTTCACTGTGTTTTATTCATTAAAACCTCCTGCAGATCTGACCCCGTGCATCATGGAGTGCTGAGTTAAATGGTAGGTAATAAGGAAGGAGAGGAGTTTTTCTCAAAAGGAATTGGTGTGCTTAAAATAATACTTGTTTCATGTGTATAGCCTTTCTCTCATTTCTCCAAGGGGCTTCTAGACCCTGCCATTAGAGAACAGTAACATTTAAAGTGATCACAGTAGGGGCACCTGGGTGGCTCAGTCGGTTGAGCGTCCGACTTTGGCTCAGGTCATGATCTCAGGGTCTGTGAGTTCAAGCCCCGCGTCGGGCTCTGTGCCGACAGCTCAGAGCCTGGAGCCTGTTTCCGATTCTGTGTCTCCCTCTCTCTCTCTGACCCTCCCCGTTCATGCTCTGTCTCTCTCTGTCTCAAAAAAATAAATAAAGGTTAAAAAAAATTAAAAAAAAAATAAAGTGATCACAGTAAAAATGCGTAAGTAATTTGCATGTGTTCGTGATGTTGTTAAATTCCTGAGGAAGTGTGAACAGAGAATAAGTGTCTCATGAGCAAGACATAAATGTTTGGAGATCGCAGAATCGTACATAACCTTCCTGTAAATTGAGTATAAATCCCCAGTGCTGTCAGACTCCACGCATACTGCTGTAAACATATTTGTGATGTTTTAGGACTCAGTGACCTTTGAGGATGTGGCTGTGAACTTCACCCTGGAAGAATGGGCTTTACTGGATTCTTCACAGAAGAAACTTTACAGAGATGTGATGCGGGAAACCTTCAGAAACGTGGCCTCAGTAGGTAAAGATGATGATATTTTTTTTTTCTTTTTTTTAATGTTTATTTATTTATTTATTTATTTATTTATTTATTTTCAACGTTTTTTATTTATTTTTGGGACAGAGAGAGACAGACCATGAACGGGGGAGGGGCAGAGAGAGAGGGAGACACAGAATCAGAAGCAGGCTCCAGGCTCGGAGCCATCGGCCCAGAGCCTGACGCGGGGCTCGAACTCACGGACCGCGAGATCGTGACCTGGCTGAAGTCGGACGCTTAACCGACTGCGCCACCCAGGCGCCCCAATGTTTATTTATTTTTGACAGAGAGAGAGAGAGCGAGCGAGCATGAGTGGGGGAGGGGCAGAGAGGAAGGGAGACACAGAATTTGAAGTAGGCTCCAGGCTCTGAGCTGTCAGCACAGAGCCCGACGCGGGGCTTGAACTCACAGACCATGAGATCATGACCTGAGCCGAAATCGGACGCTCAACCGACTGAGCCACCCAGGCACCCTGATGATATTTTTTCTTACTTAACTTTGGCATTAGAGAACAAGTATTTCTTGCTCATCAATCTTGTTCTGACATGTGGAAAAAGAGTACATTGGTCAGCCTAAGCTCACCATAGATATAAAATCTGGTAATTTTTATATTAATTTCTAATAATTTGGATTTTTTTTTTCTGTCTGCATTTTAGAGAAAAAGTGGAAGGATCATGACACTGAATACAGGTGCAAAACCCAGGGGAGAAAAACAGGGTGAGTCGCACAATAGACAGCAGTGTCCCACATGAGAATCCTGCTATGTCGTGATTTTTTTTTTAATGTTTATTTAGTTTTGAGACAGAGACAGAGTATGAGCGGAGGAGGGGAAGATAGAGTGGGAGACACAGTATCCGAAGCAGATTCCAGGCTCCGAGCTATTAGCACACAGCCCGACGTGGGGCTCGAACTCATGAACCGCAAGATCATGACCTGAGCCAAAGTCATATGCTTAATCTACTGAGCCACTCAGGCGCCCCTGTCATGATTTTTTAAAAACCAAATTATTCAGCTTCAAATTTATCCTTAAATTTTTTTCACTGAAAACATTTACTTAAATGTGACATAGGGGTTCAGTGTTTGCAGAATGGTGCACTTGGAAACAGCATAAAGAATCCCTGTATGTTAATAATCACTGTTTACATAATAGCTGTGGTCAAGTCCTCTTTACAAAGCATTCAGTATATCAACTTCTCAGTCTATTCAGAAAGGGCAGGAAACCTTCATTTTGCTGTAAATTATAAAAATGTAATTCCAATAGGGACACCTGGGTGGCTCAGTTGGTTAAGTGTCTGACTTCAACTCAGGTCATGATCTTACAGTTCGTGAGTTCGAGCCCCACGTCAGGCTCTCTGCTGTCAGCACAGAGCCCACTTCAGAACCCCTGTCCCCCCATCTCCTCACCCCTCCCCTGCTCCCACCCAGAAATAAACGTTTTTTAAAAATAATTCCAATACCCTACTGAGTTATTAACAAAGACATCATTAATAATATGCTTCTCGATTTTTGCAGAAGTCCTACGGTAGGAAAACCTTGTGAAAGCAAAGAGGGTCGTCAGTGGGAAGAAACCATCAGCCAGATTCCAGATGTTAATCTGAACAAGAAAACTCCGTCTGGGGTAAAAGCACCTGAAGGTCGTCAGTGTGGAGAAACCACCGGCCAGACTCCACATCTTAGTCTGAGCACGAAAACTCCTTCTGGGGTAAAACCCCGTGACTGTGGCGTGTGCGGAAAAGTCTTTGTGACTCATTCATCCCTTACTAGGCACGTCAGATCGCACAGTGGGCACAGGCCATATGAGTACCGTGAGTACGAAGAGAAGCCATATAAGTGCAAGGAATGTGGGAAAGCCTTCAGTTCCCGCAAATCTGTTCACAGACATGAAAGGACTCACACTGGAGAGAAACCCTACGGATGTCAGGAATGCGGGAAGGCTTTCACGTGGCTCACAACTTTTCGAAGACACGTGATAACTCACACGGGAGATGGGCCCTTTAAGTGTAAGGACTGCGGGAAGGCTTTCAGTGGCTCCACGTCGTTGCGGACACATGAAAGGACGCACACTGGAGAGAAACCCTATCAGTGTAAACAGTGTGGGAAGTCCCTCAGGTCCCCGCTAGGCTTGCGAATACACGAAAGGAATCACAGCGGGGAGAAGCCCTACGAGTGTCCGCAGTGCGGAAAAGCCCTCAGTTGCCCCAGCTCCTTTCGAAGACACGAAAGGACTCACACGGCCGAGAAACAGTACGCATGTAAGCAGTGTGAGAAAACCTTCAGTTCTCCTCTGGGTTTGCGAATACATGAAAGAATTCACTCCGGGGAGAAACCGTATGAATGTAAGGAATGCGGGAAAGCCTTCGTCTCTCTGTCAAGCATTCGAACGCACATGATCACGCACACCGGCGACGGGCCTTACAAATGCAAGGAATGCGGGAAGGCCTTCATTTGCCCCAGTTCCTTTCGCTCCCACGAAAGGACACACACCGGAGAGAAGCCCTATGAGTGTAAGCAGTGTGGGAAAACCTTCAGTTGGCCCAGTTCCTTTCGAATCCACGAGAGGACTCACACAGGGGAGAAACCCTACGCGTGTAAGGAGTGCGGGAAAACCTTCATTTATCGCACCACCTTTCAGGGACACGTGAGAAAGCACACTGGAGAGAAACCCTATAAGTGTAAAGAGTGTGGGAAAGCCTTCATTTCTCCCTCGAGCGTTCGAACGCACATGATCACGCACACGGGAGATGGACCTTATAAGTGTAAGGAGTGCGGGAAAGCCTTCAATTTCCCCAGTTCCTTTCGCATCCATGAAAGGACTCACACGGGAGAGAAGCCCTACGAGTGTAAACAGTGTGGAAGAGCCTTCAGTTGTTACACGTCCTTCCGGACACATGAAAAAACTCACACTGGAGAGAAACCCTATGAGTGTAGGGAATGCGGGAAAGCCTTCATTTATCGCACTACCTTTCGAGGACACGTGAGAATGCACACGGGAGAGAAACCCTACAAATGTAAAGAATGCGGGAAAGCCTTCAGTCGTCCCAATTCCTTTCGAAGGCATGAAAGATCTCACACCGAGTAGAAGCCTCCTGAAGGTAAGCCGTGCGGGGAGAAACGTTTGCTCTTCATCCTTACGTGTGAAAACCCCCGCTGGAAAGAAACACGATAAATCTAAGAAGGCCTGACACAAATCAGTCCGTGTATAGTGTTCCAGAAAACTGTAACGTGAAAGAATCATTATAAAAGCTATAAATATATTGTCTTGATCAGCGCCTCATTCTTACGGCGGATCTCTGGACTCCGGGTATTTACTGCTTGCTTCCGGCAATGAACGCTGAGGTGAGAGAATTCTGCAAATACTCTTTAAGCGATAGACGATTGTTTTCTCCGTAAATCGATAACACTTACCTCTTTCCATTCTTGAGCTTGTTTGATCCAAGGGTGAAGTGAAGTGGTTTCTAAACAGGTTTAATTGTTATACGATGTTTCGATTGAATCCTGGATCAATGACATTGAGGTATTTGTTGGGATTTTCCTGCTGGCCATCTGTGTCAGCCGCCAGATATCCCTTACCCATCATGTATTCCATCATTCTTAGGAGAAAACCAATTCTTGTTTTGGCCAAAAGGGCCTTATCCCGTTTTCCCTGTTAGTAAAAAGACGGCATAAGTTTGCAAATATGCAGAGTTTATCTTGTAGCCTGATGTCTGTTCCCTTTGTCATTCCTTCTGGCTGGAATCTGAATAATCCACTTTGCATTAAGACA
Source organism: Neofelis nebulosa (assembly GCF_028018385.1). Taxonomy (NCBI): domain Eukaryota; kingdom Metazoa; phylum Chordata; class Mammalia; order Carnivora; family Felidae; genus Neofelis; species Neofelis nebulosa. The sequence continues at coordinate 161,373,787 of NC_080785.1, forward strand.
GACCTATCACTGGATAATAAAATGCAGAATTGGGAGATGGCTCTCTCACGTTCTGTTTTGTCACCTAGGGAATGAGACATTTTCTACAATCTGTGCTCTGTGATTCCATGTTAGAATTCACCTGTCGCCTCACTTGTAGGAGATCTGGAAGGTGGTACAGGAGGCGTCAGGTTTCAGAGCCACCATACAGAGAGACGGACGGATGCGCAGGAGCTTTGAGGATACCCGCTTGCAGCCTGTGTTCCCGATTCCCTGCCCTGCCAATCAAGAGTGCCCTCCATCTTCCCAGAGGTATAGGTTTCCACAGATACCTCCCCACGCTCCACATAAAAGGTCCGTCACCGTCTAGGGGACTGTGGGGATGTGCCCACCAGGCAACTAATTTGAACTTCCGTGGTTGGGAGTATTCCCTGATGCTCAGACTCTCCTCTCCTCTCTAGAGTATAGTCATACAAGCTCTTATTTGCACAGTGAACACCTTGTTCTGCTAATACCACGAGTGACCGTGTATTCCTGACTCCACTACGGTGACGCAGTCCATAGAACCACAGGTGACACTGCTCCTGACCCTGCCCTTCCCTGGAGGACTGGCGCCTTCCTCCCGTCAGGCAGGTTATGGAGGAGGGTTCCCTTTGCTCGCAGCTGTGCGTAATTCCTCGGTACGGTTTCGAGTATGTTTGAGCGTATGTGATTAAAAGCAGTGCATCTGTTGAAATGTTGTTTCTGAAAACATTTTATTAACTGTTTTAATACAGTCTGTATGCTAACAGAATAGAACAACCCCTGCGGGCAGTACACAGTCTTCCTGGACATGGAGGCTCTCGCAGGCCCTGAGCTGACGGTCCCACGCAGCCAGGCTTTCATTTTGCCTTGGGGCCCGAGTCCAGGCCTGCTTTCCCACAGAGACCTCCTCGTTGAAAAGATCTCGGTACCTACGGGACAGGAAGAAACGGGCCTTCTCGCATATCCCACCTCCGGGAGAAGGTGTGTTCCCCTGTGCTCCAAATGATGTAATCGTTCTCGAGGAGGCCACCCCTTTTCTAGACTCACTGGCCATTTGGGGAGGCCCCTGGGACCACGTGAATGACCGGGAGAGTTTGTGTACTTGATGGACCCTGTGCCGCCATCACACCTGATGAAGGAAGTCAACTGCAGAAATACTTTGTCCCCAGATCAGAGAGGCCATCCCTGATCAAAGACTGTGCAGATCGATTCCAGGCGGTCACGCTAGGGCTTACAGGACGCACTGGCCAGGAGCGCAACTCACCCGCCCATTTTTATGCATCCTTTGACCGTCGCCAGTGACCTTCTGTCTGGTCCCACCACCAGAAACCACTCCTTATCCAAGGTTGCCCCCTTTGGGATAAAGAACGCTAGGAATATCCTGAATCACAACGATGCAAGTACAAGTCAGGGTCCCTGCTAACTCTGCACATACATAAACTTCAAACTACAGAGGCTTTTTCAATACTCAGGGCAATAAATTAACTCCAGTTTCTGAGACTCCTGCTGACATCTCAGACATACTAATATTAAACTTGGCCCTGTGTGCCCATGAAATATGAAGCCACGGAGACCCCCCTCTACCCTAAAGCTCTAGGCAGAAGGCACAGGACTTCCTCTGACATGGCTAAAACAGTGACCGACCGGAGCACCTGTTGTGAAAAAAATCACACCACTGGTAATATAAACAGTGGACAGAATTCCCAGGCCAAGGAGGGGGTTATAGCCGGTGGAAAATAGACTGTATGCGGCCCCTTATCTCCTATGCAGGGTTGCTTCCTATGACCAGACCGTGTTAGGTACTGAGACATGCATGACTCACTCACCCTAACACACATGCCACTGATGACACCAAAACGCAAGGACTCATTCACTCCAGGCACTGATGTGATCAACTCCTTTCTCAAAAAAAGGGGGAGGAAGGAAAAAAACCCCGGACTACTGGACCCTTGCAAAAGGCATTCATTGGGAGTTGCCTATTTATTTATTTGCCCATCCCCCTGCCCACCTCCCCTCCAGCCATCGGGTGTGGGGCTTGCCTCCTATAAGCTCAGGCCACAGCCCTCACGGAAGCCAGAAAGGCTCATTTAGACAAACCTTGATGTCTTCTAAATGGGTCTTCCTGCTGCTCAAGGCCTTAGACTCCACCCTCGGTTTTGGGGCCCATGACCTTGTTTTTGTCATGTTTGCCGGCACCTTGTGATGAGAGGCCTTTCTGTACATGACCTTCATGTGAAAATGGTCATTTTCACAGGCCTGTGCAGTTACAATAGCGCCCACTCTCACTTCCCACCCCTGGACCTTCCTCCTAGCATCACCCGCACTCTGTACCCCGCGTGTCAACATTTTGGGCTCCCTTTTCCACAACAACCTCAGGGCCACCGCAACACAGACGGGAGGTCTTCGTACCAACGGCACTCGTGCAGTCATTGTCGGGGGAGTCACTGTCCACGCCCAGGGCACGTATGGTGTCATTCAATAGACGCTCATCACGGGTCCCAATGAAAAAGTGTCCAAACGCTCTAAGCACCTACCGAGGACAGCTAATGCTTTAGAGGCTTTGGGTGGAGGAAAACTGGGAGCTGTGGCAGCCGACTACTTGGCTTTGGGCGGTTTACTGGCCAGGCAGGGAGGGTTCTGTTCCCTTGAAGGGGCTGCTTGCTGCACGTGGGCACACAACACTGGCAAAGTGCCACCAATAACAACAAAGGAGACAACGGATGACGATAACCAACAACACTGCTAAAATAACCAGACAGAGCTCCAGAAGCCTATTGATACACCCGGATCTCTCCCAAAACCTCGGGATGACTAGATTCCAATGCTTTTTCAAAGATCCCTCATCTTTTTTTTTTTTCTATTATTTTTTTTTAAATGTTTATTTTGGGGAGACAGACTGGAAGCAGGGGAGGAGCAGAGAGAGAGGGAGACACGGACTCTGAAGCAGGCTCCAGGCTCTGAGCTATCAGCGCAGAGTCCGACGTGGGGCTCAAACCCACAAAGCACAGGATCATGACCTGGGCCGAAGTTGGACGCTTAACCGACTGAGCCACCTAGGCGCTTTTTTTTTTTTTTTAATGTTTTGAGAGGGAGAGAGCACAAGCAGGGGAGGGGGAGAGAGAGAGAGCGAGCGAGGGCTGTCAGCACAGAGCCCAGCAGGGCTTGATTTCATGAACCGGGAGATCATGACCTGAGCCAGAACCAAGAGTCGGACGCCTAACCGACTGAGCCACCCAGGTGCCCCAGGGTTTCCTCATCTTGATTAGAACATGTTGCTTGTGTTTGTCACATGGCTTTTATTTTTTATTTTTTATTTTTTTTAATTTTTTTTTCAATGTTTTTTATTTATTTTTGGGACAGAGAGACACAGAGCATGAACGGGGGAGGGGCAGAGAGAGAGGGAGACACAGAATTGGAAACAGGCTCCAGGCTCCGAGCTGTCAGCACAGAGCCCGACGCGGGGCTCGAACTCACAGACGCGAGATCGTGACCTGGCTGAAGTCGGCCGCTTAACCGACTGCGCCACCCAGGCGCCCCTATGGCTTTTAAAATTCATGTTCAAATTCAACTTTGCGTAAATGTGATGTGGCACAATTCAGTGAACAGCCACCAGGGAGTGAACTTTACTAAAGACACTATGTTTTTGATGTCTGACTATTGGCTTTAGGTGCCCCCTCACCCTGCCTAGCCCGCAATAGGCAACGAAACTAAGACGGTTCACGTATGCCCCTTTTCTCTCTGGGCCCATGGTAGGAGGGTCAAGCCTTGAAAACCCACAGCCCCAACTCCTTGACACATTAAAGGCTCTACCTGCTTTTCCCCCTTTACTCCAGCCACCTGAACCCACTTACACTTGCCCTGCTTTCCCAAGTGCCTGAGTGATAAACTGGGAGCAGAAACCACTTCAGCCGCTAACCTGTAGGAACACAAACTCCAAGAGAGGAGTTGCTTGAGTATAGCCTACCTTGAGAATTAAATGGTTTGGGGAACCCGGTCTTGGAGGGCTCCCCACAATTCATAAATTCTTCCTGCAGGAGCCAAACCGGTTTCTCACCGTGAAGATCAGAAAAAAATGCCTCAGGGCGCCTGGGTGGCTCACTCGGCTGGGCGTCTGACTTGCACTCAGGTCATGATCTCACGGTTCATGAGTTCGAGCCCCGTGTCAGGCTCTGTGCTGACAGCTCGGAGCCTGGAGCCTGCTTCGGATTCCGTGTGTGTCTCTCTCTGCCCTTCTCCCACTTGTGCTGTCTCTCTCTCTCTCTCTCAAAAATAAATATTAAAAAAAATTTTTTTTTTAAATTGCCTCGTGTTTTGTGCAGGAAACAGGAAGAAATGTTTTGATACGTACACAATGCAGTCTGTTTTCTGTAACTTAAACCACCCTTCAAAGAAAACGAATTTGCCAACGCATTATCTGATTAGGGAAAGAACAACCAGACAACTCGAGCCCTCTGCACCTTTCCTCTTTGACTAACGGGGAGGAAATTTTCATAGTCCAGGGATTCTGTGCCATCAAAACATCACAGGCTTCATCATCATAACATAACAGAACATTTTCCCTCCCAAATACCTTACCATCGCATCAGCAGGGCCCCAGTGTGATTGACACAGTAAGCTGCAAGACACAGACTCTACTTAAGATTGAGTTGCTGGGATACCCAAACCCCCTGGGGAGAAAAATACAAGGACACGGGAAGGTACTGTAGCCCCGGATACCTACAGTTAACAGTGAACACTCAACATAGTCTAGCTCCTATTCAACGACACACAAAACCTCCCATTAGAGGCCAATTTTCCCCAAATCTTATTAACTGATACATCGTGTCTGGCTTTCAAGCAAAAATTGGAAGGCATACTGAAAGGGAAGAGACAACGCATTCTGAAGAGACAAAACAGTCATCAATACAAGACTCCGGTACGGGAGACACTCCGAATGACCGGGCTATGAATTTTAAAAAACTGTTAGTTTCACACAAAGCCAACCTCAGAACAAGGAAGATTATCTGGGAGAAAGAAGGGCATTACATACTAGTGAATCTGCTAATTCTCCAGGAAGACCCAATAAACCTTAATATGTCCTATGCCAAACAACATTCTCAAAGTAACTGATGCAAAATACACAGAACTGCACAGTAAGATAGACAAATCCACAACTATCACCTCACTCTGTCAGTATCTGGCAGATCCAGCGGGCAGAAAATTGGTGAATACATTGTTGAAGAGAGAAGGACCATCAATCAACTGGTCTTATGTGATATTGATAGATGATTTCATCCAACAACAGCAGGATAGACCTTCATCTCAAACTAACATGGAACAAGTACCAGAGAGACTACATTCTGGGCCCTAAAACACACCTGTAAAAGAAATTAAGACCAGAAGCCCTACAAAGGATGCTGTCAGAACACAACAGATTTAAACTAGAAATCAGTAGCAGAAAAGATAGCTGGAAAACCACCAAATGTTGAAGACTGAGCCACACACTTCTTTTTAATATTTTTTAAACGTTTATTTATTACTGACAAACAGAGCATGAACAAGGGAGGGGCAGAGAGAAGGGGAGACACAGAATCTGAAGCAGGTCTCAGGCCCTGAGCTGTCAGTACAGAGCCCGACAAGGGGCTTGAACTCCTAAAATGCGAGATCATGGCCTGAGGCGAAGTCGGACGCTCAACTGACCGAGCCACCCAGGCACCCCTGAGCCACACACTTCTTAAGAAAAAAGTTTAAATATTTCATCTGGGGCACCTGGCTAGCTCAGTTGGAAGAGAATGTGACTTTGATCTCAGGGTCATTTGAGCCCCGCGTTGGGTGTAGAAATTAAAAAAAAAAAAAAAAAAAACTTAAAAAAATTGCAGCTGATGGAAAATGGAAATCTATCCCACACTTATGTGTGGGATGCAGTTAACAGCAGTGCTTGGGGGAGAAACTGATAGCATTTGAATGCACACATTAGAAAAGAAAATAATCCTCAACTTTTGGAAACTAGAGAAAGAGGAGTCGGAAAAAATAAAACCCAAACCAGTGTAATTAAAAACGGGAAATCGGTAGAAAAAATCAGTAAAACAGATTTTTTTAATGGTTTGGTTTTGTTTAGAGAGAGCGAGAGCACAAGCAAAGGGGGGTCAGAGACAGAGGGAGACACAGAATCTGAAGCAGGATCCAGGCTGCCCAGAGCCTGACGCAGGGCTTGAACCCACAAACCATGAAATCATGACCTGAGCCAAAGTCGGATGCTTAACCACCTGAGCCACCCAGGCACCTCATCAAAGATGTTTATTTGAAAAAAAAAAACAAAAAAAATCAATGAAATTGATAAAGCTCTAAGCAGGATAGTCAATAAAAAAAGAGAAAACAAACTGTTAATATCATAAATGAAGGAGAGGCCATCACAGCTCATTTCATGAGAATTAAAAGGATGACAAAGGAACATTATGAATAACTCCATGCCCACAAATCTGGTAACCTAAATCAATTGGACCAAGTTCTTGCAAAACACATTTGACCCAAACCACACACCACACCACACCACACACACACACACACACACACACACACACACACACACACACACACGTCTGAACAGACCTGTAGCTATTAAAGGAATTGAATCAATAATTACTTTCCAAAAAAAGAAAACACCATGCCCAGGTGAATTCACTGGTGAATCCTAACAAACACTTAAGGAAGAATTATCTCAATTCTCTTCATTCTTTTCCACAAACTAGAAACAGAGGGAACACTCCCTAAGTTAGAGAGGCCACAATTACTTTAATACCAAAACCAGATAAAGACATTTTAAGAAAGGAGAAATTCAGATTAACATTCTTATGAACATAAATGCAAAAATAATAATATATTAGCAAATTGTGGCTTAGTCAATTGAGCGTCCAACTCTTGATTTGGGGCCATCCCAGGGTCATGGGGTTGAGCACCATGTAGGGCTCCACACTGAACATGAAGCCTGCTTAAGGTTGTCTCTCCTCCCTCCATCTCTCTCTCTCCCTCTCCACCCCCCCCCCCCCCAGTGCATGTTTGCTCTAAAATAAAATAATTTAGGGTGCCTGGGTGGCTTAATTTGTTGCATGACTTCAGCTCAGGTCATGATCTCACAATTTGTGGGTTCGAGCTCTGCATCAGGCTCTGTGCTGACAGCTGGGAGCCTGGAGCCTGCTTCGGATTCTGTGTCTCCCTCTCTCTCTCTCTGCTCCTCCCCTGCTCACGCTCTCAAAAATGAATAAATGTTAAAAAATTATTTCAAAAAAATAAAGATATATTAGCAAGTTGAATCTAACAATGTATAGAAAGAACCATACACCATGACCAAATTCAGTTTATTCCAGGTATGCAAGGGTAGATCAACATATGAAAATCAAAGTAATTCACACCAACAGGCTAAAGAAGAAAAAAAGCATAGGATCATATCAACAGATGCAGAAAAAGCATTTGACAAATCCACTGCTGATTAAAAAAAAAAAACAAACAAACTACTGGGGCACCTGGGTGGCTCAGTTGATTGAGTGTCCCAACTCTTGATTTCAGCTCAGGTCATGATCCTAGGGTTGTGGGATCAAGCCCCACATCTGGCTCTGTTCTGAGCATGGAGTCTGCCTAAGATTTCCTCTCTCTCTCTCTCTCTCTCTCTCTCTCTCTCTCTCTCTCTCTCTCTCTCGCCCTCTCTGTCCCTCTCCCCAACTCACGCTCTCTCTCTCTCAAAATAAACATTTAAAAAATTTTAAAAACTACTGACATTCTAGAAATAGAACGGAAATTCCTCAACGTGATAATGAACATCACACTGAATATCATGGACAAGAAGAGGAAACCTACCCCTTCTCCCTTCCCCTCCACACAGTTTCCTCCATTTTTAACATTTTGCATTAGTGCGGTGCATTTGTTCTAATTCATGAACCAATACTGGTACATCATTATGAACTGAAGTCTCAAGTTCACGTTATAGTTCATTCTTTGTGCTGTATGTTTCCGTGAATCTTCACAAATGCGTGGTGTCATATAGACACAATCACCACATTTTCTAAATACCATTCACTGTCCAAAAAATCTCTGTTCCACCTACTTACCCACCAATCCCCTACTCCCGTTTTTCAAATCTGTGGCATAGTTTGGCCTGCTCCAGAATACAAAACAGTTGGAATTATACAGAATGTAGCCTTTGGGGATGGGATTTTTTTTTTTTTCACTTAGTATGTTTTTAAGGTTCCCTGTGTCTGTTTTTTTTTTTTTTTAATGTTTATTTTTGAGACAGAGAAAGAGGGGGCGAGCAGGGGAGGAGCAGAGAGAAGGAGAGGGAGACAGAGGATGCAGAGCGTTGACATAGCAGACAGAGGATGCAGAGCGTTCTCTGCGATGACAGCAGAGAACCCGACGCAGGGCTCAAACCCATGAACCCCAGTCGGAGTCGGACGCTTAACCGACTGGGCCACCCAGGCGCCCCTCCCATATCTTCTCTGAGAGTTCATTTCATTTCATCACTGAATAACAGTCCGTTATTTGAATGTATCACAAGTTGTTTATCCATTCACCTTCTGAGGGGCCTCCCAGTTGCTTCCCGTTTCTGGTGTATGTGAGTAAAGCTTCTGTGCCTGTATCTGGGCATGTTTCTTGGGACGCCTGGGGGGCTCAGTCAGTTGAGTGTCCGACTTCATTCAGCTCAGGTCATGGTCTCGTGGTCTGTGAGTTCAAGCCCCACGTTGGGCTCTGTGCTGACAGCTCGGAGCCCGGAGCCTGCTTCGAATTCTGGGTGTGTGTGTGTGTGTGTGTGTGTCTTTCTCTGCCCCTGCCCCACTCGTGCGTGCGCGCTCTCTCTTTCTCTCTCAAAAATAAACATTAAAATTTTTTTCAAGTAAATAATTAAAATAAATAAATAAATAAATAAATAAATAAAATAAATACAGATGTACTTATCAACTGGCAAAATACCTACGCTCGTTTCCTAACACACTTGTTGAGGCACATTCCGGTGGGAAAGGCTAAACGGATGTTTCTTGATCTGTTTGCCCAACCAAGATAATAACCTAGAGGTAACTGCATCCAGGGAGGAATGAACAGGGATAAGTTCTATCAGAGACCTACCTGATACAGGGGTTTTTTTAACCTTTTTTTTTTTTTTTTTTAGTATTTATTGATTTTGAGAGAGAGAGCACGCACACACGTGAGGAGAGGGGCGGAGGAAGAGGGTGAGAGAGCATCTCAAGCAGGCTCCACACCCAGCACACATCCGAGAGCAACGTTCCATCCCACAAACCATGAGATCGTGACCTGAGCTGATCGCGAGAGTCAGACACTTAACCCACTGAGCCACCCAGGCGCCCCTTACCACTTCCTTGTTCAATTCACATGTTTGCTTGTTAACAGAAATATGGAAAGAGCTTGGAACATCACACACTTAAATAGTTTGGGATGTTAATAACCACTGGTTTCCAAATGTGGTATCGTTACTGGGGCGTACGAAGGCGGCCCCTGGCATTTGGTATGGCACCTGCTCTTTGCTCATCTCTGCCAGGAGAGTTCATCGGAACCCATTTTCCTTTACTTAGAAGTCACAACAACGTCCATTGACCGTCCTGTCTTAGGGCTAGGTCATAAGACGTTATCTACGTCAAAACACAGCACAGACACACGCATATCAGATGTAAATGCTGCGTGTACGGGTCGTGCACGTTTGTGGATTTTCTACAGTCTCGGTTGAGAACAGGATGATGTACCACTTGCAGTGTGGGGGACAAGTTGCTGCACTCTGCACTGCCCTCCAACATCTGATCCTGGGGTCGCCTGGGTGGTTCAGTCAGTTGAGCGTCCAACTCTTGATAATAGCTCGGGTCACGACCTCATGGTCGTGGGATCAAGCCCCGCATCGGGCTCTGTGCCAGGCATGGAGCCCACTTGGAATTCTCTCTCTCTCTCTCTCTCTCTCTCTCTCTCTCTCTGCCCCTCCCCTGCTCGTTCTTTCTCTCTCAAACGTTTAAAAAAAAAAAATGAGCCTGCCACTCAGACTTGTTCACTGGGAGACACAGAAGAATGCCAGTTTTGTGTGTGAACCAGAAGAGAAAAAGTTCTGCATCGTGTCCACGTTGCAGGGCAATGCCCTTCCATTCGGGTCTTTTTTTTTTTTTTTTTTTTCAACGGTTTTTATTTATTTTTGGGACAGAGAGAGACAGAGCATGAACGGGGGAGGGGCAGAGAGAGAGGGAGACACAGAATCGGAAACAGGCTCCAGGCTCCGAGCCATCAGCCCAGAGCCTGACGCGGGGCTCGAACTCACGGACCGCGAGATCGTGACCTGGCTGAAGTCGGACGCTTAACCGACTGCGCCACCCAGGCGCCCCATCGGGTCTTATTACATAGGTCTGATGATGTACCAGAGTATGCCATATCGAGCTTAGGGAAACCCCAAAGAGGAGAATCACAGGGCAGACCCCTAAAATTTCACAATACTCACTTCTGAACTTTCTTCCATTTGAAAAATGACCTTGGCTTCCTACCGAACCCTGGTAGAGACTACATTTCTGACCAGAAGACACTGTGTAGTAATGACCCTTAATGCCCATCACTGTTATCTATACCACTGAGCCATAAAACTGTGTAACAGCAGCAGGATTCTGGGGCGCCTGGGTGGCTCAGAGCGTCCGACTTCAGCTCAGGTCACGGTCTCGCAGTCCGTGAGTTCAAGCCCCGCATTGGGCCCTGTGCTAACGGCTAGGAGCCTGGAGCTCGCTTCGGATTCTGTGTCTCCCCCTCTCTCTGCCCCTCCCTCTGCTCACATTCTCTGTCTCGCTCTCAGAAACAAACAAACATTAAAAAAAATTTAGAAACAAAAAAGAGTGTCCATCATTATCACATTAAAATGCCTTAGGCTTCACTTTGACTTTGTCTTATATCAGAAACACTATCCCCGCCCTTTTTAAAAATATTTCCCTGGTATACTTTGTGCAGTCCCTTATTTTCTGCCTTACTAACTTCTAATTGTAGACATGTCTGCCGTATACAGTATGTATTTGGATATTGTTTTGTGAACCAAATTAGAACTATCTTTCTTTTCATAGGTTTGTTAAACCCATTCACATACAAATGGTATGTTTGGTCCCAACCCTGTCATAATTTTCATAAAACTTGCTATTTTTTTTTTTTTTTGGAGGGAGTCTGTGGGCGTAAGCAGGAGAGGAGCAGAGAGAGAGAGAGAGAGACAGAGGGAGGGAGACAATCCCAAGCAGGCTCCACACTGTCGCTGTCAGCACAGAGCCTGAGGCAGGGTTTGATCCCACGAACTGTGAGATCATGACCTGAGCCGAAATCAAGAGTCAGACACTTAGCTGACTGAGCCACCCAGGTGTCCCAAAACTTGCTGTTTTCTAATGGTTTTATTCATTTACTTTTCTAATTATTTTTGATTTAGAGAAAATGTTCAAAGATAGTACAGGGAGTGGTCACATACGTGTGCCCATCTTTTTTTCTTTTTTTTTTAATGTTTACTTTTGAGAGAGAGAGACAGAGCGCCAGCGGGGGAAGGGCAGAGAGCGAGAGGGAGACACAGAATCTGAAGCAGGCTCCAGGCTCTGAGCTGTCAGCACTGAGCCCGACGCGGGGCTCGAACCCACAAGCTGCGAGATCATGACCTGAGCCGAAGTTGAACGCTTAACGGATTGAGCCACCCAGGCCCCCTTATACGTGAGCCCATCTTACATTAATTAGTATGGGGAATGCGTTACACTTAATGGACGAACAACGTCCACACCTTATTCCATTGCCCTTAGTTTTTCCGTGGGGCCGCTCGTCTGTCCCAGGAGCAGATTCAGGATGTCACATTACCTTCGGCCTCCATCCGCTCAGGTTCCTTGCCGTGCGGGTCTCCTTGTTGCCTAACTGGAGAGTGTTGACGAGTACTGCTCGGGGATTTTGCAAAGTGCCCCACGGGGATGTCTCTGAAGCGCTTTCTCATCATTAGACTAGGATCGTGGGTTTGGGGAGGCGGGGGGGGGGGGGGGGGGGGGGAGACCGCACAGGCCAAGTGCCATTTTCATCACGTCGTGTCAAGGGTACATACTCTCGACATGACATCACCGGCCGTGTTGACCTTGGTCACCAGACACAGGTCGTCCTTCTAGCTAGGTTATAAAGTTATTCTCACCTCCCCCCTTCATACTATACTCTTTGCCAAGTCTTCTTTGTTACACGTAAGGAGTGGCACTTAACGCCTCACCCCCCGTGAATGAATTTAATTAAATTTTTTAATTTATACCCAAGTTAGTTAGCATATAGTGCAACAATTATTTCAAGAGTAGATTCCTTGGTGCCCCTTCCCCATTTGGCCCCTCCCCCCTCCCACAACCCCTCCCACAACCCTCAGTTTGTTCTCCATATTTCTGAGTCTCTTCTGTTTTGTCCCCCTCCCTGTTTTTAGATGATTTTTGCTTCCCTTCCCTTATGTTCATTTGTTCTGTGCCTTCAAGTCCTCATATGAGTGAAGTCATACATTTGTCTTTCTCTAATTTCACTTAGCATAATCCCCTCCAGTTCCTTCCACGTAGTTGCAAATGGCAAGATTTCATTCTTTTTGGTTGCCAAGTAATATTCCATTTGGAATTCTTCTACATGGGAGATTTACTTTTCTCCTGCATGCATTTATTTACGTCTACTTATTTATCGAATGATGCATTTACAACCCTATGGATCACGGACGCGTATTCCATACTTTGGGTTACGTCCCGGTATTACACCGTTCGCTCTGTTGCTCAACCTGATCCAGCGCTGGCCACGGGGAGCTCTTTAAGTTGGCTCCGTGTCCCTCCGTCATACGTGCTGGCATCCGAAGATGCCCCCGGGGAACATCGGTTATACAGGCATACCTCAGAGAGATTCGGTAAAGTGAGGATCGAAAACAACATACGTATCTTAGTTTAAAACTACTGAAAAGATGAATGGCTAAAAAATGCTAACCACCGTCTGAGCTTTCGACGAGCTGTCATCTCTTCGCTGGTGCGGGGCCTTGCCTTGGTGTGTGGACGGCTGCGGACTCGTCAGGGTGGTGTTTGTTGAAGGGGGCTGTGGAACTTTCTCGAAGTAAGACAACAGTGAAGTTTCCTGCCATCGACTGACTCTTCCTTTCATGCCGATGCTGTTCGGCAGCATTTTACCCGCAGCAGAACTACTTCTCCCAAAACTGGAGTCCGTGTTCCCAGATCCTGCCGCAGCTTTATCAACCACGTTTGAAGTCTATGTCACACTCGAAATCCCCTGTTGTCGTTTCAGTGGTCTCCAGGTCTTCACAGCCTCCTCACCAAAGGTGGGTTCCATCTAAGGAAACCATGCTCTTTGCTCACCCAGAAGAGGCAGCTGCTCATCCTTCAGAGTTTTATCATGAGATCCCAGCAATTCAGTCCCACGTTCAGGCTCCACTTCTGATTCGAGTTCTCTTGCTGTTCCCGCCACACCTGCAGTTAACGTCCTCCGCCCCAGTCTTGAACCCCTCAAAAACCATCCACAAAGTTTGGAATCACTTCTTCCAAATTCCTGTTCATGTTGATATTTTGACCTCTTCCCACGAATCACAAATGTAATGGCACCTACATGGCGAATCCTTTCTGAGGGATTCTCAATTTGCTTCGCCCAGATCCATCAGAGGAATCGATCTCCAGCAGCCTTAATGAAATGCATTTCGTAATTGACGAGACTCAAAAGTTGAAATTATTTCTTGATCCATCGGCTGCAGAATGGATGTGGTGTTAACGGTCACGAAAAGAACATTAACCTCACTGCGCATCTCTGTCTCAGGTGACCAGGAACCTTTCTTTTTCTGACCAGTGGGTCTCAACAGTGGGCTTAAAATAGTCAGTAAGCTGTACTGGAAACACACGTGCCGTCAACAAGGCTTGGTTGTTCCATTTACAGAGCACGGATGGAACAGATTTAGTGCAATTCTTAAGGGCCCTTGCATTTTCAGAATGGTAAATGAGCATCAGCCTCAAATGCAAGTCAGCAGCTGCGTTAGTCCCTAACAAGTCAGCTTGTCCTTTGGAGCTTTGAAGCCAGGCGTTGACTTCTCCTCTCTAGCTATGGAAGTCCTACATGGCATCTTCCAATGGAAGGCTGCTTTGCCTACATGAAAATGTGTCGTTTGGTGTCGCCACCTTCATCGATTGGCTTTGCTAGATCTCTCTGGATGACTTTCTGCAGCTTCTCCATCAGCACCTGCTTCAACTTCCACTGTGATGGGCTGGAGATGTAACCTCATGCGCTAACCTGTGCTAGCGTCGAACTCGTCTTCTGCAGCTCCCTCGCCTCTCTGAGCCTTCCTGGAACTGAAAAGGGTGAGGGCCTTGCTCTGGGTTGGGCTTCGGCTTAAGCGAATGCTGTGGCTGGTTTGATCTTCTATCCAGACCAAACTTTCTCCCAAATCATCAACAGGCTGTTTCGCTTCCTATCATTCATGTGTTCACCGGAGTTAACACTTTTAATTTCCTTCAAAAACAGTTCCTTTGGGGGTGCCTGGGTGGCTCAGTCAGTTAGGCATCTGACTTCGGCTCAGGTCATGATCTCACCGTTCATGAGTTTGAGCCCCAGGTCGGGCTCTGTGCTGACGGCTCGGAGCCTGCTTTGGATTCCATGTCTCCCTCTCTCTCTCTCTGCCCCTCCCCTGCTCACGTTCTCTCTCTCTCTCTCTCTCAAATAAATAAATAAATAATAAATTTTAACGAATTAAAAAGAGAATGCCCTCTGCCACTCTCCCCTACTCACGTGCTCTTTCTAAAATAAAATTTTAGGGGTGACCGGATGGCTCAGTTGGTTAAGCGTCAGACTTCGACTCCGGTCACGATCTCGCGGTTTGTGGGTTCAAGTCCCGCACTGGGCTCTGGGCTGAGCGCTCAGAGCCTGGAGCCTACTTCAGATTCTGTGTCTCCCCCCCACCTCTCTCTCTCTCTGCCCCTCCGCTGCTCGTGCTCTGTCTCATGCTCTCTCTCTCTCAAAAATAAATGTTAAAATAAAATTTTAAAAGATGAAGTTTGAAATATGAGACTTGCCCAAGTGTGACACAGAGACATGAGGCGAGCAAATGCTGTTGGAAAAATGGTGCCAAAGGATTTGCTTGGTGCTGGGTTGCCACAAGGCCTGAGTTTGCAACGCGTGCAGTGTGTGCAAAGTATGATCAAATGAAGTTCAACAGGAGGAGGTGTGCCTGGATTCCCCTTCCCCCTCCCGGCGCCCTAAAATCAGTCATCTCTCCAGGAAACCTTGGCGATTTTTATTAAATCGGAATCTTAGAAACCGAGGTGTGGATACTAGGATACTTTTTCTCCTAGGAGATCCTTTTTTTCTAGGCATCATAAGGTTTTATGATTACACAGATTGTTTTGTAGGCTGTGTTCTCATGAGATATGTATTCTGCGTTATTTTTAGAACTTCAGGCTCGTGTATTTGTTCTAGTTGTTATCTCTGTACTTATCCCTTTCTGGTACCTCTCTGTCTCCTCATCCAACAGGTCACTACCTGGTTCATTCTCATGCCCTCCAATTGCCCATACCTCAGTGAGCTTATTTCATTTCCTCTCATTTATAAGTTGCGTTATTTCTACCTTGTCGGCATGTGCGCCATTCGCGTGGACACTTGTCTCCCACCCTGATCCCCATTCCTGCCTCAGTCTTCTATGTATATTTACATACTTCAAGTGCTCGCCATCATTCCTTTGGCCGTAGTTTCCCAACTGTTGACTGTCGCTTGGTTGGATGATGTTCCTCCTCTAGTCGATGGTGCTGAACATCCTATGTCCTGACGTACTGCAAACTGTTTTATGCAGCCTTGACATTTACAAGAAAGCATGTATAATCCTCGGTTCACACTTATGTCAAGTCTTGTTTAAAACACTGCTTCACTGTTGACCATTTTTTTTTCACTGTTGACTATTATTTATCTTTGAGAGACAGCGAAAGTGGGGGAGGGGCAGAGAGAGGGGGAGACACAGAATCCGAAGCAGGCTCCAGGCTCCGAGCTGTCAGCACAGAGCCCAACGCGGGGCTCGAACTCACGAACCACGAGATCATGACCTGAGCTAAAGACAATGCTTAACCGACTGAGCCACCTAGGTGCCCCTGTTGATGATTTTTTATACAAGAAACTAATAAATCATCTAGGCACTTTGGGGCAAAGAAATAAAACTGAGTTGACATGCTAAGAGCAAGTCTTCAGGTAGACTTAAATGTCAGCCTGCTTGAAACTTGACATTCAATATTAACTCATAATGAACAAAAATTTGTATTCAGACTTCAAGCTGTATTACAAAGCCATAACCATCAAGACAGTATGGTACTGGCACAAGAACACTCAGATCAATGGAACAGAATAGAGAACCCAGAAATGGACCCACAAACGTACAGCCAACTAATCTTTGACAAAGCAGGAAAGAATATCCAAAGGAATAAAGACAGTCTCTCCAGTGAACGGTGCTGGGAAAACTGGACCACTTTCTTACACCACACACAAAAATAAACTCAAAATGGAGGAAAGACCTCAATGCAAGACAGGAAGCCATCAAAATCCTCGAGGAGAAAGCAGGCAAAAACCTCTTTGATCTTGCCCGCAGCAATTTCTTACTCAACACGTCTCTGGAGGCAAGGGAGCAAAAGCAAAAATGAACTACTGGGACCTCATCAAAATAAAAAGCTTCTACACAGCGAAGGAAACAATCAGCAAAACTAAAAGGCAACCAACAGAATGGGAGAAGATATTTGCAAACGACATATCAGATAAAAGGTTAGTATCCAAAATCTATAAAGAACTTCTCAAACTCAACACCCAAAACACAAATAATCCAGTGAAGAAATGGCCAAAAGACATGAACGCTTTTCAAAGAAGACATCCAGATGGCCAACCGACACATGAAAAAATGCTCAACATCACTCACCATCAGGGAAATACACATCAAAACCACAATGAGATACCACCTCACACCTGTCAGAATGGCTAACATTAACAACTCAGGCAACAACAGATGTTGACGAGGATGCAGAGAAAGAGGATCTCTTTTGCCCTGCTGGTGGGAATGCAGACTGGTGCAGCCACTCTTGGAAAACAGCATGGAGGTTTCTCAAAAAATTAAAACTAGAACTACCCTATGACCCAGCCATTGCACTACTAGGCATTTATCCACAGAATACAGGTGTACTGTTTTGAAGGGGCACATGCACCCCCATGTTTATAGCAGCACTGTCGACAATAGCCAAAGTATGGAAAGAGCCCAAATGTCCATCAGTGGATGAATGGATAAAGAAGATGTAGTATATATATACAATGGAATATTACTTGGCCATCAAAAAGAATGAAATCTTGCCATTTGCAACTATGTGGCTGGAACTGGAGGGTATTATGCTAGGCGAAATTAGTCAGAGAAAGACAAATATCATAGGACTTCACTCTTATGAGGAATTTAAGATACAAAACAGATGAACATAGGGGAAGGGAAGCAAAAACAATATAAAAACAGGGAGGGAGACAAAACATAAGAGACTCAAATATAGAGAACAAACTGAGGGTTGCTGGAGTGGGTGTGGGAGGGGGGATGGGCTAAATGGGGAAGGGGCACTAAGGAAACTACTCCTGAAATCGTTGTTGCGCTAACTTGGATGTAAACTTGAAAAATAAATAAATGAATGAATGAATGAATGAATGAATGAATGAAAATTTGTATTAAGCATACAGGATGTTTAATTTTACAAGTAAAGTTAGCTGGGCCATGGTGCTCAGGTGTTTGGTCCAAACGTTGTGAGTGTATCTCTATAAAGGTGCTTTTTGAAGGAGATCAACTTGTTTTGAGATTAACATTTAAATCGGGTGACCTGGAGTAAAGCAGATTACCCTCCACAGAGTGGATGCACCTCATCCAGTAAGGTGAAGGCACCAATAATAAGAAAAAGAGGGACACATCCTGAGCGGGAAGGAGTCCCAGCAGCAGGCAGCCTTTGCAGCTGAAGTGCAGATCTTCCAATGGGTCTCCTGCCCGCCAGCCTGCCCTGCAGGTTCTGGACTTTAACACTTGAGAGTCATGTGATCTCATTCCTTAAGATTAATAAATTAATCTCAATCTCAATTTCTCTCTCTCTCTCTCTCTCTCTCTCTCTGGCCTCCTCATACACATACGCCTGCTATTGATTCCGTTTCTCTAAAGAACATGGGCTAATAGGGGCGCCTGGCTGGCTCAGTTAAACATCTGACTCTTGATTTTGGCTTGGGCCATGATCAGTTGTGAGGTCGATCCCTGTGTTGGACTCTGCGTTGAGAAAGCAGAGCCTGCTTGGGTTTCTCTCTCTTTCTCTCTCTGCCCCTCCCCTGCTCACTCTCTCTTTCTCTCAAAATAAATAAATCAACATTAAAAAAAAAAAAAAAAGAACATACTGGTACCAAGAGTGTTTTTAAAGGAATAAAATCTTAGGACACCTGGGTGGCTCAGTCAGTTGAGGGTCTGATTATTGATTTTGGCTCAGGTTATGGTCCTGGGTCATGAGATCAAGCCCTACATCAGGCTCCACGCTAAGTGTGGAGCCTGCTTAAGATTCTGTCTCTCCTGGGGTGCCTGGGTGGCTCAGTCGTAGAGCGTCTGACTTCAGCTCAGGTCATGATTTTGGGGTGAGTTCAAGCCCCGCGTCGGGCTCTGTGCTAATGGCTCAGAGCCTGGAGCCTGCTTTGGATTCTGTGTCTCCCTCTCTCTCTACTCCTCCCTGACTCACACTCTGCCTCTCAAAAATGAATAAACGTTAAAAAAAATTGTTATTAAAAACAAAAAAAGATTCTGTCTCTCCCTCTACCCCTCTCCCCTGCTCACATGCTCTCTCTCTCTCTGAAATAAAATTAAATTAGGGGCACCTGGGTGGCTCTGTCAGTTAAGCATCCGACTTCGGCTCAGGTCATGATCTCATGGTTTGTGAGTTTGAGCCCCGCATCGGGCTCTGTGCTGACAGCTCAGAGCCTGGAGCCTACTTCGGATTCTGTGTCTCCCTCTCTCTCTGCCCCTCCCCTGCTCACACTCTTTCTCTGTCTCTCTTAAAAATAAATAAAACGTTAAAATAAAATTAAACAAAGGAATAAAATCTCAAAGATGAGTTTTCTCAACTGATTCTGGAGTCTCTGGAATTGGCTAATACGATTATATTTAAAGATAACAGGCCCCTGAGGCAAGGCACAAAGCTTGACCCATGAAGAGGTGCACAGTACACCAAAAGAACTACTTGTTTTTTCTAACTTACAGAGAAACAAATCTAGAGTATATGTGTGGGCATGGATATCAAATATGGAGGATAACGGTGGAAGGAGCCTAAAGTTGGTTCACGCTGAATTTATTGCTACGTGTAAATGGGTGTCAGAGGCAAGCTGGAAGAGCAATACTTATATCAAACAAACTAGACTTTTTTGGGGGGTGGGGTGTAGAGAGAGAGAAAGAATCTTAAGCAGGCTCCATGCCCGATGCAGGGCTCAATCTCACAACTGTAAGACCCTGACTTGAGCCAAAATCAAGGGTCAGACGCTTAACCCACTGAGCCACCCAGGAGCCCCAAACAAACTAGACTTTAAAACAAAGACTGTAACTAGAGATAAAGAAGGGCATCGTATCATAATAGAGGGGACAATCCACAAGAAGATACAGCAACTGTAAATATCAATGCACCCAACATGAAAGCACCCAAATATATGAAACAATTAATAACAGAAAGGAACCAACTGATTATAATAATAGTAGGGGACTTTAACACCCCACTTATATCAATGGACTGATTACCTAAACAGAAAGTAAACAAGGTAACAATGGCTTTGAATGACACACTGGACCAGATGGTCTTAGCAGACATATTGAGAACATTCCATCCTAAAACAGCAGAATACACATTCTCCTCAAGTGCACATGGGACATTCTCCAGAATACACCACATTATTAGGTGACAAATCAGGCCTCAACAAATACAAGAAGACTGAAATCATACCACACACCTTTTCTGACCATGCTATGAAACTAGAAATCAACCACAAGATAAAATATGGAAAGAGCCCAAATACATGGAGGTTAAACAACACGCTACTAAACAATGAATGGGTCAACCAGGAAATCAAAGAAGAAAAAAAAATACATGAAACACAAGGTTCCAAAACCTTTGGGATGCAGCAAAAGCAGTCCTAAGAGGGAAATATATAGCAATACAGGTCTACCTTAAGAAGCAAGACAAATCTCAGGGGCGCCTGGGTGGCGCAGTCGGTTAAGCGTCCGACTTCAGCCAGGTCACGATCTCGCGGTCCGTGAGTTCGAGCCCCGCGTCAGGCTCTGGGCTGATGGCTCAGAGCCTGGAGCCTGTTTCCGATTCTGTGTCTCCCTCTCTCTCTGGCCCTCCCCCATTCATGCTATGTCTCTCTCTGTCCCAAAAATAAAAATAAAAAAAATAAAAAAAAAAAAAAAACGTTGAAAAAAAAGAAGCAAGACAAATCTCAAATAACCTAACTTTACACCAAAAGAGCTAGAAAAAGAACAAATGAAGCCTAATGCCAGCAGAAGGAAGGAAATAATAAAAGCTAGAGCAGAAATAAAGGATACGGAAACTAAAAAAACAAAACAAAACAAAACAAAACAAAAACAAAAAAACAATAGAACACATCCATGAAACCAAAGGCTGGTTCTTTGAAAAAAATCAATAGAATTAATAAATCTCTAGCCAGAGTTATCAAAAAGAAAAGAGAGGGGCGCCTGGGTGGCTCAGTCAGTTAAGCGTCCGACTTCAGCTCAGGTCACGATCTCGCGGTCCGTGAGTTCGAGCCCCAGGCTCTGGGCTGATGGCTCAGAGCCTGGAGCCTGCTTCCGATTCTGTGTCTCCCTCTCTCTCTGCCCCTCCCCTGTTCATGCTCTGTCTCTCTCTGTATCAAAAATAAACGTTAAAAAAAATTAATAATAAAAAAAAACAAAAAGAAAAGAGAAAGGACATAAATAAATAAAACCACAAATGAGAGAAGAGAAATGACAACCAAACAACCAACACCACAGAAATGCAATTATAAGAGACTATAAAAAATTATATGCCAACAAATTGGACAACCTGGAAGAAATGGATAAATTCCTAGAAACATGCAAACTACCAAAACTGAAACAGGGCGAACTAGAAAACTTGAACAGACCAATAACTAGCAAAGAAACTGAACCAGTAATCACAAAATTCCCAACAGAAGTCCAGTGCCAGATGGCTTCACAGGCAAATTCTACCAAACATTTAAAGAAGAGTTAATACCTATTCTTCTCAAGCTATTCCAAAAAAATAGAAAAGGAAGAAAAACTTCCAAATTCATTCTGTGAGGCCAGCATTACCCTGATACCAAAATCAGATAAAGACTCCACTAAAAAAGAGAACTACAAGTGAACATCCCTGATGAACATGGATGCACAAATTCTCAACAAAATAGTGGCAAACAAAAATCCAACAATAATAAAAGAATCATTCATGGAGCATCCAGCTGGCTCAGTTGGTAGAGCATGTGACTCTTGACCTCAGGGTTGTAAGCTCAAGCCCTGGGTTAGGTATAGAGATTAGTAATTAAAAAAATAATTATAAAAAGAATCATTCAACATGATCAAGTGGGATTTACTCCTGGGCTGCAAGGTGATTCAATATTTGCAAATCAATCAACATGATACACCACATTAATAAAAGAAAGGAAAGAAGGGCAACTGGGTGGCTCAGTCGGTTAAGCATCTGACTATTGATTCCAGCTCAGGTCATGATCTCACAGTTTGTGGGATCAAGCCCCACATCAGGGCGCCTGGGTGGCGCAGTCGGTTAAGCGTCCGACTTCAGCCAGGTCACGATCTCGCGGTCCGTGAGTTCGAGCCCCGCGTCAGGCTCTGGGCTGATGGCTCGGAGCCTGGAGCCTGTTTCCGATTCTGTGTCTCCCTCTCTCTCTGCCCCTCCCCCGTTCATGCTCTGTCTCTCTCTGTCCCAAAAATAAATAAAAAAAAAAAACGTTGAAAAAAAAAGAAAAAAAAAATTAAAAAAAAAAAAAAGCCCCACATCAGGCTCTGGGCTGACAGTGTGGCTGCTGCTTGGGATTCTCTCTCCCTCCCTCTCTGCCCTTCCTCCTCTCTCTCTCTCAAAATAAATAAACAAACACTTTCTAAAAAGAAAAGAGGGGTGCCTGGGTGGCTCAGTTAAGCATCCAACTCTTGTTTTGGCTCAGGTCACGATCTGACACTTCATGGGATCAAGCCCCTCGTTGGGCTCTGCACTGAAAATGTAGTGCCTGCTTGGGATTCTCTCAGTCCCTTTGCCTCTGCCTCTCCCCTGCTCATGCTCTCTCTCAAAAAATAATTTTAAAAAAAGTAAAAGAAAAGAAAGGATAAGAACCATATGATCACTTCAACAGATGCAGAAAAAGCATTTGACAAAGTACAACAACCATTCATGATAAAAAAAAAAAAACCAAACCCTCAACAAAGGAGGTTTAGAGGGAACCTATCTCAACATAATAAAGGCCCTATATAAACAACCCACAGTTAGAGAACTTGGGTGGCTCAGTCAGTTGACTGTCCGGCTCTTGATTTTGGCTCAGGTCATGATCCCAGCATTGTGGGATCCTAGGGGTGTTGGGCTCAACTCCAAGCATGGAGCCTGCTTAAAGATTCTCTCTCCCCCTCTGCCCCTCTTTTCCACTTGTGTGCCCACACGCTCTCTCTTAAAAAAAAAAAAAAAAGACACAGCAACCCTATGTACGTACATAACAACAGAGGGGCAAAACATGTTAGGCAAAAATTGGCAGAATTGCAAAGAGAAGTAAATGAATCCACTGGAGAGTTCAGCAGCCTTCTATCAGTAAGTAGGAGTTCCAGCAGGCAGAAGCTCAGGATGGGCAGAGTTGAACTGAACACCACCATCAGTCAACTGGATTTGACTGAACTATATTTAATTCTTCACCCAACAACAGCAAAATAAACATTCTCCAAGCTCGCATGGAATACTTACCAACACAGGTCACGGTCTGGAACATAAGACACACCTTAAAATTTTTGAAAGGCTAGAAATCAGATAAAGTATCGCCCGAGTCCAGGATTAATCTAGAAACAAGTAATAGGTACTTTGAAACCACCCCCAGCCCGTACTTGGAGAATAAACGATATACTACATGTGGATAAAAGAAGAAGTCTCAAGAACAATTAAAAATTATATTAAAGGAAAGTGAGAATAAAACATCAAAATTTGAGTGATGCAGCAAAACAGTATCCACAAGGCAATGTTTAGCATTGAATGCATACACTAAAAAGGAAGAGCCAGAAGCAACAATCTAAGCCTCTACTTTAGAAAACTAAAAAAACAAATTAACCCCAGAAGAAGCACAATAAAAATTAAAGATAAAATTGTGGACAATAAAGAATAATCAAGAAAATGAAAAGCTGGTTCTTTCAAAAAGGCAATAAAATAAAAGAGGAAAGACCAATTAATTTCAAGAATGAAAGCAGGGATGGAGCACTTGGGTGGCTCAATCCATTGAGCATCTGGCTTTTGATTTCAGCTCAGGTCATGATCTCACAGTCGTGAGATCGAGCCCCATGTTGGGCTCCATGCTGAGCACAGAGTCTGCTGGGGATTCTGTCCTTCCCTCTCTCTCTCTCTGCCCCTCCCTCTCCTGAGCCCCCCCCCCACTTCAAAAAGAAAAGAAAAGAAAAGAAAAGAAAAGAAAAGAAAAGAAAAGAAAAGAAAAGAAAAAAGAATGAAAGCAAGGAAAATAAAAGAACATTTAACAAAATCCAACATCTACTTATGACAACAAACTAGGAATGGAGAGGAACTTTCTCTTCTTGAAAAAGAGCATCTACAATAAACCTGCAGCTAACATCATATTTAATAGCAAGAACGATGCCCGCCCCCCAAGAAGATCAGGAACAAAAATATCCGTTCACCACTTCCAGCCAACATTGTACTGGAAATCCTAACTAATGCAATATGACAAGAAAAGGAAATAAAAGGTATACAGATTGGGAAGGAAGATATAAAACTTTTTGTTGTATATACCATGTATGCAAAAAATATCAATCCACCATAACAAAAAAAATTCCTGGAACCAATAAAAACAGATACATACCAAGTTTGAAGGGTAGAAGGTTAATACACAAATGTAAATTGCTTTCCTATAGACCCAGACAAATGGAGTCTACCGATCTTTGGTGCAGGAACCGATGGCAATTCAACAGAGAAAACATAGTCTTTTCAGCAAATGGTACTGGAACACTGGATAACTACATGCAAAAAAAATCTAGGCCTAGGCCTTACATCTTTCACAAAAACGAATTCAAAATGGACAAGAGATCTAAACATGAAATACAAAACGATGAAATGCCAAAGAGATTACCTAGGAGAAAATCTAAATGACCTTGGGTTTGGTGATGAATTTTCATTTCCAACACGAAAAGCTCCATAAGAGAGAAAAATGGTAAGTCTACCTTCACTGAAATTAAAAACTGCTCTGTGAAAGGCAATGCTAAAAAAAAAAAAAAAAAAAAAAAAAAAAAGGAGGAAATGACAGTCACAGACTGGGAGAATGCCAAGAATGGAAAACGGTATGCGTACAATGGAAGACAGTCTCTTTCAAAACTAAATAGACCCCGAATATACAATCCAGTAATCACACTCCTTGGTATTTGCCCGAAGAAGCTAAAAACTTAGGTTCTCACAGAAGCCTGCACACAAACGTTTACAGGGGCTTTGCCTTTGCCAAGGCTCAGAGGTAACTACAGTATCCTTCAATAAGCAAATGGCTAAACAATTAGCAGCCAAAACATCTATATAATGGAATATTATTCAGTGATAAGAAATGAGGTATGAAGCCAGGAAAAGGCAAGAAGAACCTTTAAACCATATTGCTAAGTGAAGAACCCAATTTGACAAGGCTACATACATATGGTAGTATTCCGAGGGTAGGACATTTTGGAAAAGACAAAACTAGGAGATCACAAAAAGATCTTTGGATACCAGAGATTCAACACTGGGAGGGATGGGTGAAACAGGGGAAGGGGATTAAGAGGTACAAACTTCCAGTTGTAAAATAAATAAGTCACAGAAATGTAATATACAGCACAAGGAATGTAATAAAATCGTAGTAACCATGTACAGTGACAGATGGTAACTAGACGTACTGTGACTGTTTCGTAACGTATACAAATATCAAACTGCTATGAAACTAATGCTATTGTATGTCGACTACGCTTCAGTTTAAAGAAAAGAAGAAAATGAACAGTAACAGAAGGTTCAAGGAATGGTCACCTTGGGGCAGGTGGCACTGGGGGGTGCAGGAGCAAGGACATTGGAGAGGAAAAGGATATGCCAGCAAGGAGTCTTCTTAAGTTTGACTTTCTTACCTTACATTTTCTCTTAACATTCACATGCATGATTTAAAATAAAGAGTGACTGGTGGGGGGGGGCGGTGCCTGGGTGGCTCAGTCGGTTAAGTGTCAGACTCTTGGTCTCAGCTCAGGTCACGATTGCGTGGTTCGAGCCCTGCATTGGGTTCCGCACATTTATTTTGAGAAAGAGAGAGAGCGTGGGCCAGCACATGAGCAAGGGAGGGGCAGAGAGAGGGAGAGAGAGAGAATCCCAAGCAGGCTCAGCACTGTCAGCAAAGAGCCCGACTCAAGGCTCAAACTCTCAAACTGTGAGATCGTGACCTGAGCCGAAATCAAGAGTCAGATGCTTAACCAACTGAGCCACCCAGGTGCCCCCTTAAATTTCTTTTTTTTTTTTTTTTTTTTTAAATTTTTTTAACGTTTATTTATTTTTGAGACAGAGAGAGACAGAGCATGAATGGGGGAGGGGCAGAGAGAGAGGGAGACACAGAATCGGAAGCAGGCTCCAGGCTCTGAGCCATCAGCCCAGAGCCCGATGCGGGGCTCGAACTCACAGACTGCAAGATCGTGACCTGAGCTGAAGTCGGACGCTTAACCGACTGAGCCACCCAGGCGCCCCCCCTTAAATTTCTTTTTAATTGAAAATGCATCTGAGAACTTAAATTCACCCATCTCACCTCTGGAGGTTCTCTCTTCTAAACGGAACAAATACTCTGGCTCCAGAATATTCTTGCCTAACTCACACCGTAGCTCTCAATCAACTTACATTTTCAAATGCCCCCAAATCAAAAATCTTACACATAGGAAATAAAATGACAAAATGTTAAGGAAAGTCAGAGTTCCACTGGGGCCCCCATGTTCAACAGAAAATGCACGTATTTCAATCGGCAGAGACGAGCGGCCTGCTTCCCTATAATTGAAAAGGAAAAGCCATATTCTTTTTTTTTCAACGTTTTTTTTTTTTTAATTTTTTTATTTTTTGGGACAGAGAGAGACAGAGCATGAACGGGGGAGGGGCAGAGAGAGAGGGAGACACAGAATCGGAAACAGGCTCCAGGCTCTGAGCCATCAGCCCAGAGCCTGACGCGGGGCTCGAACTCACGGACCGCGAGATCGTGACCTGGCTGAAGTCGGACGCTTAACCGACTGCGCCACCCAGGCGCTCCGGAAAAGCCATATTCTGAAGGCTGAGCACCTTCCCAAGCTTTGGACCCAGACTCTCCAGGTGGAGGCAGAAGCCCCGGAGGGGGTTAGTCCCTGGGGAGGGCGGGGAGGGACACCTGAGCAACCACAGGAATGACCTTTCCCGCAACCCCCTTCCCAGGGCCTAATGGAATGCTCCCTCCCTCCAGAGTCCATTCTCCCAAGTGCAGAAGCTCTCAGCAGGATTCAATTTGAGATTCTGAGCCAAAGAACTCCCGTAGTCACAGACCCTTTGTCAGAAGACAGGACTCCTGACCTCCGCAGGCTTTCTCAATGTACACAGTCTACACTCTGAGTGCACCCACACTGTGGTTGCAAAACTCCAACCTACAGGTCTAGAAACAGGTCCGTAGGAACCACGGTTACAACCGCAGAAAGCCATCACCGACTCATCACCCCATCCACCATGGTACGCGCGCCCCAGCTTTCCAGGGGTCTGTAGCTCGCTTCCCTCAGTGGAAAGGGTTCCTCATACAGAGGTGAGCAGGTAGGACATCAATGGGGGTGGGGGGGGGGGGCGCCATCCCAGGAAGAACCAAGTGGTATTTCTTTTCCCCATCTCATGGGGAGGGGGTGCTTAGCTTAGAGACACTAACCTTGGCCTCTGCCCCCAGTCAAGATGCTTTGGACCACTGTTGGTAACTTTTTTTTAAGTTTATTTATTTATTTCGAGAGAGAGAGGGAGCAAGGATCCCAAGTAGGCTCCACGCGGTCAGCGCAGAGCCCGATGCGGGGCTCAAACCCATGACCTGTGAGATCATGACCCCGGCCAAAGTCAAGAGTCAGAGGCTTAACCGACCGAGCCACCCAGGCGCCCCCTACGTCTGATATTTTAAAAGTGAAAACCCTGGTGTTTGAAGAATCCAGTAAAATGACTCAAACCCAGCGTTTCCAGGATCGCCACCCAGCCGGTGAAGCTTCCCACTCTTGATTTCGGTTCAGGTCATGATGTCGTGGTTAGTGAGACTGAGCCCCGTGCTAGGCTCTGCCCCTCCGAGGCTCACGTTGCCATGGGTGCAACCCCTTTCTCGAAATAAGCAAAAATTTGTTAAAAAAAAAAAAAAAAAAAAAGCGTTTCCATGTAAAAGTAAGGAAGAAAATTGTAAGGCACTTTTCTAGTTCAACCAGAAAACTCACAAATATCTATTCCTTTCAGAAAATAAAGATGTCAATTAATTGTTATTTCCATGGCAAGAAACTGCTTGGAAAACAATTACATGTGAGCCCTTGTAGGGTTGCAAGTCTAAGCCCCAATATTCCATTTAAAATCACCCAAACGAGGGAGGCTGGGAGGTTCAGTTAAGTGGCCCACTCTTGATTTCACCCCAGGTCATGATCTCACGGTTCGTGGGTTCGAGCCCCACGTTGGGCTCTGTGCTGTCAGCTGGGAGCCTGGAGCCTGCTTCGGATTCTGGGTCTCCCTCCCTCTCTGTCTGTCCCCGACTCGGGTTCTGTCTCTGTCTCTCTCAAAAATAGAGGGGCACAGGATTTCATACAACGTAGCTCCAGGTGGTGAAATCTCTGCTTCCTCTCATGTAAGATATCCACAAACAAAAATAAACCTTTTAAAAATGGGTAGCTTTTTAAGAACAGGTAGCTACTGACTGTGGGAAACTGATTAAAACACTGTGGGAAACAATTAAAACACTGCCTCAGTTTGAAAAACACCAAGGAGGACAAAAGGTTGATAATGCTGTGAACTGGAGAGGGCAAGGTGGCCTTTGGGGAGGCGGGGTAGAATCTGGAAAGTCAGGGATTTATTTTGAGCCCTAGGAAGAGCTAGGCTGGGGGAAAGGGTCCTGGATTTGAGACTCTGCTCCCCAAACATCTGGAACATTCAGCAGAAAACGGATGGTCCTAGGGAGACAGGAGGGACTGGGGACCCCACAGACCATACCTCCTCCCGCGTACGAATCCCGCGGACGGAATCACGACTGTCCCCTGACGACCCTCCCCGTGGTCACCGAACAGATCTGGGGAGACGCGGCCACGTGCAGTGACGGGACCGGACGCTGGGGTCCCGCCTGCCAGCCTGGCCGCGCTCCCGAGGGGACTGAGGTCCGAGAGGCGCCACCGGGGACTCGGGTCCGTAGACTTGGAAGCTCCCGCCACGGCCGGTTCCGATCAGCCCCTCCGCCCCGTCCTGGCACACCCGGCCCCGCACACTCACCATCTCCCGGCTTCTCCCGTCCCCAGGCGTCGACGCTACGGCTCCTGCGGCCGGGGCAGGTCACTGCGCGATCCACGCGGCTGCAGAGCCACCCGAGGCCTTTAAGCGCAGGTGAGAAGCGATTGCGGGCAAGGCCAAGCGCGCGCACGCCGCTGCCCAGCGTCGCCACACCCACCCGCCCCTGCCGCGGCCCTGATTGGACAGAGTCGACTCAGCTGGAGGTTCCGTGGCCAAGCAGCACCTGCTTCCGCTCTTGGGCCCGTACTTGGCCGCTCAGAGGATACTTGCCTTTAGCCGCGCCCCCGTGGGACACGGGTGTGCCGGGGGATTTCAAGACTCAGTTTCTAGATGGACCGACCCCTTGTGGGTGTACAATGCGATGGTTTTCGGTACCGTGTATTCACAGTACGTGCAATAATCCCAGTTTTAGAACATTTTCATCATTTCAAAAAGAAAACCCTCTAATGCTTAAGCTAGTACCATTCCCTCCTCCAGCGCCCAGCCCTAGGCAACCACTCAACTACTTTCTATTTCTATAGATTTTAATATTCATTGACCTTCTTATGAATGAAGTTAGTACCATACGTGATCTTTGCAGCTCATGTCATTTTCTCAGTTGAATTCATTTACATTAGCCTCATTTTTTTATATCCATTTTAAAAATATTTATTTATTTTGGGAGGGAGAGGGAGAGGGCGGGGGAGGGGCAGAGAGAATGAGAGAGAACCCCAAGCAGGGTCCATGCTGTCAGCACAGAGCCCCACGTGGGGCTCGATTTCACCAACCGCGAGATCATGACCTGAGCCCCACGTTTAACCCAGGCATCCCAAAGAATCTCCACGTTGTAGCATGTATCGACACTTCCATTTATGTTTGCAGCTGAGTAATATTCCATTGTGTGGATTCTTAACCTTAAAAATAAAACCTTCAGTTATTTCACCACCAAAAATGGGATTATTCAAGAATAACAGAGAATTGCAATCTGGAACAAGCAGGCTACAGCAAAACTATAGGCGAGGCTGGAGAACAAAGGAGTGAAAGGCTCTTTTCTGGAAGAAAGGGGGGGGGGGAGTGGGAGGGCTTTTATAAACAAAAATTCTATTGCAATAAACTGAGAGTTCAAAGTATAGTGGCTTTTCATTGGCCGAGTTGTGACAGTCTCTCATTGGCTATTCTCAGGGAAGGAGAAAAAACTTCCTTCCTCCCGCTGGGGTAGTAAAGTAGCTAAAGATGTTTAAACAGGCAAGGCACACCTGTTGTTGGGGTTTGCTAATGATCAGGAGGGGTCAGGCCTGAGAGCTCCCCCTGCTGGCCTCTTGAATCTATTTTAAACGAGGTATCGTTTTATTAATTTTCACAGGATAGAGCGTGCTTTGCATTTCATCCATTAATGGACATTTGGTTTGTTCCTACCTTTTGAATATTATGAGTGCTATCGCTGTAAACACTCATGTACAAGTTTTTGTTTGGATATGTGTTTTTATTACACGGGGGTATATGGCTGGGAGTGAAATTGATAGGTCATATGGAAATTCTATTCTTTTTTTTTTATGTTTATTTTTGAGAGAGAGAGAGAGAGGCAGACTGCAAGTGGGGGAAGGGGCAGAGAGAGAGAGGGAGACACAGAATCCGAAGCAGGCTCCAGGCTCTGAGTTGTCAGCACAGAGCCCAACGCAGAGCTCGAACCCACAGACGGCGAGATCATGACCTGAGCCGAAGTCGGATGCTCAGCCGACTGAGCCACCCAGGCGCCCCAAGGGTCAGCTTATTTCTTTTGCACGTGGGTATTCAGTTGTTCTGTACTGGGATTTTACACACACCTCTTCACAGACTCACTTTCCCTTGATCTTCACATGGTAAATTGGTCTTATCCTGATCCCATGTGGCAGAGGGTAGTCTTCTGACCCTCAAACCAATACCCAAAGATGGATTTACCCAAGTGAGTTGAAAATTTAGGTCTACACAAAAACCTACACGTGAATGTTTATCACGGCTTTATTTATAATTGCCAAAAGTTGGGAGCAATTGAGATGTCCTTCGGTAGATGAGTGGGTGAACACACTCCTACATCCAGATAATGAAATATTATGTAGTGTTTAAAACAACTGAGCTATCAAGCCATTAAAAAGCACAGAGGAGGGGGCACCTGGGCGGCTCAGTCAGTTAAGCACCCGACTTTGGCTCAGGTCATGATCTCACGACTCTCGAGTTCGAGCCTCACGTCGGGCTCTGTGCTGACAGCTCGGAGCCTAGAGCCTGCTTCGGATTCTATGTCTCCCTCTCTCTCTCCCCATCCCCTCCTTGTGTTCTGTCTGTCTGTCTGTCTCTCTCTCTCAAAAATGAATAAATGTTAAAAAAAAAAAAAGCATGGAGGAAATTTAAATGCATATCACTAAGTAAAAGAAACCAGTCTGAATACTATATACTGTATGACGCCAACTACGTGACTTTCTGAAAAAGGCAGAGCTTTGGGACAGTAAAAGGTCAGTGGTTAATAGTTGTAGGGAGAAAAGAAGGGTGAATAGGAAGAGCGCAGGGGATTCTCAGGTCATTGGAACTAATCTATATGATACCTTAATGGTGGATACAATGTCGTTAACACGTTCGTCAAAACCCATAGCACATACAAAAGTAAACTCTAATGTAAACCATAGATTTGGGATGATAGTAATGTGTCAGTGTAGGTCCATTGAGGGTGACAAATGTACCACTCGGGTGCAGGATGTTGATGTTGGGGGAGGCTGTGTAAGTATGGAGACAGGGGCATATGAGAACTTTGTACTTCCTGTTCAGTTTTGCTGTGAACCTAAAACTACTCTAAAAAATAAAACTTGTTAAAAGCAAAACAAAAACCCAGGCCCAGACAGGTTCATTGCTGAGTTCTACCAAACACTTAAAGAGTTAATACCAATTCTTCACAAACTCTTACAAAAGATAGAACAGTGAACATTTCTCAACTGACTCTACAAGGTCAGTAACACACCAAATCATTCTAAGACATCACACACACACACACACACACACACACACACACATCAATTTCTTATAAATATGGGTGTCAAAGTCCTCAACAAAGTACAAGCAAACTGAATTCAGAGACATATACAGAGAATTATACAACATGACCAGGTAGGTTTTATTCCAGGTATATAAGGTTGGTTTAACATCCCCAAATCCTGGGTGTCTGGGTGGCTCAGTTGGTTAAGCATCCAACTTTTGATTTCAGCTCAGGTCATGATCCCAGGGTTGTGGGATCGAGCCCCACATCAGGCTCTGCACTGAGTGTGGAGCCTACTTGGGATTCTCTGTCTCTCCCTCTGCCCCTCTCCCCCACTCACGATCACTTTCTCTCTCTCTCTCTCTCAAACAATAAATAAATAAAATAAAGTAAATAAAAAAGAAAGAGCTAACTTCAACAATACTATAAATCAAATGGAACCAACAGATTACACACACACAAATACACACACACACACACACACACACACACACAGAACTTTCCATCCAAAGCAGAAAAATACACATTCATCTCAAACGTGCACAGAACATTCTCCAGGATAGATCACAGGTTAGGTCACAAAACAAGAAGGTAAAAACCACCCAAGTATCCTTTCACACAGTATGAGATGTGATGAAACTAGAAATGAATTTTAAAAAAGTTTTTTTTAATGTTTATTTATTTTTGAGACAGAGAGAGACAGAACATGAATGGGGGAGGGTCAGAGAGAGAGGGAGACACAGAATCTGAAACAGGCTCCAGGCTCTGAGCTGCCAGCACAGAGCCCGATGCGGGGCTCGAACCCACAGACTATGAGATCATGACCTGAGCCGAAGTCTGAATGAAGAAAATAGTATATATAGACATGATACAGTTAATATTTTTAATCATAGGGGCGCCTGGGTGGCTCAGTCGGTTCAGCGACGGAGTCTTGATCTTGGCTCAGGTCATGATCTCATGGGTTCGTGAGATCGAGCCCTGAGCTGGGCTCTGCGCTGACAGCGTGGAGCCTGCTTGGGATTCTGTCTCTCCCTCTTTCTGCCCCCCCCCCTCAAAATACATAAAGAAAATAATATTGTGTTGTATGCTTAAAATTTGCAAAGCGAGAAGATCTCAAGGGTTCTCATCACACACACCCACAGGCAACCAGGTGAGGTGATGCGTATGTTAATTAGCTTGATTGTGGTCACCCTTTTACAACGTGTACATATATGAAAACCTGTTGTACGCCTTAAATATATACCATTTCGTTTGTCATTTGCACCTCAGTGGAAGTAGGGGGAAGAAAGAGTCCTGGTCGGCAGCAATATTCTATAAAGGAAGCAAAAGGGCAGAAAAGCAAACATCTGAACTGGCTCAGATACGCGCCCTGCTTGGCCCACAGCGCGCAAGGAAAAGGCACATTCAGAAGGTGAAACGCGTTGCCAAGCTTGGGAGTGAGACTGCTGAAATGTAGTCCCGGAGCGGGTCAGCCTGGGCCTATGGACGCGGCCCTCACCCGGGCCTGTACCCCTGGCAGGAACCCGACCCCACCCCCGGAGCAGCAGCCATTTCCCAAACTACCAGCCCATGAGGTTCTTATGACGATCACAAAATGCAACCGTCAGAGACTTTTGAAAAAACAAGCCTTATTATTCCTGACAAGTGCTAGAGGATATACAGCATGCCAAGGGCCGTGCCGGGAAGTTTCAGAGACAAAGAGAGAGAACAGATCTGGGGTTCTGCTTTGGTCTGTGTTGAGGGTAGGGAGGTGAGGATTTCTCGGGTTCACTCCTTTTTGGAGAATTGAAAATATAAGAGTGGGAATGAGGGCGTGGGAAGGGATCATTCCAGCCATCAGTTATCTTGGTTACGCAGGGCTTTCTTTTTTTCTTTTCTTTTTTTTAATGTTTATTCATTTTTTTTTTTTTTTAATTTTTTTTTCAACGTTTTTTATTTATTTTTGGACAGAGAGAGACACAGCATGAACGGGGGAGGGGCAGAGAGAGAGGGAGACACAGAATCGGAAACAGGCTCCAGGCTCCGAGCCATCAGCCCAGAGCCTGACGCGGGGCTCGAACTCACGGACCGCGAGATCGTGACCTGGCTGAAGTCGGACGCTTAACCGACTGCGCCACCCAGGCACCCCTGTTTATTCATTTTTGAGAGAGAGAGAGAGCGAGACAGAGTGCAAGCAGGGGAGGGACAAAATAATCCAAACCAGTCTTTCTCTTAGTCTCACCTTAACAGAATTTTTTTTTTTAATGTTTATTTATTCTTGAGAGAGGGGGGGGGGGAAACAGAGTGCAAGTGAGGGAGAGGCAGAGATTGAGAGAGACACAAAATCTGAAGCAGGTTCCAGGCTCTGAGCTGTCAGCACAGAGCCCGATGCGGGGCTCGAACCCACAAACCATGAGATCATGACCTGAGCTGAAGTCAGATGCCTCTGAAGTCAGAGCCACCCAGACACCCTATTTTTTTTTTTTATTTGAGAGACAGTGTGCACACATGTGCAAGCGTATGTGAGCAGGGGAGGAGGAGGAGGAGGAGGAGGAGGAGGAGAAGGAGAGAGAGAGAGAGAGAGAGAGAGAGAGAGAGAGAGAGAAAGAGAGAGAGAAAGACACTTAAGCAGGCTCAACTCTCACTGCGGAGCCCGATGCAGGGCTTGATTCTCACGACCCTGGGACCACAACCTGAACCAAAATCAGGAGTCAGATGCCCAAGCAACTGAGCCACCCATAGAATTTTGTTTAACTTTACGTACTTATCTGAGAGCAAGAGAGAAACAGAGTGTGAGCAGGGAAGGGGCAGAGAGAGGGAGGAGAGAGATAATCCCAAGCTGGCTCCACTCTGTCAGCACAGAACTTGACCTGGGGCTTTATTTCACGGACTGTGAGATCAGGGCCTGAGTGGAAATCAAGAGTAGTTGGTCACTTAACCGACTGAGCCACTCAGGGGCCCCTATCATTTCTTTTTGTTGTTGTTGTTATGTTTATTTTTGAGAGAAAGAGAGAGACAGAGCATGAACGGGGGAGGGGCAGAGAGAGAGGGAGACACAGAATCCGAAGCGGGCTCCAGGCTCTGAGCCATCAGCACAGAGCCCGATGCGGGGCCTGAACCCACGAACCGTGAGATCATGACCTGAGCCAAAGTCAGATGCTTAACCGATTGAGCCACCCAGGTACAACCCCCCCCCCATCATTTCTTAATATACACAAATCACAGTCTGACTCCAGCAATTGTAAGCATGCCCAAACCAAAACACTATCCAGAAAATGACCCCAAGGCAACCACAGTTACAGCCTGCTGGAGTCATTCACTGCCTCATACCAACTGATCATGTCGGTGGGACAAGAGCCCTCAATCTCATTGTTTGGTAAGAAACCAGCAGAGTCGCTCTTTGCCTCCTATATTTTTGCACGTGGTAGAGAAGGAAAATTCTAAGGTACTGCTGATGGATAAAAACACTGGCAAATAATTATTTCTTTGAGACCACAAAGGTGTCCACAAACTATCCTTTTCACATTAGCAACTCGCTATACAAAACAATGAATTGAGTTTGAACTTTTCCCTCTGCTTCAGAGCTCTCTGACCTCCATCAATTCATGGTTGTCACCAGGTTCTGTGCTTGAGGAAGCTCATGTCCAATTTGAAAATCTCTCTAAACTCGACTCTCACTGCCCCCCCCCAATCAATCCAATCATTTCTGTAGCTAAATCCTAAGCATTGCATGATTAGCTTTCTCTTTCAAGCAATCTAACTGGCTCCAGATTAAATCCAGTATGGTTCTTTAATTTCCCTCCTTTTATTTTATTTTATTTTATTTCATTTCATTTCATTTCATTTCATTTCATTTCATTTCATTTCATTTCATTTCATTTCATTTTTTTTTAAACGTTTATTTATTTTTGAGACAGAGAGAGACAGAGCATGAACGGGGGAGGGGCAGAGAGAGAGGGAGACACAGAATCAGAAGCAGGCTCCAGGCTCTGAGCCATCAGCTCAGAGCCCGACGCGGGGCTCGAACTCACGGACCATGAGATCGTGACCTGAGCTGAAGTCGGAGGCTTAACCGACTGAGCCACCCAGGTGCCCCACATTTCATTTTTTTAAGTAAGCTATACACCCAATATGGGGCTTGAACTCATGACCCTGAGATCAAGAGTCGCACGCTTTACCAATTTGAGCCAGCCAAGCACCCCTCCCTCAATTTAAATTATTAACTTGAAATTGTCTTCCAAGATAAACTGTGATATCTTGGGTAAGCACCACATCCATCTTATTTGTTTCTGTTTTCCCTAACCTATAATACCACCTGCTCATTGAGGGCACACGGAGAATATTGTAAACTGACCATCATCTGCTATAAGAGTGTGGGGATATTAATGCTGCCCTCATCACAAGAGGGAGCATCACTGCCTTTCCATTTCTGGAAGACAGTTTAAGCAGTTTCCTGGAGGACTTTTATAGAGGGCATACAGTCAATAGAAGTAAAAGTAACACTGCTCAACTTAGTTTCATCTACACGATTTAATTTTTCATAAGTTCTGTAAAAAGCAATAGGGGCATCTGGGTGGCTCAGTTGGTTAAGCGTCCGACTTCGGCTCAGGTCATGATCTTGCGGTTGGTGAGTTCAAGCCCTGCATCGGGGTCTGTGCTGATGGCTCAGAGCCTGGACCCTGCTTCGGATTCTGTGTCTCCCTCTCTTTCAGCCCTTCCCCTGCTCGTGGTCTGTCTCTCTGTCTCTGTCTCTGTCTCTCTCTCAAAAATAAACATTTAAAAATTAAAATAAAAGAGGTTTATTAAAAAACAGCAATAAACCTGGGGTGCCTGGCTGGCTCAGTTGATAGAGCATGTGACTCTTGAGCTCAGGGTTGTATGTTTGAATCCCACGAGATTACTCAAAGGGGGGGAAAAAAAAAAAAATATATATATATATATATATATATATATATATATATATATATATATATATATATATATATATTAAAAACAAACAAAGCAATAAACTCTGTGAACCTTGATTTCCCTGATTCTAAAAAGTGTGATGAAACAAAATCCACACTTGGAAAGCAGTAGGAGGAACTGAGGTGGGAGGAAGGCCACTCTCAGAGGAGTTCACATTAGGGAAGAGACCTAGTATAATTGATGAGGATACAAAAAAGCAGAGGATGCTGGGAAGATGGTAGACTAGGAAGCACCAGGAATCTGTCTCCCTACCTAGACAACAATTGCACTGGCAAAATCTGTCCGATAAAAGTATTTGAACTCCGGAGACTATAGAAGGCTTGCAACTTCCAGAGGAAGGTTGGAAGGTAAATTGAGGTAAACTACAGCTAATTTCAGCTCTTAGTACAGTAGCAGCCACCCATCCCTCCCCCCCCCCCCGCCCCCCGCCCCATAGCCTGGTGCCAGTAGTTTGTGCATGGGTTCCTAGAACAGCTTGCACACAACTTGTGGGAGAAAGGGTGGCCAAAAAGGACCTTGTTCTCCAAATATCAGGGATCTGTGCTCTGATGGCTGATTGCTGCTTCTGATAACAGAGGTACAGACACAGAGATAGTGGCCACTGTTGTTCTAATTCCTTGCATTTTTGTAAGCCCTTCCCTCTACTTGTGAAATCATTTCCATTTAAACTAGGTTGGTGCCTTTTTGTCCCCCTTCATTTTTTCCTTCTTTTGGAAACCAGACTAGAATATTAAAAATCAACCATGTATACAGGGGAGATTAGAAAGTCACTGTGCATGCCTGAGGAAAGGGACACGCTCAGAAAATATCTTAAGCTTACATATCTTGGCACAGGGACAGCCTACAATAATAAAATAACCCAAAAAATTTCTTTTAATTTTTAATGTTTATTTATTTTTGAGAGAGAGGCAGAGCATGAGCAGGGGAGGGGCAGAGAGAGAGGGAGACAGAGAATCCAAAGCAGGCTCCAGGCTCTGAGCTGTCAGCACAGAGCCCAATGCAGGGCTCAAACCCACAAGCCGTGATATCATGACCTGAGCCAAAGTTGGACACTTAACCAACTGGTGCCCAGAAAAAATAAACCAACAAAAACTGCTCCTAGGGCAGATCTACTAGACAAAGACTTTAAAACAATTGTTTTATTTAAATTGTTCTCCCTCAGAGAACTGAAGGAAGATATGGATAAATAAAATGTATGAACTAAGTGAATATGTCAATAAGAAATAGAAAACATTAAAAAAAACGTCTGGTTTCAATGTGTATTTGTCAATTATATGTCAATAAAAATGGGAAAAAATAAACCTAATGGGGAATGGATATTCTGGAAAGTACAATAACTGAGATGAAATTTCACTAGAGGGATTCAAAGGCTCATTTGAGCAGACAGAAGAAAGAATCAGCAAACTTGAAGATAAGAAAATGGAAATTATTGGGGCGCCTGGGTGGCGCAGTCGGTTAAGCGTCCGACTTCAGCCAGGTCACGATCTCGCGGTCCGTGAGTTCGAGCCCCGCGTCAGGCTCTGGGCTGATGGCTCGGAGCCTGGAGCCTGTTTCCGATTCTGTGTCTCCCTCTCTCTCTGCCCCTCCCCCGTTCATGCTCTGTCTCTCTCTGTCCCAAAAAATAAATAAAAAACGTTGAAAAAAAATTTAAAAAAAAAAAAAAAAAAAGAAAAAAAAGAAAATGGAAATTATTGATTCTGAGGGACAAAGAAATAAGATTGAAAAAAGTGAAGAACCTAAGGGAATTGTGGGCACCATCAAATGGACCAACATATGCATTGTGGGAGGCCCAAAAGAAGAAAGAGAAAAGGGGAAGAAAGAATGTTTGAAGAAATAATGGCCAAAATCTTCCCAAATTTGATGAAAGACATGAGTATAAAAAACATACAAAGGGGCGCCTGGGTGGCGCAGTCGGTTAAGCGTCCGACTTCAGCCAGGTCACGATCTCGCGGTCCGTGAGTTCGAGCCCCGCGTCAGGCTCTGGGCCGATGGCTCGGAGCCTGGAGCCTGTTTCCGATTCTGTGTCTCCCTCTCTCTCTGCCCCTCCCCCGTTCATGCTCTGTCTCTCTCTGTCCCAAAAATAAATAAAAAAAAAAAAACGTTGAAAAAAAAAAATTAAAAAAAAAAAAACATACAAGAAGCTTAATGGACTCCAAGTAAGATGAACTCAAAGACACTCACACCATGACACATTATAATCAAACTGTCAAAGTCAATGACACAAAGAATTTTGAAAGTAGCAAGAGAGAAGTGAATCAAAGGATCTTTAAAAAAATTTATTAACAGATATCTCATCAGAAACTTTGGAGGCCAGGAGGTGGGCTGATACGTTCAAAATGATAAAACAAAACTGCCAACCAAGAATCCTATATCCAGCAAAACTATCTTCAAAAGTGAACGAGAAAAAAAGATATAAGGCCTATAGAAAACAAATAACAAACTGACAGAAGTCCCTCATGAGTACTTATTTTACATGTAAATGGGTTAAATACTTTAACCAAAAGACAGAGATTGGATTAGGGTTTCCCCATGTTTTTATGAATCATTAAGTACCAGACATAAAAGTATTATGAATTAGATGCTGGGATCCATGGGGAAAATAAAGGAGTCAAAACATCACATGGTCATTAGTTAAAATAACATCTTTAATCCATGTGTAATAGCTGTAGCATTTTCTGCCAGGTCAGATGGGCATGTTTGGAAGGTAAGACAAGATGACTGAATATAATGAATGAATAAATGATCCTATTTCCTTAGAAAATTACACACACACACACACACACAATCTAATATCAGAAGACACTGTATCCCTGAAGGATAAAATACCATGCTATGAGATGCTCCTCCCCTCACTCCTCACATTAATTGCCCCGGGAATAATGTCATGTATACTTGTTCCCAGAGAGGAATTTAGAGAAAGGGCAGTGTATCCAGGTAAGTGGTAGGAGGTGTTTATTTATGGCTTTTGTATATTTTTAAAGATTGCTGCAATTAAATAATTGATTAACATTTGATTTAAATATTTATGGAAGCTTTCAGGAAAAATAAACTTTCCTGTTACCATCATGGGGGAAAAAGTCAGGAATAATTATTCTTATGAAAAACTATATAACAAATCCAGGACACTTGTAGGTGAGAACTAGAGGGGAGTCCTGAGACCACATTTTGGTGGGGAGTTTGGGGACTGGAAAACACCATGTGCTTTTTGGATTAGGAGGTTTCCTTTTAGTCTTCCTTTAAAAACAAAACAAAACGGGGCGCCTGGGTGGTGCAGTCGGTTAAGTGTCCGACTTCAGCCAGGTCACGATCTCGCGGTCCGTGAGTTCGAGCCCCGCGTCAGGCTCTGGGCTGATGGCTCGGAGCCTGGAGCCTGTTTCCGATTCTGTGTCTCCCTCTCTCTCTGCCCCTCCCCCATTCATGCTCTGTCTCTCTCTGTCCCAAAAATAAATAAAAAACCTTGAAAAAAATTAAAAACAAAACAAAACAAAAACAAAATCTTCCTACTGCTCAGTCTCAAAAACATTCTTCAGCATCTGCTGCTAACTTTATATTTTTACTTTTCACCATCTCAGTGTGAGTTAATTTTACTATATGATGTGAGGTAGGGGGGTCTCAGTCCATCTTTTTGCAAGAAGATATGTAAGTACCATGTTGAGTAGACTTTCCCATTGAATTATCTTGGGCCATAGGTGTAAAATCAATTAGCCAAAAATGTAGGGACTCTCAATTCTTCCTCACTGACCCATGTCTAATCTTATGCCAGTCCCACACTGTCTTGGCTACTGTAGCTTTAAAAAAAAAAAGTTATGTATTTATTTTTAGAGAGAGAGAGAGAGGTGGGAGGAGCAGAGAGAGAAGGAAAGAGAGAATTCCAAGCAGGCTCCACACTGTCAGCATGGATCCTGATGTGGGGCTCAAACTCACAAACTGTGAGATCATGACCTGAGCCAAAGTCAGACACCCAACCGACTAATCCACCCAGATGCCCTACTATAGCTTTATAGTATGTTTTGAAATGTCCTCCAGTTACCTTCTTCCTATTCCAGATCCTGTTTATCTCTGAAACCCAGTGACTCTCCTCATCTGTACTCCTCTCCCCAGCTGGGATCCTGCTCTTCCGTCCTCCATAATTCCTCCCACTCTGGTCTCCTGCTCCCCCATACCTCAGGATCTTGCTATTTTTCCTTCTGGATCTCCGTTCTTCCTCTCTCTGGGAACCCACTCTCTGCTCCAACATTATACCTCTTCACTCTCACTCCCATGACCCCTTTGCCTCCTGAGCTTCCTGAGCAGGTCTCCATCCTTGGGCAGATCTCTGCCCCGGGTTTGGCTCCGTCTAGGTCTGTGAGGGTGCGACTCATGTCTTCAGAGTGTCCACCTGGGATGAAC
This sequence comes from Neofelis nebulosa, assembly GCF_028018385.1. Taxonomy (NCBI): domain Eukaryota; kingdom Metazoa; phylum Chordata; class Mammalia; order Carnivora; family Felidae; genus Neofelis; species Neofelis nebulosa. The sequence continues at coordinate 161,414,863 of NC_080785.1, forward strand.
AGGGCAAGCACTGGCCCCAGGGGCACAGGACTCACAAACATTTCTGAGCCCTTTGCCTCAACTCCTACTTCCTTCTCTCGTCTCTCATGGGGTATCCTGGGGCTAAGTTGGGGGGTAGCCCTGCGGGTTTAGGAGAAGCGACCTTTTACCAGGGGAATAAAAGGGGCTAGAAAAATCAGATGAATGTTCTTCTCATAAAAGACAACACACATGTGAGCTTTTACTGAACGATTTATTTGTTTTGGGGGCTTTGGGTTTGTTTGTTTTTTTTTTTTTTTTTTTTTTTTATTTTTGGGACAGAGAGAGACAGAGCATGAACGGGGGAGGGGCAGAGAGAGAGGGAGACACAGAATCGGAAACAGGCTCCAGGCTCCGAGCCATCAGCCCAGAGCCTGACGCGGGGCTCGAACTCACGGACCGCGAGATCGTGACCTGGCTGAAGTCGGACGCTTAACCGACTGCGCCACCCAGGCGCCCCTGGGTTTGTTTTTAATATTAAATATAATTTATTGTCAGATTGGTTTCCATACAACACCCAGTGCTCATCCCAACAGGTGCCCTCCTCAATGCCCATCACCCAGTTTCCCCTCTCCCCCACCCCCCATCCACCCTCAGTTTGTTCTCAGTATTTAAGTCTCTTATGGTTTGCCTCCCTCCCTCTCTGTTACTTTTTTTTTCTCTTCCCCTCCCCCCTGGTCTTCTGTTAAGTTTCTCAGGATCCACATATGAGCGAAAACATATGGTAACTGTCTTTCTCTGCCTGACTTACTTCACTCAGCATAATACCCTCCCGTGAACAATTTCTTTGTAACGCAAACTGTCACCAGCACCTAATCCGTGCTCTGCCACCAAGGCAGGGGACTGTATCCTTCAAGGAGGGTGGGCGACCATGTTACTCACTAAACTACGGTCTCTCGGCTTTGATCCCATCCTTCTAGGCCGTTTGGTGTGTTGATGGAACGGGGCCCCAGCAACCCCTGTTTCCGTTTTCCAGAGGCTCCCAGTCAGGCACTTAGAGACACTAGCACAAGTCCACCCACACGGCTTTCTCAGGACTCTAGGTTCCAGCCCCACGGGACACCCCTTCCAAGTTTATAAGCCTTCCTCATCTTCTTCCACTTGATCCCCCAGCCCAAGAGAGAAGCAAATGATTCCTGGAGTTGCTACTTCCTCTCTACCTTTGGGTTTTCTTTCTGTATTTCAGTTCTTCGGTAACAGGTCAATGATTTTTATGCTCAGTTCTCCTTATTACTGTAACTTCTGACTGGAGTGTGGATGGTCTTTATATCATCTCGCCTCCAACTCACTAAAGTTTATGCCTGCCTGAGCAGCCCCAGGTGCCAGGGGGGTTTGGGTTCAGTAGACAGACCCTGCCTTTACCAAGCCAATCTCATGACAGGGGGCTTTGATCCTTCGCGTTGGCCAAGACTGTCTGTCAGAAGCCTCTTCCCTCTCTATTGTAGCGTCTGCCTCTCCTGGCTCTTGTACTCTGCCTCTCTTCCCTTTGGGCGGCATCAGTAGCTCGTGTCCCAATTTGGGGAGCCTGGCCTTGAACTGCAGGAACAGAGCAGACCTCATTCACGAATTCGTGTGTGAGACTGTCCTAACCTGTTTGGCTGATGTGAGAAAGACTGGTGCCAGGCGCTCCAAAGACCCACAAATACCGGGGGCAAGCGATGAGGAGATTAAGACATACCATAGACTGCCTAAATTCTGGAGGAGAGACCAGAGTGAGATTCTTTGAGATTTTAGGCCATCTAAAAGCAGCTGTGTGGCAAGTGATGTCAGAGAAGATGGCAGAAATCTTTTTTCTTTTATTTTGTCCACCTGGACAATTATACTGACACAAACGGTCTACAGTTAACTATTTTGAAACGATGGAGTCATTTTGAACTTGTGGCTTCCAGTTCCAGTTTTTGTTGTTGTTGTTGTTGTTGTTGTTTTTTAACTTTCCAGGCTTTGAACTTGTGGCTGGTAGATTGCAGTTAATTGCAGTCAATTTCAGCCTCTAGTGCAGCAGGAGAGTGACTACCCATTGCTCACCACCACCCCCTTGGCAGACAGCTTTGGAGAAAGTGGCCTATATTCCAGGCGTGTCTTGGGGGAACCAAGGGGGAACCGAAGGGCCCTGTCTTCTAATTACGTGGGTTCTGTGTTCTGATTGCTGCTTACTGCTTTTGATCACTGAAGTACAGACACCGAGGCTGACTGCCGTTGTTTCAGTCGCCATCAGCGAAAGTGGATTCCAGGAGATCTCAGGGAATAGCATTTGTTGGGGTTTCTTCCCCTCTTTTTCTCCTTTTGGAGGATTATGATACTCGTAAGCAACCAAATACGTGGGGGACTTCAGAAAGCCAATGCACAATGCTCAAGGAAAAAGCACAGGTTCGGGAAAGACTGTGAAGTTCTAAAGTTTCCACCTCAGGCTAATCTACAGAACAGAGACCCTACAGCAACTTTGGTGAGAATCAAATTCCCAGAGTTACATTATAAGGTGCCATTTTCAGGTTTCAACAAAATACAAGGCAGACAAAGAAACAGGACACTATGGTCCATCCGTAGAAACAAAGTGAGCAAAAACCGTTCCTGAGGAAACTCACATGTTGTACTTACTAGAGAAACACTATAAAACAACTATCTTAAATATGCCCACAGAGTAAAAGGGAAACATGGGCAAAGATGGGGAAATGGTGTATAAACAAAATGAGAATATCAATAAAGAGAAATTACAGAGGCGCCTGAGTGGCTGAGTCGGTGAAGCGGCAGACTCTTGCTTTCAGCTCAGGTCATGATCTCAGTTCATGAGATCGAGCCCCACATCAGGCTCCATGTGGACGGTGCATGGAGCGTGCTTCTGATTCTCTCTCTCCCTCTCCCTCTGCCCCTTCCTCCTCGTGCTCGCTGTTTGATTAAACAAAGGATTAGAGGGGTGCCTGGGTGGCTCAGTCAGTTAAGTGTCTGACTTCGGCTCAGGTCATGATCTCGCAGTTCACGGGTTCAAGCTGTCAGCACAGAGCCTGGAGCCTGCTTTGGATTCTGTGCCTCCCTCTCTCTCTGCCTCTCCCCAGTAGAAAGCAAATAGAATGAAGAAAAGTGAACAGAGCCTAAGGGATCTGTTGGGCAACGCTAAGTAGACCCACACACATACCTGGGAGTCCCAGGAGAAAAGAGAGAGAAAGGCCAGAAAGAATCTTTGAAGAAGTAATACCTGAAAACTTCCCAAATTTGATCAAATAAATGACTTTCTGAATCCGGGAAACTCAGCCAACCCCAAGTAGGATAAACTCAGAGGCCCACAGCAAAGCACATTATATTGAAATTGTCAAAAGACAAAGAGAGACTCTGGAAAGCAGCAAAGGGAAAGTGACTTGTCACATACAAGGGGTCACAGTAAGATCTCCCGCAGATTTCTCACTGGAAATCTTGGAGGCCAGAAGGTAGTGGGCTGTTCTATTTAAACTGAAAGGGAGGGGCGCCTGGGTGGCGCAGTCGGTTAAGCGTCCGACTTCAGCCAGGTCACGATCTCGCAGTCCGTGAGTTCGAGCCCCGCGTCAGGATCTGTGCTGACAGCTCGGAGCCTGGAGCCTGGAGCCTGGAGCCTGTTTCAGATTCTGTATCTCCCTCTCTCTCTGCCCCTCCCCCGTTCATGCTCTGTCTCTCTCTGTCCCAAAAATAAATAAAAAACGTTGAAAAAAAAATTAAAAAAAAAAATAAAATAAACTGAAAGGGAATTTTTTTTTTTTTTAAAGACTGTCAATTGAGAATTCTATATCCAGTGACACTGCCCTTCAAAAAATGAGGTGGGCATCTGGGTGGCTCCGTCTGATTAAGCGTCAGACTCGATTTCGGCCCCAGTCATGATCTCACAGTTCCTGAGCTTGAGCCCCATGTAGGGTTCTGTCCTGACAGTGTGGAGCCTGCTTGGGATTCTCTCTCTCCCTCCCTCTCTCTCTCTGCCCCTCCCTCCCCTCAAAATAAATAAACTTAAAAAAAAGAATCATATCTAAAATCATGCATCACATGATCATAGTGGAGATCATGGTGGATGTCTCACTAAAAAAAAAAAAGAGAGAGAGAAAGATACCAGGGAGCTCGCTCTCTCTCTCTCTCTGTCTCTTTCTCTGTTCACCTCTACCCTGTAAGGACCCAGAAAGAAGGTGACCATTTGCAAGTCAGGAAGAACACCCTCATCCAGAATTGAATTGGCTGACACCTTGATCTTGGACTTGCCAGCCTCCGAAGCTGTGAGACATAAATGTCTGCTGTTGAGGCCACCCAGCTTACGGTGTTCTGTTATCGCAGGCTGAGTGACTAAGCCAGAGGAATAGCAAAGAAGTTAACCCTTCACACCAGAGATGGGTCACGGAGGGCACAGAGTGTTGGGGTTAAGCCTGAGGTTTGGAGTCGGGAAGAACTGCCTTCTTACCCAGGCTGGTGACCTTAGACAAGTCCCCTGAGCTCTCTGAACCTCAGCATGCCCTTTGGCAAAGTGGAGGTGATGAAGCCATTCTGAAGCCACCTTTAAACTGCATGAGACATGCTTTGGTATTATGTAAATAGAGGTAGCTGCTGTTATTTTTTTTTAATTTTTTAATGTTTATTTATTTCTGAGAGAGACAGAGCACGAGCAGGGAAGGGGCAGAGAGAGAGGGAGACACAGAATCTGAAGCAGGCTCCAGGCTCCAAGCCGTCAGCACAGAGCCCGATTCAGGGCTCGAACCCACCAACCACGAGATCATGACCTGAGCCGAAGCCGGAAGCTCAACCGACTGAGCCACCCAGGCACCCCAGGTAGCTGCTGTTATTACTGGTGTGGTTTGAAGTGTCGGGCTTCAAAGCCAATGGCCAAGAATTCTCGAGATGTCTTCGGTGCAAAATGGTGGCTTTATTAAAGCACGGGGACAGGACCCATGGGCAGAAAGAGCTGCCCTGGGATTGTGGAGTTGGGGGGGGGGGGTAAAGGCAAAATGGGGGCCTCCTGAAGGACTTTCATGTGCTAAAGAGGACTCCTAAAATACTGAAGGCCTCAGTATTGTCCCATACCTATATCGTCCCCTGCCTATACTCTCTCTCGCTCAAAAAAAAAAAAAAAAAAAAAAGTAGGAAGTTGCTGGAGAACCGTTATACTCTGTATTTGCCTCAAGTATTTGTCAATGGGCTGCGGGTTATAAAGAAATTTAATTTCACCTGCCATTTTCTTCTTGCCTTTGTTCCCCACATCGCTGTGGAGGGGAGGGTGATGTTGGGGCTCCAGGAAACTGAGCCCATAGGTTTCTGGAGATTAGGCTATTGATAGGATTATCTTTTTCTTGTAATTTACCGAGACGTTTGTAAACTAATGGAGACTCCTGTCCTGCACGACTGCGATCTCTATCAGTTAACCATTTATTTTCTCCTTTCCTTTGCTCTTGGGCAGCCAGGAGTGCCTGAGGGATGTCACACAAATCCCACCTGGGGTGGGGGTGGGGGGTTGGGGGGGGTCAGCTTGCCTAATGCTCCCTCTTCAGGAGAGCAGTAGATGATCAGGAAATTACAGGCCGGGACAGCCACCCAAGTGATGGGTGCCTGGCCCTGGGTGGTAGCCATGGGGATGGCAGGGTGAGAGCAAGAGGGGAGTTAGGACAGGTATTAGGTGTGGGTTCCAATGGTGACCCCATGACCCAGGGTGAGAGGAGCAGTTAAGGCAAGTGAGAGGGGGGAATGTTTCAGGAGTTCAGCTTTGACCTTGCTTTGCACATGCCCTTCCCTCTGCCTAGGATGTCCTTGCTTCTTGTGCCTTCCTGCAAACTCCCCTTGGTTCTTGAAGATGCTGCCATAGGCACCTCGTCCGAGAGTCTCTCCGGAGCAGATAACAGCGTGCAATTTCCCAAGAAGCCTACAGCCCCTCAGGTTATTCTGAAAGCATCTGAAACCCCGGGTATCTCATTCGGAGTTTCTCCGCAGCAGTCCTAGGACGGATCCATCGCAGGACGCTCCAGGCGGGGCACAAGGGGGCAGGGGTGGGGGGCGGGATGAAGCCTTCGCTCACCAAAACGGAAACGCTGTCGGCAGGACGAGGCTGCAGTCCAGGCTGTGACCACGCGGGGGCAGCAGCACACAGATCAAGGGTCTGAGAAAGGCACCTCGGTGTTCAGGTCCCTGCCGGGTGTCCCCTGAGCTCCCCAGGCCGAAACCTCCGCGCGCGCGCGCACACACACACACACCCCTTTTGTTTTTTTTAATGGGTAAAGGGGAAACCCCTACGACCCAGTTTATCCCACCCAGTAGCCGTGCCCCAAATCCAAGCTAGTAGAAATTATGCAAAACCTAAATTAGATCAGCCCCCCCCTGCTCAGAATTCTCCCCGGCACCCACCTCACTGTGGAGCCCCCATCCTTGCAGCCCCCAAGGCGCAGACTGTCTTCCCCCTCCCCCCTTCACCTCTCAGTCTTCATCTCCTCCCACTTAACCCCTCACTCGCTCTACTCCAGCCACACCGGCTTACCGGTTCCTCAAAGCAAACAAATTCAGGGCAGTGTCTGGGTTTGGGACAGCTTTGGTGCCTAGAAAAAACCATCATTGTGATTACTTTGTAAATCTATAGTTTCTTTCTTTCTTTTCCTTTCTTTTCCTTTTTTTTTCTTTCTTTCTTTCTTTCTTTCTTTCTTTCTTTCTTTCTTTCTTTCTTTCTTTCTTTCTTTCTTTCTTTCTTTCTTTCTTTCTTTCTTTCTTTCTTTTCAGTTTATTTATTTTTGAGAGAGCAAGAGACAGCATGAGCGGGGGAGGGGGAGAGGGAGAGGGAGAGGGAGACCCAGAATCCGAAACAGGCTCCAGGCTCTGAGCTGTCAGCACAGAGCCCCAGCAGGCTCGAACTCACCCACCGCAAGATCATGACCTGAGCCGAAGTCAGATACTTACTTAACCGACTGAGCCACCCACGAGCCCCGTAGTCCATTTAAATTATACTTTTAGAAACAGTTTCCCTGAAGCCTTTGGTTCCAATTACAGCGATTATGTTACTTATACACCTGGGTAAGTGGACCACCACTTGCAAAGAGGCCACTGGAGAGGCCTTTGGATCCGTTTTGAAATATGATGGGTTCAGGTACCTGGGTGGCTCAGTCAATTGACTGAGTATCCGACTCTTAATTTTATTAAGATCCCAGGGTTGTGGGATCGAGTCCTGTGTCAGACTCCGCTGAACATGGAGCCTGCTTAAGAATCTTTCTCCCTCCCCCTCTGCTCCTCCCTGATCTCTCTTAAAAAAAAAAAAAAAGGGTAGTAGGTTGAAATCGCTTAAATATTATAGATGGCAGGGGCGCCTGGGTGTCTCAGTCAGTTAAGTGTCCGACTTCGGCTCAGGTCATGATCTCACGGTTTGTGGGGTCGAGCCCCGTGTCGGGCTCTGGGGTGACATCTTGGAGCCTGGGGCCTGCTTCGGATTCTGTGGCTCCCTCTCTCTCTGCCCCTCCCCTGCTCATACTCTGTCTCTGTCTCTCAATAAATAAATGTTTTTTTAAAAAAATTTTTTTAAAGTCTCTATTTTGTCCCCCTCCCTGTTTTTATATTGTTTTTACTTCCCTTCCCTTATGTTCATCTGTTTTGTATCTTAAAGTCCTCATGAGTGAGGTCCTATGATATTTGTCTTTCTCTGACTAATTTCACTTAGCATAATCCCCTCCAGTTCCATCCATGTAGTTGCGAATGGCAAGATTTCATTCTTTTTCATTGCCGAGTAATACTCCATTGTATACATATAAACCACATCTTCTTTATCCTTTCATCCGCCGATGGCCATTTGGGCTCTTGCCATACTTTGGCTATTGTCGACAGCGCTGCTATCAACATGGGGGTGCAACTATTTAGGGACTTTCTGAATTGAAATTATGGGAGTTGGGGGGAACAGTTCAACTTCATAGGGATGAAGTTTTTTTCTTTCATAAGAGGAAAATGTGTATCTGAAGCAATTACAACCAGATGTTGACTTATGCTTCTTCCTGTGGAGGTACAGGGGTGTGTGGGGGATGACCTTCTGTGCTTTTCTGTGTGTCAGCTTTTTTTTTTTTTTTTTTTTTTTAACTATTTTTTTTTTTTTAATTTATTTTTGGGACAGAGAGAGACAGAGCATGAACGGGGAAGGGGCAGAGAGAGAGGGAGACACACAGAATTGGAAACAGGCTCCAGGCTCCGAGCCATCAGCCCAGAGCCTGACGCGGGGCTCGAACTCACAGACCGCGAGATCGTGACCTGGCTGAAGTCGGACGCTTAACCGACTGCGCCACCCAGGCGCCCCATGTGTGTCAGCTTTTAATTTTAGTAAAAATACAAGTAACATAAAATTTGCCATCTTTACCATTTTTTTACATTCTATTTTGAGAGAGAGAGGCGCACACGCAAGCAGGGGAGGGGCAGAGCGAGAGGGAGAAACCCCAGCAGGGTCCTTGCTGTTAGCACAGAGCCAGACTCTCATGAACCGTGAGATCGAGACCTGAGCCGAAACCAAGAGTCGGACGCTTAACTGAGCCACCCAGGTGCCCCCACCTTTACCTTTTTAAGTGCACAGCTCAGTGGCATTGACCACATTTCACGTTGTCGTGCCAACATCACCACCTCTGTCCTTCGGGACTTTTTTCATCTTGCAGAACTGAGACTCTGTCCCTATGAAACATTAACTCCCCATCCCCCTCCCCCAGCCCCAGGCACCCACCCTTCTACTTTAGGTCTGTACGGATTTGACCACCCTAGGAACCTCCTACAAGTGGAATCATACAGACCTTTTGTAACTGGCTTATTTCACTCAGCATAACGTCCTCAGGCTTCATCCGTGTTGTAGCAGGTGCAGGAATCGTGTCTGTGTTTTTCAAATTAAATTTAAATTACAAATGCAAAAACATGGCTCAGTCCGGTGGGCATCCGACTCTTTGGTCTCGGCTTGGGTCATGATCTCGGTTTAACGGGTTTGAGCCCCGCTTCCGGCTCTGCGCTGTCGGCTCCGAACCTGCTTGGGGTTCTTTCTCTCCCTTTCTCTCTGCCCCTCCCCGCACTCACACACGCACGCTCTCTCAAACATAAACACTTAAAAAAATACAAAAGCAAGTGCACATGATTAAAACAGATGAGCCCTTTTGCAGAGCATGTAATGAATGGCAAACACCTGTGGAATCCTCGCTTTCTCTCTCTGGTCATTTCCACCGATCATTCTGAACGGGAAGGCTCCCTCTATCCACCCATAGGTGAATGGAGCCCCCACCTGCTGATTTTCTGGGGCAGTGGACCAGGATTTAGCTCACAGCCTCCTTCTCTCTCCACCTGTCTCCCCACACCCATGCAGATCCCACATCGACAGGCGCTGGCCATCTTTGAAATTTTTCAGGAACACGTTTACTCTGTTATTTCTTCTTCCCCAAACTGTTTCCTTTGTTGCAGCTGGGTAACGTTAAAAGTGAGTGTTTCCATGGCACCTCCTGGGGCCCAGGCCCTCCTCGATGTCTCTACATAGATCAATTCGTTTCATATCCGCAACAATGACATCTGACCTCAGGTGGGTACCCTTCCCAGTCCCATTTCAGAGATGAGAAGCCGAGGCCCAGAAAGGTTAAGTCACTTGCTCCAGGTCACAGACAAAGGCTTGGCAAGCGAAGCCCTAGCTGCCTCTGGTTATTCTGAAGTGTTTGCTTTGACTCTCACTGGGGGTGAATAAGCTATTCCTTTAATGGCTCTAGCCAAGGTTTATGAGACGCTGGGCAAGGTACACTTGGGATTTGTCCACATCATTGTATGTAAATTTCACATCGAAGAAAAGAACGGTCAACAAACATTGAACTCCAGTTCATAGAATAAGCACTGAAGCTTGGGGAGGGAAGAGTGCCGGTGTCCGTGACGTATTAAAATGAGTAAAAAGTAAGAGGGCCGGACGGGCAGGGATCAGAGCAAATACATTCAAATGTTAATTACCGTATCTAGGAGCGTGAGGGCATTCGCCGTGCGATTGCACAATCCTTTGAACCGGGCTGTCCGTTGGAAATATTTCAGAACAAAATGCGGGGACCTCTGTCCTGAGCTGCCCACAGGAAAACATCTCTTCTCTCACCCAGACGGGCAAGAGGCCCCCTCAGACTCAGTACGTGCACACTGGGATTTGCCTACTTCCTCAAAAACCGATCCTGACCCTCAGTCTGTCTCTTCCGCGGGGTGCTTCTCACTCCCCGGGCTCAAGAGCTAAGGAGTTGCCAGAGATTTCTCCTCCTCACCACTGGGACCCAAGATTTAGCTTAGGGTGACCAACTGTCCTCCCGTTCTCACCCAAGACTGAGGGTTCTCGGGCGCTGGGGCCTTTGGGGCTAAAGTCAGGGAAGTCCCAGCCAAACTGAGAGGAGAGGTGGGTCCCCCAACTGATCATTTCTGCCTCTTAAACACGTTCAGTTTATCCAAATCGCCACTGCCCTAGTCTATGCCAATAACACACATAATAGCGATGACAATAAACTCTGGTAACTGCTTGCAGCCAGTCCTCGTTAGGCACAAGGTACCGTCCCGCACATCCCATCCACGGCGGGGCTTTTGATCGACACAACACCCTGTGTTGAACAACTGTAACACCATCTGTGCTAAAGATGAAGAAATAAGACCCAGGGAGGGAAAGTCTCTAGCCCCCAGTCACACAGCTAAATAACAGCCGACGTGCTGGCATCTGAACCCAGGCAGATGGCCACAGAGCCCCCCGGGCCCGACCACCTTTGAACAGCCATCCTGGAGCACCGATGCCAAGATGCCAGCCCCCTCGCTCTGGGCTCACCCTCCATCAACAACCACCTGTGCTCTCATCAGAATGATTATTCGGGTGACCACGGTTCTCCTGGCCACAGACACGTCACCAGCTTACAGTTTGTAAAGACAAACTCAATACAGAAACGAATAAAGTAGAAAGTAATGATTTCCCATAGCAATCCCCTCTAGGGATACCTTTTTTTTTTTTTTTAAGCTTACTTATTTATTTTGAGAGAGAGAGACTGAGCAGAAGAGGGGGCGGGTTGGGGGGGACAGAGGATCCGAAGCAGGCTCTGAGCCAATAGCAGAGAGCCCAATGCGGGGCTCAGACTCACGCACCATGAGATAATGACCTGAGCTGAAGTCAGACGCTCAACCGGCTGAGCCACCCGGGCATCCCGGGGTGCCATTTTTAACTGGGTTCCTGTTGGCATCAGAATCTCTTCTTGGGGTACAGCCACCAGCACTTGTAGTTCTGATTCATGATGTAGTGTGACAGATGGATGGGTAGATGGATAGATAGATAAAGTCGAGATAGAGAAATAGATAAATGGATGCATAGGCTGCTAAATTAGATATAAATCGATATAAACAAATAGATGATACACACACAGATCTGTCTTTGTCTTGCTTGTTTCCAGACTGATCTTGTAAAAACACAGCTCAGGACCCATCCTCCAAACCTGTCACCTCCAGAGCAGGTCCACACTCCATGGCTCCAGGATCCTGTTCCTGTGTCCCCTTTACCCACGGCGGTCTGGTGCACACCTCCCTTCGCTGACCTGCTCTTGTCAGAAGGAATGCTAACACTGTGCCCCCATTTGCCCCCACCGAATGTCCCGTTGTCCATTCAGATCTGCTTTCGTGGGAACGCCCAGTGGGGAGGTGGGGAGGGGTGGTTGGCAACAGTAGAGATTAGGGGAGTGGGTGATGGGGCTGCTAACCGAGGCAAGAGGCCAGGATAGTCTGAGGAGGTGGCATTTAAGCCAAGTGCTCAATAACAAGATGAGGGAGAGTGGCCCGGTGGCGGGAGAGGCAAGTGCAAAGGCCCTGTGGTGGGAATTAGTTGTCCTTAGAGTGACTTGAGCACTACCTAGACAGGAGCGGGATGCAGAATGTAATCGGGGGTCAATGAAATATCTCCAAGAGTTGTGTCCCGGGTGGATTATAAACAACAAGGTTAGACCTGAAGCCAGCTGTAAGAGATCTGGTGGAACCCACCGGAGAGATGAGGCCAGGAGAGCAGGGGGGGAGGCTGCGTGCAGACAGGAGGGAAGGGTGTGTCCTAAAAGGGCATTCCTTCATTCCACCATTCCCCAAATAATTCCCCGGAAACAGCCCTTGTGTGTTCCAGATTCTAGATGCCAGAGACGTAGCCGTGATCAAGACCAAGGAAGTTCTTGTCCCCGAAGAGCTCGTTCTGGGAGGGAGACAGACAGAAAACAAGATAAACAGGTGTGTGGTGTGTCAGGCAGGCAGAATGATAAGGGCTAGGGAGGGTGCGGAGGGTGAGAGGAGTCAGGTGGGGGCGGGGTGCGTTTTAGTGAAGTTACAGGAACTTGAACACGACGGGGGGCGTGGGGGAGCCCCCACCCGGCATATCTGGGGAAGGAAGAGCCTTGTAGCAGGCGGAATGGCCAGAGCCAAGGCCCTGAGGTCGGAGTGAGCTTCTGTTCCAGGAAGGGTGAGAGGCCTCAGGAGTGGGTGAGTGGCTGCAAGGAGAGAGGGGAAGGGGGGGTGGGCAGGGCTTCCAGAAGTCAAAGGAGGAACTCAACCATGGGATTGACGTTGGTGTTGGGAAGCAAGGCGGGAGTGAGCCAAGTCCCCATCCACCGCCACAGAAAATCTGCAGAACAGGGCTCGGCCGGGCAGATGGAAGGATAAGAGCTCCTTGAGAACGCAGGAGGTGACCAGAGACATAAAGCCAGGAATGCCTGAGGTCTTGTCACATGCTCAGCACAAAGCCTGGTTTATTTTGTGTAATTTTTTTAAGTTTATTCATTCATTATTTATTTTAAACATTTTTTATCTTTATTTATTCCTGAGAGAGAGAGAGAGAGAGGGCGTGAGCAGGGGAGGGGCAGAGAGGGAGACACAGAATCCGAAGCAGGCTCCGGGCTCTGAGCTGTCAGCAACGAGCCCCGACGCGGGGCTTGAACCCACGAACAGCGAGACCATGACCTGATCCAAAGTCGGACGCTCAACTGACTGAGCCACTCAGGCGCCCCAATTGATTTATTTTTGAGAGAGAGAGAGAGAGAGCGGGAGCATGTGCATGCGAGTGGGGGAGGGGCAGGGGCGGGGGAAGAGGATCCCAAGCAGCCTCCACGCTGTCAGCGCAGACCCTGATGCAGGGCTCGATCCCGCGAACGATCTCACCAACTGTGAGATCACGACCTGAGCTGAAACCGAGAGTCGGACGCTTAACCGACTGAGCCACCCAGGCACCCCTGAGTCTGGTTTAGTTCATCGTGTGCCCAAGCTTTTGCATTTTTCTCATTTAAAAAAATATAGGAAATGTCGGGGCGCCTGGGTGGCGCAGTCGGTTAAGCGTCCGACTTCAGCCAGGTCACGATCTTGTGGTCTGTGAGTTCGAGCCCCGCGTCGGGCTCTGGGCTGATGGCTCGGAGACTGGAGCCTGTTTCCGATTCTGTGTCTCCCTCTCTCTCTGCCCCTCCCCCGCTCATGCTCTGTCTCTCTCTGTCCCAAAAAAAAAAAAAAAAAAAAAAAAAAGTTGAAAAAAAAAATATAGGAAATGTTAACACTTGAAAAAGCTATAGAATGGTAAGTCTCACTAGTATCTCATTTTTCTGAAGACAAACGTGGGCATAGAAAAATTGACAGAAAAAAAATTAATGGGTAGTAACTCTCTGGGCAAGAGTGTCACTGGCGAGTGTCATATTTTCTTTCTATTGTTCAGTATTGTGTAACTTTTTTATAAAGACCACGTGTTACAAAAAGATAATAACGATAATTTTGTGTGATCTCACACTAAATACATGAACAGAGGCGCCGGGGTGGCTCAGTCGGTTAAGCATCCTACTTTGGCTCAGGTCATGATCTCCCGGTGCCCGAGTTCAAGCCCCACATCGGGCTCTGTGTTGACAGTGCAGAGCCTGCTTCAGATTCTCTCTCCCTCTATCTCTGCCCCTCCCCCACTGCACTCATTTCTCTCTCTCTCTCTCTCTCTCAAAATAAATAAACTTAAAAAAAATACACATACACAGAAAGCAGAGAAGATAGCTCCTAAAACCCCTGCGCCCTCCACATAAAGAAACAAACGTTGGGGCGCCTGGGTGGCTCAGTCGGTTAAGTGACAGACTCTTGGTTTCGGTTCATGTCATGATCTCACAGTTCATGAGTTCAAATCCTGAGTCCTCTCTCTCAAAATAAATAAATAAACTTAAAAAAAAAAAAAAAGCTAATGTTAACACTTAGTCCTAAATGCTTTGGGTAATTTCCCCCCTTTTTTGGTAAAAGAAAACAGTAGGGATAAAGTAGAACCTGCCTCCCCAATTCCCCTCGTCCCCAGCCCCAATTGCATTGTCTTGTGGCCTCCCCAGAAAACACCCATTGCCCTGAATCTGGAGTGAGGTCTTTGTTTCCTGAATTTACTTTTTTTTATTTTTTTTTATTTTTTAATGTTTATTTACTTTTGAGAGCAGGGGAGGAGCAGAGAGAGAGGGAGACACAGAATCCAAAGCACGTTCCAGGCTCCAGGCTCTGAGCTGTCAGCACAGAGCCTGACGCGGGGCTCAAACTCACAATCCACGAGATCATGACCTGAGCCAAAGTTGGATGCTTAACTGACTGAGCCACCTTGATGCTCCTATTAACAAGACTTTTCAAACAAAAATCCAAACAGTACATGGAATATAAAATGGAAAGAGAACACCCCACCCCACCCCCAAAGAAAGGAAAGCAATTAACAGCTAGAGTATGAATTTCCCTAGCATGTCAGCCCCAACAGGGCAGGAATTCCGGTCTGTCCTGTTCACTGCTGCTGAGTCAGCCAGTCCTGGGCATTACAGTGGGTGTTCAATGCCCGTTCAATCAAACTTTACCTTCCTCGGATTATGCCCATTTTCATTTTTTAAAAACATGTTTTTAGTGTTTATTTTTGAGAGAGAGAGCGCGCAAGGAGGGGAGGGGCAGAGAGGGAGGGAGACACAGAATCCCAAGCAGGCTCCGGACTGTGAGCCATCAGCACAGAACCTGATGCAGGGCTCCAACTCACAAACAGTGAGATCATGTCAGACGCTTAACCGACTGAGCCACCCAGGCGCCCCCGATCATGCCCGTTTTCAAAGCACACTTTTTTACGTGAGCCTGGACCGTTTGGTTAAGACAGTACCTGTCAGGTGTCTCCACGGTCAGGTTCCCGTCTTTTGCTTTGCCACACTTTATTCTTTGAAGGAAGGTCACTACCTCTTCTGAGTACAACCCACATGGAAAAGGAGGCGGGAAGGGTTGAGTTCTAGCTGCGGGACCGAGCATTTCAACTTACCCTATTCGGAATTAATCTTTAAGGGAAGATTTGACTTTACCGCCCTCACGTCCATTTTATTTATTTTGAAAAAGAGAGCGGGGGAGGGGGGCAGAGAGAGAGAGAGAGAGAGGGAGAGAGAGAGAGGGCATCTTAAGCAGGCCCCCCACGCTCAGCGTGGAGCCCAAGCGGGGCTCCACGGAAGGACCCTGGGATCCTGACCTGGGCGGAAATCAAGAGCGGGATGCTTAACCCAGTGAGCCACCCCGGGGGCCCTGCCTTCCTCGCGCCCATTTTAAAGACCAGGAAGCTGAGGCTGAAGACGACAAACTTCCTCACTAGAGGGTGGCCCAGCCCAGGGTGAGGCCCGACCCAGTGATCGAGGGCCGTGGGCGCCCCGGTGGGGAGGAAGGGGGCGACTCGGCCCGCGCGGCGGGGAGGCAGAGGGAGGAACTTCGGTCTCTGAGCCCCGTCCCCGGCCCCGGCCCGGGCTGCAGCCCAATCGGCGGGCCTGGGCCGTCCCCCGGGGTGCTCTAACCCATTTTACAGACGTGCTGCCTGCGCCCCCGGAGGAGGCGTGGCGGCGCTCGGTGGCCCAGCAGGATTCCGGGGGCGGCGGGCCAGGCCCGGGAGGACACCCGAGCCCAGGAGGCCGAGGCGCCCGCCCTCCCCGCCGGGGATCACCTGGGCCGGCCCGGGGCCCGCGGGCCGGGCGGAGAGGGCCGCCGCCTCCTCAAAGCCCGGCAGCCCGCGAGCGCCCCGCACTCCAGCCGTCCGGGCCCCGCGACGCCGCCTGCCCCGCTGCCGGCAGGTGAGACCGGCCGTGACCTCCGCCGCGGCCCCGCGGGAGGGGGCTCCGCCTGCCCCGGTGACCCACTTCCTGTTTGTCCGAACTGCGGGGGCGGGAGGCACAACCGGCTAGCCCGCACTGGGTGACCGGGGGCAGGTCACCTCACCTCGCTGAGCAGGTGACCTCCGCGCTGGATGACCCCCCCCCCCACACACACACACACAAGTGTGCCCTCGCAACTGACTGGAGGGACCCGTCGTGAGTGCGCAGGGGACGAATCAGGGCGGGTGGAGGAAGGCCGGGAGGTGAGGGGCAGGTCAGACAGACGGGCCCCAAGGGCAGGGGTCCCACTGGCCAAGCGCCCGCCTACTCTCAGGGGCAGCGGCCACCCGGGGGGGCCTGCGGGCGGCCGCTGAGGGTGTGAGGGTCAAAAATCAGTGGTCACAAGGTGTGTCACCAGCTGCCTCCCCGCCTGGGTTCCTCCTGTGGGGAATGGGGGTGGGGAGGAGGGGAAGGTGTGGGCAGGACTTCCTGGAAAAGGGAGACCCTGGCTGGCGTTTGGGGGAGGGAGGTGACCCTGGGACTCAAACCCATATGTTGTCAAACACACATCACCCACCAGGCACACAACTCACGTGAGACACGCAACCCAAACACACGCAACCTGACTCAGGCCCGGAACGGGGACACAGATGGGCGTCCCGCGCAGTTCCACTTTAGAGCCCAGGCGAATGTCACAGACACGCCACCCGGGCCTTGCAGGCTCAGTGCGCACATCTGCAGGGACAAAGGACTCCCAGGCACACAGCAGACATGTGACCCAGGCAGGCACGCTTGGCTACACACAGGAAACAGCTCAGACACACCCGTGCACAGGCAGCAAGCGCGTCCCCGGAGCACATGGACGGACGCACAGGAGGTGTCGGGCTGGGGCGCACACATTCAGCCCCAGACCCAGCTCACGCACCTCACCGGGTGCCCCGGGGCCCACGACACAAGCAAGCTCGTGTGGGCACGCTTAGAGGCCGTGAGGGCAGGCGCGGCTGCACGTGGGCCAGCCCCCGACCCCGAATCCCGTGTCCAGCACTGGGGAACTCCAAAGCTCACATGACCCAAGGGGAGGGCTTCTGGAACAGTCTGCGGAGAAACTGCATCATCCTCACTAATGATCCATTTCCGTCCACCCCAGGGAATAAAGGCTCAGTGACCGCCAGTTCTGCCCAGGAGCTCACCTGCCTCTCTGAGCCCCCGGCTGACTGGCTTGTGCCTCCCCCAGGGTGAGTGCGGAGAGTGGGACGAGGGAGGCCGGAATGGGCCCGCACGGCCACCCTTCCCCGGCCCGGGCCGGGCCCCCCCGCCCCCTCGCCTACCCTCTGACCCTCCCAGCCCTGCTGCCCTGAGGTCCTGGGAACTAGGGCCCCACCGGGGGCTTTCCCCGGGGCCAGCCCCGCAGGGGTCTCCCGGGCCTGCTGCCCAGGCCTCAGCCCCCGGGCCCTCAGGCTCCGTCTCTCCCCTCCCAGATGGACACACAGACTGTACTGCTCATCTTGCAAGCCTCACTGGTGCTCCCCCTGGCTGACGGGGCCAACCCAGTCCTGCGCTTTGTGGCTGTGGGTGACTGGGGAGGAGTCCCCAATGCCCCGTTCTACACAGCCCGGGAAATGGCCAATGCCAAGGAGATTGCCAGGACCGTGCAGATCCTAGGCACAGACTTCATCCTGTCCCTGGGGGACAATTTCTACTTCACTGGCGTGCAGGACGCCAACGACAAGAGGTTTCGGGTGTGTGACCCCGGAGTGGGGGTGGGGGGCCATACGTGGAAAAGCCTTGCTCGACCTCTGGGACTCTGGGGAGGGCAGAGGGAAGCTGACGCTTGCGCGCACCTGGGGCGCTCCGTGTCTCCCTTGGCCTCGGCCCCTCACTGGGTGGGAGCCTCGGGGTAGCTGCTTGACCCTGGGGGTGGGGGTGGGGCGTCCCTTCTGTGTGCCACAGGAGACCTTCGAGGATGTGTTCTCTGCCTCCTCCCTCCGCAACGTGCCCTGGTACGTGCTGGCTGGCAACCACGACCACCTGGGGAACGTCTCCGCGCAGATCGCCTACTCCAGGATCTCTCAGCGCTGGTGAGCCGGCCCCCAGCCATGCCGCACCCCCCCCCCCCCCCGCCTCACCCAGGGGGACCCAGAGCCGAAGCCAGGGCTCGAACCCGAACCCGGGCCTCGTCTGCTCAAGAGGTGGCGCCCCGTGCCTCTCTCTCCTCCGCAGGAACTTCCCCAGCCCTTACTACCGTCTCCGCTTCAAAGTCCCACGGTCCAATGTGTCTGTGGCCATTTTCATGCTGGACACAGTGACGCTGTGCGGCAACTCGGACGACTTCCTCAGCCGGCAGCCCGAGAGGCCCCGTGACGCGGCGCTGGCCCGCACGCAGCTGTCCTGGCTCAAGAAGCAGCTGGCGGCGGCCAAGGAGGACTATGTGCTGGTGGCCGGCCACTACCCCGTGTGGTCCATCGCCGAGCACGGGCCCACCCGCTGCCTGGTCAAGCAGCTGATGCCGCTGCTGGCCACATACAAGGTCACCGCCTACCTGTGCGGCCATGACCACAACCTGCAGGTGAGGGGTCTGCGGGGGAGGTGAGGAAGGGGCCCCCAGCCCAGCCGGCGGGCCACAGGGCGCACTGGGATCGGCCTGCCGCCTGGCGGTCTCCCGAATGTCCCTCAAGCTGTACGCTGTCTAACCAGGAAAAGAGCCCAAAGTTGCCCCAAAGCCGTCATACCAGCTACCAGCTGCTAGCTCATTCGCTTCTCTAGCTGTGAAGCAGGATCAGTCCGTTGCTACAGGGGAGGAAACTGAGGCCCAGAGGGTTTCTGCTCCTCGCCCAAGGTGACGCTGCGGGTCGGGGACAGACCCGACCCTGGATTCGAGACGGGGGGTGGGGGTGGGGTGGGCACAGAGCCCACCGTCAGCCTCATTGAGGGGCTGGGGCCGCTGACCCTGACCCTGCGCCCTCCGTGCACAGTACCTCCAGGACGACAACGGCGTGGGCTACGTGCTGAGCGGGGCCGGAAACTT
Source organism: Neofelis nebulosa (assembly GCF_028018385.1). Lineage (NCBI taxonomy): Eukaryota > Metazoa > Chordata > Mammalia > Carnivora > Felidae > Neofelis > Neofelis nebulosa. The sequence goes on from NC_080785.1 coordinate 161,433,952, forward strand.
CATGGACCCCTCGAGGAAGCATATGCGCAAGGTCCCCAACGGCTACCTGCGCTTCCACTATGGGGCCGAGGACTCGCTGGGGGGCTTTGCCTACGTGGAGATCAGCCCCAAAGAGATGAGCGTCACTTACATCGAAGCCTCGGGCAAGTCCCTCTTCAAGACCAGACTGCCGAGGCGAGCCAGGCCCGAGCACCCACGCGTGCGCCACTCTAGGGCCTGAGGCAGGGGGGCCTCCCTGCCGGCGGGTGGCTGGGCCCCGCTGGGCCGCGTGCCCGTGGGCAGGCTTCCTCACGGGCCTGGGGAGCTGCGGCGGAGCAGAAGGAGAACCACAGACGAGGAGCGGTGGCGCCAGGTGGCCCTTGTGGCAAGGACGCCCACGTCTGTGAAAGCACGTGGGCACGTGGACCAGCCGGCGTGCCGTGCCCCGTGGCCGAGCTTGTCCAACCTGAGCTCCAGGCGGTGGGGGGGGGGGGGGGGGGGGGACAGGGAGGGAAAGCTTTCTCCTGAACCAAGCACCTGTCACTGCCGAATATTCAATAAAAAAAATAGTTGCAGAGGCTGCACGCGTGCCACGGGCGTCTCTCTCCTCCCCTCGCTGGCGTGTTACATCACCCGTGGGTCTGAGGGTGTCGGGGCCGTGCTGCCCCTTCGTCGCTAAGCGGGCCTCACGCGTGGAGGCAATTTGAAGTAAAGACCGAACCGAAAGGGGGCGCCCGGGTGGCTGAGTCGGTTGAGCATCCAGACTCTTGATTTCGGCTCAGGTCACCATCTCACGGTTCGGTTCGTGGGTTCGAGCCCCGCATCAGGCTCAGCACTGGCAGCCCGGAACCTGCTTAGAATTCTCTTTCCCTTCCCCTGCTTGCTCACTCTCTCTCTCTCCAAATAAGTAAATAAAGAAACAAACAGACCAAACCAAAAGGGTTACCAGACGAATCAAGGCTTCCTCCTCGGTGCCCACCTCCCCAGGCGCCCCGCCCCATCACTGTTTCTTTCCTGCCAAAATGGATGCCTCTGTAATAAAAACATCCCCCTTTTTTTCTTTTACACAAAACAACACGACACACACACAGTTCTGCACACGCTCTTTCTGCTAACCACAACTCGGCTGTTCATGACAGAAGATTCCTTTTTGTTCACTCCGATATGGAACTGGTAATGCAGTCACACACATCAAAAATCTAAAGTTTATGGAAAAGTGAAACATCTCCCTCCCTCCCTGTACTTCGGTCCCCCTCTCCAGAAGGAAACAACTTTCTTATAAATGCTTTGTTGCCTTCCAGGATTCCTCTACTCAAATAAAAAGCAAACGTGAAGTTTTGTTCTCCCCTCTCCCGCTGATCTGCACCTGGCTTTTTTTGTTGTTTTCAAACCAGCTCTATGGACGTGTGATTGACACATTGTTAAGTGTGCAATCTGTCAACTGTGGACAAAGGCACATAGCCACAAACCCACCCCCACAATCGAGACTGAAGCATTTCACATAGCCCATGGGTTCACTTTGCACTGCGGTTTTTGTCTGTTGTACCTGGACATCTATCCATCAGATCTCAGGGGAACTTCTGGCTCTTTCCACAGCTACAGAGGTCCTGCCGTATGCCTACCCACTCTCTACGAACCAGCCGTCGACCGAGGGCCACCTGAGTTGCTTCCAATAATTTTGCTATCCTCAAACACCGCTGCAATAAATAACCCTATGCATTCACTTCCTATGTGTACAGACAGATTTGTAGGATACATCAGATACATTCCCCAAAGACTGCCCTTCTTTAAAAAAAAAAAAAATTTAATGTTTTTAAATTTTGAGAGATAGAGCACGAGTGGTTAAGGGGCAGAGAGAGAGGGAGACACAGAATCTGAAGCAGGCTCCGAGCTGTCAGCACAGAGCCCGACGCGGGGCTCAAACTCACGAACCGCGAGATCATGACCTGAGCCGAGGTTGGACGCTTAACTGACCGAGCCACCCAGGTGCCCCGAGGTTTTATTTTTAAATAATCTCTACATCTAACATGGGGCTTGAACTTATAACCCTGAGATAAAGAGTCACATGCTCTACTGACTGAGCCCCCCAGGTACCCCAGGAGTCCCTCTTTATGACAGCCATGGAGCTTCCACCTGATGTCACTGGCTCCTTGCCGGGCCTGCTGAAATCCATTCCAGTCTTTCCCTCTTACCAACCAACGGCAGTGGGTGCCCCTGGCCCCATGCTTTTTGTACATCTGTGCAAGTATGTACGTAGGAAAACTTCCAGAAGCAGAGTTGCATGAGGGCCTGTTTCTTCCAGTGGATGCTGAAAGCTGCAGACAAGCCCAGTTCCCCTCTGGGAGGGAGTTGAGTAACACCCACCCACAGCCAGCCAGGGCCACCCAGCGCAGGGCAGGTCCCAGTGCTCCCTTGGCCCCTCCCTCAACTGTCACTTCAGCTGCTACAGGGCAGGGACCCACTTGTTTGGCTCCAACTGTCAGCCTGAGCTGAGTGAAATGAAATCGCAACCTGGATAAAATGTAACTGAGGTTAGTTTTAGGGAGAGGAACTCAGGGAGTGTGACACCTTCCATTCGCTACTTTATAGAAGCTGATATTGTTGAATCTGTTACAGATACAACCCCGGGGAGCATGTGTTACTGTTAAAATTAAGCAAAGCTATCTTACCAAAATGCCAGCCCTGAGTTCCTTCCTGGGATTACTACTACCAGCCGAGCTCTACTCCACAAAACACCATCGCTTCTAATCCTCACCCATGAGGCAAGGGCCAGAATCATCCTCGCTTCTCTGAGGACATTACAGAAACTCGACAGATTAAGTAACGTGCCCAAGGTTATGCCCAGGAAGTGGCAGACCCTTCCTTGATCTGAACCGCAAGAGTCAAGGCGGTTCGCAGCCACCCTGCCTGTTCCCACTGACTCAGAGGCTCCAGGCAGGGCAGGGATCTGAATCAGAAGTCAGCCCAGCGTCCCTGTTCACAGGGCCTGGAGCGTGGAATGAGCCCAATGTCGCTGTTCACAGGACCCAGCACGTGGAAAGGAGAAGTGACCCACCCAAGCTGACACAGGGAACGAGTGGCAGGGAGCGGGCTTGTCACCCAGGCCCCCTTCTCCACAACGACCAAGTGCTGTTGCCAGGTACCAAGCACAAGCACCAGGCAGCTGGGGACCCAAGGAACAGCAAAAAGAAGAAAGCAGGGAGGACACTCGGGCTCAGAGGGGTTCCATCCAGCCCGGGGGACGAGGCCAGCTAGCACGCAGCCATTGTTAGAAAGATGCCTTCTGGGGCGCCTGGGTGGCTCAGTCGGTTAAGCGGCCGACTTCAGCTCAGGTCACGATCTCACGGTCTGTAAGTCCGTGAATTCGAGCCCCGCGTCGGGCTCTGGGCTGACAGCTCGGAGCCTGGAGCCTGTTTCAGATTCTGTGTCTCCCTCTCTCTCTGACCCTCCCCCGTTCATGCTCTGTCTCTCTCTGTCTCAAAAATAAATAAACGTTAAAAAAAAAATTTAAGGGGCGCCTGGGTGGCGCAGTCGGTTACGCGTCCGACTTCAGCCAGGTCACGATCTCGCGGTCCGTGAGTTCGAGCCCCGCGTCAGGCTCTGGGCTGATGGCTCGGAGCCTGGAGCCTGTTTCCGATTCTGTGTCTCCCTCTCTCTCTGCCCCTCCCCCGTTCATGCTCTGTCTCTCTCTGTCCCAAAAATAAATAAAAAACGTTGAAAAAAAAATTTAAAAAAAAAAAATTTAAAAAAAGAAAGAAAGAAAGATGCCTTCTAAACTTCAAAAAACTGGAGGCCAGAGATTCTCAAGGCCAGCCACAGGCTTTCATATCCTCGCACTCTTCCCAAGCAACCGGCTGGGATCCGCCCATCATGGATGTCATCATCTCCCCCCCACTCCACTCCTCGCCCCAGGTGCCGGCACCGGCACCGGCAGTGGCCTCCTCTTGCAGCCAGCAGCTTGTCCTGGAGGTCAGGCCACACCCTCAACACCCTCGCAGGCCAAGAACCGCAAATAAGAAGGTGAGAGACCTGCCCTGCGAAAATGCACGGTCATCAAAGCAACGCGACGCCAGCTCAGAGCACACGTCAGGAGGAAATCCAGCAACGAGTTCGAGAACACGCGAGACCGCAAGGCAGTTTCACGGGGAAGGGTGTTATTTGCCTTGTCAATTTCCCCAGAAGACAGAGCCCTGATCCTCCTTCAGACCACACACACAAAAATAAAACCCAGAGGGACCGCATGTTTGAATACAGAAATACAACACCACAGGAGTCGAACGCGAACATCCACATCTGAATAAGATGGCTCAGGGTAGCTCTGTTCATGATTGCCCCGGAGTGGCAACAACCCCCACGTCCGTCCTTAGGTGCAAGGAGAAACAAATTGTGGTCCATCCACGCGATGGACTACGACTCAGCGATAAGATGGGACAAGCTGCTGATAGACATGACATGGACAAGTCTCCAGCTGAGTCAGCCGAGCAAAAGCAAGCGAAACTCAAAAGACTACAGAATGTATGATTCTGTTCATATGACTTTCTGAAAACTACATAAAGGAACTGAAAACAGGTCAGTTGATGCCAGGGGCTGGGCATAGGGGAAGGAATGGACTACAAAGAGACGCGAAGTGGGGCGCCTGGGTGGCTCAGTCGGTTGAGCGTCCAACTTTGGCTCAGGTCATGATCTCACGGTCCGTGAGTTCGAGCCCCGCGTCGGGCTCTGTGCTGACAGCTCGGAGCCTGGAGCCTGTTTCAGATTTTGTGTCTCCCTCTCTCTCTGACCCTCCCCCGTTCATGCTCTCTCTCTGTCTCAAAAATAAATAAACGTTAAAAAAAATTTAAAAAAAATAAATAAAGTATATTAAAAAACAAAAACAAAGAGACGCGAAGAAAGTTTTGGGGGGTGATGGAAACATCCGTTATCTTTTTTTTTTTAATGTTTATTTACTTTTGAGAGAGAGAGAGAGAGAGAGAGAGACCGAGCATGAGCGGGGAAGGGGAAGTAAGAGAGGGGAACACAGAATCGGAAGCAGGCTCCAGGCTCTGAGCTGTCAGCACAGAGCCGGAAGCCGGGCTTGAACTCACGAACCTGAAAGATCATGACCGGAGCCGAAGGCGAACGCTTAACGGACTGAGCCACCCAAGCACCCCAAAACATTCTCTATCTTAATTGTGGTGATGGTTTCATGCGTGTACACGTATGCCAAAACATGAAATTTCATAGTTTACATGCGATTTATTGTCTGCCAATCATATCTCAATAGAGCTGGGAAGGAAAGACGGTAGGAGAGAGTGAGAGAGAGAAATAGAAACAAAGAGAATGAGAAAGAAACAAACCCCACAATCATGAGCAGATATGGGATAGTCCATATATACTATGGCCGAGTTGCACTACGAATTGTGTAACTACGAAAAACAAAAGTTACCTGTATGTGTTTTGAGTATTAAGTGTAAATAGCAAATTGATTCCTCCTGTGTGCACAAGTTTGTAGGAGCAATGAAAAAAAAGAGTCCGGTAGAGTCAGGTCCATGGGTAACACTGCCCCCTAGGGGACACCCTGAAGATAGCTCGACCTAAAATACATCTTCCAAATTACTTTCCTGACCACTGTCAGGAAACGGCTCTTATCAAGGTCACCAGTGACCAAACACTTGCAAGGTCAACAGTCAATTCTCTTTCCACGTCTTAGTCAAACTCTCAACCACAGGTGACACAGCTGACCACCCTGTCTCGAAATACCTTCTTCTCAAGGCTCTGGGAAAGATCACCCACCTCTCTCTCCCCCTACCTCACTGGCCTACCCAGTCGCTTGCTGACTCCTCCCCCTAGCATCTAAGGTTGGGGTGCCCCTGGTCTCCTTCTTAGCCCTCTTCTTTTGCTATACTTTGCCCCTCACCCTGAAACCAGGTGACTTCCTCTGGCCCCAAGGCTTCAAATAACCTCCCCAGGTGAATGACTCTCAAAATCACTTCCAGATCCTTCACCTGACCTCCAGACTCCTCTTCCACTGGCCTGTTCCATCCCTCCTTTTGCTCGTCTCCAAAATCATGGCTAGAACACAACCCTGGACTTCTCCCTGCGCCTTCCTCATCTGAGTGAGAGGGAGCCCCCAGGGGCTCCAAGACAGGGGAGTGTCTGTTCCCTTCTCTCCTTCCCTCCATCAGAAGTTCTGCAGGTGCAATTTCTGTGTAACTCCCGCTCAGCCTTCGATTTCAACCTGAGCGGCAGCCTCCCGGAGAAGCCTTCGCTAACCCCTCAGACTAGCTTGGCAGCCCCCTCCATCATCATATGCTCTGAGATCCATACGTTCTCCTCTGCTGAGCTGAAGGGTGTAGTGATTGAGCCTTTTATGTTTATGTCCAGCCTCTCCCCTAAACTGTGGGAACTGTAAAGCCTTATTCTCTCCTCGCCCGACTCCAACGGAGTCCTTAAGGTGCCCACGAGACCACGTGATCTGGCCCTTGTTTGCCCGTGCAATCTCTTCTATTATAACTTCGGCGCTCAGTGCGGTCCGCGGACCAGCGGCACGGACGTCACCGGGGAGCTAGTTAGAAATGCAGCCTTTTAGACCACACCCCTGACCTAATGGATCAGACCTGAATTTTAATCAGATCCGCAGGCTCTTATTAACGTTTGAGAAGAGCGTCCTACAATCTCCTCCATCACCACGATTCAGCCGTACTGCTCTTTGCAATTCCTTAGCACGGAAATCTTTTGAACGTGTCCGCAGCTGGGGAGATCCGGGCGGGCTGCGAGGGGCTGAGGCTTGAACTGGGAGACACGACACGTGCAGACGCTGCGGCCTAGAGCGAGGAGGCCTTTCCAACGCCGGTCCGGCCCAGCCCACCGTCGCTGAACCGCCGGCACCGCGACAACTCCTCGGAAGCCGCGGCGCGCACCGCCTCGGGCAACGGCGCCAGGGCCCTCGCGCAGGCGCACTGCGACCCTGCCTCCCGGTAGGGTGTGCGAGTACGCATGTGCACCGAAAAGATGCGGGAGAAGGCGGGGCCTCCCCGCGGGGCGTTCCCGGCCGCAGGTTAGAGGAGGAGAGGGGTTTCCGCTTCCGGCTGGAGCCGGAAGCCACTGTCTCCCGGGTGAACGAGGCCGTCGCAACGAGGGGAGGCGAGGGTAGGTGACTGTTCGCAGGGGCGGGCGTTGGGGCCAGGCCGGGTTGGGCGATATTCTACTGGTGGGGGGCGCTCACGGGATCCTGAAGGAGGCGTCGAGGACCCCGGGGTTGGGGGGGTGGCCGGCCGGGGAGCTTGACTCCCCCGGACCCCAGCCCTCTAAACGCGGCCGCTCGGAGGCCTGGCTCCCGCAGGCGGAGGGCGGGAGGCGACGCCGAAGCCTCGGTGAGCTTGGAGGGACCGCCGACCCTCCGCCTTTTGAAGGTTGGGAGCCGATCCCTTTTCCAGGCCCCTTTGGCGCGCTTGGACTTAGGTCGCCATAGGGCAGGCAGGGCCCCTGGAGCTTTGTGTACAGGCTAGACCTCCTTTCTGGTGTGCGATTGGGGGTGCCGTAGACGCCGGATAAAATGAGATTCTGGAGCGCATCCATACCTTCTGGTTTGGGAGCCTTATCTGTTCGTTCAACAAGTAGTTACTGAGCGCTTAATGCATACCAGGCACCGTGCCCGCTATGGGGATTCAGCAGTGGGTAAATCGTGTCCCGCCCCCCCCCCCGCCCCCAACACTGCATTCCACTAGGGGCAGATCTGAAATGAGGTTCCGAAATCTGCATTTTTGAGCATCTCTCAAGTGATTCTGTTAACAGGTGGTACCCAGGGCCAGGCTTGGGGAAAACAGAACACTCCCCAGAGCAGGTGAGGCAGGGGCTATTGAACTGGCTACATTTGCCTGCGGGGGGGGGGGGGTGTCCGGCTGCTTTCCCCTGCGGTCCCATCTCACACCCTTTCTCCCCATTGCTCCCTGAGCTTCAGCTGTACCAATCTTCTTGCTCTTTCGGGGGCGGGAGGCGGGGAGCTGCTTCTGCCTCTGAGCCTTTGCAGTTGCTGTTCCATCAGTCTGGACTGTTTTGCACTGTCGCCTTCTCTCATCATTCAGGCCTCAGTTTAAATGACTTTTACCCAGAGGGTCCTTCCCACCCCGCTCCTAGGCGAAGTTGCCCCATTCCAGAAGTATTCCCTTAGCCCTGATTGATTCATCTCATAGCACTTACTGGTAACGGAAATGATCTCTCTTATTAAGTTGTTAAGGGTCTGCCGTCGGCTACCAGCAGTTCCACAAAAGCAGACACTTGGCCTGCCTTGAGTGCAGCATTGCTGTGGTTAGCGGAGGGCCTGGCATTGGTTCGTTCGTTCATTTAGTAAACATTTGTCGAGCGCCAGCTCTGTGCCACCAGCAGTTGTAGGCTCTGGGGGATACAAAGAAAAGACACAAGTCCCTGCCATTGTGGAATTTACATTTGGAGGGAGGTGGACAGGGTGGGAGGTGCAGGGAGAGCCATAGGGAGGCTGTTTTGAAAATGACCAGGACTGGGGACTCGGACTACGGTTTTGGCTCTGGCGAGAAGAGAAGCGGGCAGATTCTGGATGTCTTTTAGAGGTAAAGCCGCAGGATCAGGATCCGATAAGGGATGTGAGAGGGAGTGGAAGGAATCGAGGGGGAGTCCAAGGTTTGTGCAAAGATGGATTTGCTATCTGCTGAGCTGGGGAAGACGGAAAGGGCCTGTTGAGGTGTCAGCAGCTTGGTCTTTGGACGGGTTATGTTGAAAATGTGGGTTAGCTTCCGGTGAGGGTGTAGCCGAGGCAGGTAGACGAGCCAGTCTGCAACGGAGAGGAAACGTTGAAGGTGGCAGATCGGGAAGCCTCAGCGTAGAGGAGGCATTTGAAGCCCTGAGGCTGGGCGAGGTCTCCAGGGAGGTGAGAGCAAATGGAGAGGAGCCCAAAGATTGAGCTCGTGGGCTCGTGTATCATCACGGAAGTCCGGGCCGGGGGGAAAGCAGCAGCAGAAACGGCAAGGCCCCACCAGTGAGGCCGGGGCAGGGTGCAGGGTCCTGAGAGCCGCGCGGGAAGGGTGGGAGGACGGACCAGTGCCCTGAGGCGGCGGGGAACTGCCCCTTGGGGGGAGCAGTATGGTGGTGGCGGGGGGGGGGGGGGGGGGGTAGAGGGAGAATGGGAGGAAATGAAGACCGGGAATGCAGGCAGCTCTTCTAGAATTCTGGTCTTTATTCCTGTGTCATGGAGGAAGAGCCACACAGGTGGAGTGTAGGGGGGAAAAGGGAGAGGGGAGAGTGCCTGGGGACGGTGATCCTAGAACCCTGAGCTCAGAGCCTGGCGTGGGAGGCCCCTGTCTCCAAGACACCTGTCCCTAGATGTGCCTCTGCGACTTGAGCCCATCATCTTCCCCCAGCATCTTGTTCTTCCTGTGCGTTAGGCATCGGAGGTTGATGCCACCTTCTCCCCCTACCCACCCTGTCCATCCCCCACCACCTTAGGAGTCATCCCGGTCCCTCCTTCTCTGGCCACACTCTGAGACTCTCTCACCCCCCGCCATCCCTCCACCCTGAACAGCCCTGGCGTGGTTCTGACTTCATCTGTATCCACACCCCTGACCTGTACTCCTTGATGCCCTAGAAAGGCAGTGATTTCATCCTTTGTGTCCCCACTGCCCACCCTCCCGCCCAGGATCCATCCAGACCCTTCCCCCCTGCCCCATGTGGTCCCCCAACGCCGGCCGGGGCCCTCAGACACCTGTCTTCGGTCGTGGTATGTGGCAAGGACCGGAAATGCTTGTCCCCCGTCTCTGCCCACCAGCCCCTTGTGTGTGGAGAGTTAGCCCAGGGGGCTTCTCTGGAGGATCTGTCCTATCCCTTGAGTGTCATTCCTCCTGGGTGTCCGTTGTGTGTCCGTTTGACGAGAGGCGCCGCTGCTCCCGAAAGCGCCGGCTTCTGGGCACTTAGGCTGTGCCCCTCCCCGCGCAGCTGGTCCGTCAGAGCCTCTTGCGTCATCCTCACCAGGAGCAGTGGCGTCCTGCCTGGGTGCCGAGGATGGGGGGGGCCGGGTCCCGTGCTCAGCACTCCGTGCACCGTTTGTCATGGCAGCCGCACAGATCCCTCCGTGGGTAGCAGCCTCATCTGTTTTACTGACAGAACACTGAGGCACAGAGAGCTTAAGCCACCTGCCCGCGGCCACCCAGCAAGTGGAGGGCCACGATTAGAACTCGGGCCACCTGTTGCCAGAGCCTGCTCCCATCCCCCGCCCAGAGTGTGCCTCGATCTGCCGCCTACCTGGGGACTGGGAGCCTCATCCCTCAGAGGCGGAGCCTTCTTCCCAGCCTGCCCCCTAGAGCATCGAGCTGGAGGGCTCTGTGGGTCCCCTGGGTTGCTGACTCCTGTCCCCCACCGCCACCGCAGGTTTGCCCTCCTACAGACATGGGGCGCAGAAAGTCCAAACGGAAGCCACCCCCCAAGAAGAAGATGACAGGCACCTTAGAGACCCAGTTCACCTGCCCCTTCTGCAACCACGAGAAGTCTTGTGACGTGAAAATGTGAGTGGGGGACGGGGCCTCCCCTCTCCTCCCAGAGTCGGGAGGCAGCTTCCCTGCTCCCACCATCCTTTCTGCCCCAGGCCCTCCCACTTAGGGCGATCGTCACCCATGGACGCGGCCTCCTTTACTCACCAGCCCCTCCTCCTCCTGTTCCAGGGACCGGGCCCGCAACACCGGAGTCATCTCGTGTACCGTGTGCCTAGAGGAGTTCCAGACGCCCATCACATGTATCCTTGGGAAACCAGGCTCTTGCGGGGAAGTGGGGTGGGTGGGGAGGGGTGGGGGCAGTCAGGGCTCCCCTGCCCCGGGTGGGCTGCTCTAGGGCACCTGGCCAGGGGCGAGGGGACTGGATCCAGTCTTTGCTCCTCTGGCCCTCCTGCTTACGCTTTTGTGGGCCGTGACCTCCCTGGGGCGGGGGGGGGGGGGGGGGGGGGGAGTTGGAGACAAGGCACCACCTGCTGACTTGCGTAGGGTGCGGGGCGGGGATCCGGCTGACACCAGTGAGAGGGGTGCGTACAGGGAAGGGGCCCAATGCCAGCAGTTGCCCTTGACCTCAGCGGCCCAGATCTGTCAGAACCGGTGGACGTGTACAGCGATTGGATAGATGCCTGCGAGGCAGCCAACCAGTAGCGATGCAGAGGACCCGCTCCCGTGGCAACCCTGCCTGCCGTGGACCTGCCCCGCTGGGTGCCAATCCAGAGACATTCCAGGGTCCGCGGTGTGGGTCCAGGGCCTTCACAGCCCTCTGCGTGTATGGAGTGGGTGTGGGTGTGAGTGTGGCCGTGGCAGCGTGCCTGTGGGCACGGACTGGAGTTGAGGCGGGGTTGTTGGGCCCCCCCGGGGGCCTGAAGTGCTTCCCTTGGCTCTGAAAGCCTTTAACTCGCTTGCTCCTCCTCGGGGCCCGCGTCCTGACGTTCTGGGCAAGGACGAGCCCAGCAGAGGCTGCCAAGGGACTCTCCAGCCTCCTCACCCATCTCACCAGCACCGTGTGGACTGGACTGCCCCCCGCCCCTCCCCTGCCTCCCAAGGCCTGTGGCCTGGGATTCAAAGCCACAGTCCCACAGGCCCCGTGGCTGGGACCTGGCAGAACAGCCCCTTTTCCTGTTTAGTTGCTTTTGTAGAGGAGGAAGGGGCTGGGCTGGGGATCGCCGTCGGTCACGAGCCCCTAAATAAAGTAGCTGATGCAAACTCCTGCTTCTTTGTGATTTCCTGGGTTCTGGGTCAGGCCCAGGGGTTCAGTGAGGGAGAGGGGGAGACTGAAGCACTCAGAGGTGGCCTGGCGGGCCATTGGAAATGGGGTTTGGTTAGTCCTTCAAGCTGTCCGTTTTGTCCATGCAACAGGCTTTCGGGGTGAAACCATGGCAGTACTGGGCCCGAGGCACACGGATGAACCCACAGACACCTGGCCAGGCATTTACAGGCACAACAGAAAATGGGGCCAATGGAGCCCGGGGTGACCCAGGGGGGTGACCGCCCCCTGGGGGGCGGTCCGAAAGAAGTGATACTCAAGGGCCACCCTGTGCCAGAAGCTGCTCTCAGGCTTGCCTGCCCTGCCCCCCCACCCCACCCCACCCCCCGAAAGGTGCCTGTGAGGTAGGTGCCCCAGGCTCACAGGTGAGGAATTGGGCCAGAGATGGCAAGTCACCGGCCCAACGTCCCACAGCCAGAAAGCTGCAGAGTTGGGCCTTGAACCTGGGAGGCCTGGCATCACAGCCCGGGGTCTGACTGCCTAAGAGTCCAGGGTCCAGGCTGAGAGAACAGGTCTCTGCCTCCAGGGCTGCAGGGGTGACAGCATTGTGGAGGAGTAAGGGTCCTGGAAAGGGACCTTTTTCCGAGGGTGGTGAGGGGGTCTCTGAAGACGAGGTGGGGCCGATGCTGGTGCGGTGTAATACATTTTGGTCCCTATCTCTAGTTCCTGGCACAGCTCCTCAACCCCTTGGAATTTCCTGAATGGCAGCATCTTTTGTCAACAGAGCCCGTTTTGATCATGCTGATCAAAACCTACGTTCATGCTGATCGCTGTGGGGCCCCAGATCAGCCTCAGGATGGGGCTGGTCACCGGAAAGTCCGTGATTACTGAGTGGGACCCTCAGTAACACCCACAACCTCTGAGGAAGGGAAAGGGGGGCTACAGATTAAGCTGTATAACAACTCCAACAAGATTTGACAAGCTTGGGGGCTCGGTGAACCCACGGAAGTGCTGGGGGAGTGGGGTGCCCCTTCTCCCGACTTGGGCCCGTACACCGACTCCATCGAGCTCCTCCTGATTTATATTCTTTTCTAATAAACCGGTAATCTAGTAAAACACAATGTTTCTCCGAGTTCTGTGAGCCACTCTAGTAAATTAACAAAGTCGGAAGAGGTGGTCATGGGAATCCCTGATTATCACTGATCGTTCAGAAGCACAGGTCATAACCTGGACTTGGAATTGGCCCTAAAGGGGAGGGACAGCCTCCTAAGACTGAACCCTTATCCTGGGAGATCCAATGCTGTCTCCAGGTCGTGTCAGAATTGAGTGACTTGCTTGGTTTTGGAAAAAATGCATCCGAACCTTGCTGATGGACGGTGTCCGCAGATGGTCTTACAGGTGTGGAGGTCCTGACGCTCTGGCAGCCTGGGGCCCATCAGCACCTGCACCCGGCTTTGAGCCTGGGCAGCAGGTGGCCTGTGCTTTGCATTCCTCGTTGGTACAGCAGAAAGGACGCTAGAACGTTCCAGGGCCATGCTGAGACTGGAGGGGCCTAGCACAGTGCCTGGCACGGTTTAAGTGACTCTGGGACCCACTCAGGGCAGTAAGGGGTGTGGGACAGCTGAGGGGGGATGCTGAGCTAGCCACCAGGCCCGGCCACTGGGTCTGGCATGTTCCCCCACTCCCACCTGGAAGCCCACCCTGCCCTGCCCTTCCTGTGGTGCTCTCGCCTCCCCCTTCCAAGGTCCCAGGCAGGAGCCAGTGGGCATGGGTGGAGCGGTGGACAGGTGCCTGGGCGGGGGGGGTGCCCTCTGGGGTCCAGCAGAAAGGGGGCTCATTCCTCTGGCTTCCAGGGCCCGCCCACCCCAGTCACACAGGCCAAGTGCTAATATGGTGCTGTTTTCTCGAGGAGGCAGGGCCCTGGGCCAGGCATGGATCCTCCTCAGCATAGCTCCCCCTGTGCTGGCCCTGGGGGAGCAGGATTTGTACTAGCCAGGCCAAGAGCGCATGGAATCCCTTTTACGAGGCCCCAGGGGCTGTGTGCGTCCGTGCACGCGGGTCTTCTGGTGTGTCTCCGCAGGTCCCCGAGTTCCAGCTTCATCCCCTGCTGTGCGTAAGGAAGGGGACGCCACCGTTCTGTAACCACCTGCCACCCCCACCCCCCACACGGCCGCACCCTCCCCTTGGAACTCTGACAGGTGGTGCCTTCCAGGCAGGACCGCTGGCGCTCACATCACTGGGAGGACAGGGGCCCCTCTGAAACGTGGAGAGGTGGGGTCTGTCCACAGACTCAGAGGGCCCTGGGCTGGCAGGCCAGGCTCGGGAGTCAGCCCTCAGAAGAGGGCAGAGAGCAAGCTGGGAACACAGGGCGGCCGCGCCTGGCAGACAGCTACTCCCCTGCCCCATGCCAGTCTACAAAGGGCCCTTGCCCCGCGCCCCCAAAGTGCCCATCCTGCCCCACTGCCTTGTCCCCTCCCACCTCCCCACAATCCTGGGCTGAAGGGTTCCGCCTGCCCACGGGGACCTCCGGAACCTGGCTGGACCACGTTCATTGGTCAGTACCAAATGGCTTCCCCCGTCTGGGGGTGTCATTTCAGCTTCCCCATGTCCCCAGGAGGCTCTCTGACCTCATTTTCGTGTTGGGAAAACAGGCCTAGGGAGGGCAAGTGACTTGCCCCAAGTCAGTCAGCGTGTGAGAAGCAGAACTGGGTGATTCACACCCCATCTAGCCTGTCCCGGCGCTTGGGCACTTTTACACCACCCCCCACTCCCCCCAGCAGACTTCCCAGAAAGGCACACGGGGCCGAGCACGTGCGTGTGGATATTATGTGTGAGGGTGTGCGTTTATGTGTCCTGAGTGGGAGTGTGTGCCGCACGTGTGCATCTGTGCAAGGGGAGTGTGTGTGCTCCACACACACAAAGTAGGGCACGGATTCTGCGTGTGAGTGCCTGTCCCGGGGCCCGCCAAGTGGCCGCGCGCACCGTGTGCGCATCTGACCGTGTGAGCGTTGTGCCCCTGCAGACGCGTATGCGGGACGCGGAGCGGATCCGAGCAAGGCTGTTTGCACGGGTGCAAGAGACACACGGGCTCCAGCAAAGAGCAGCCCCGAGTCCATGATTTTACAGCCGTTTATCGTGCTCCAGTGAAATAGAAAAAGAAAGTGCTCGCGTTACAAACACCGCTGTCACATCCACGTATGCCTGTCGCTGCAAACCAAACCGCGTGTGTCCGCTGGGTCTCTGGGCATGCAGTTTGCTCCCACTGTGGGAATGGGGTGGGGGCAGGCCGAGCCTGGGCTCTGGGGGTTTTGCTTGGGGGGGGGGAACTTCTTGTCCTGGGGGGACCCACTTGTGAGTGGGGAGGGAATGACAGCCGGGGTAGCCTTGCTCAGTGCGTCCTCTGGGTGCTGTTGGGAACACCCGGCTCGGTGTTGGGTCCCGCGGCGCTCCAGGGAGGAGGGCCCCCTCCCCTCCCCCCCAAGCCCCCCAGTTTGCCCCCCTCCCCCACCAAATGCTAACCCTGTGGGCAGGTGCCGGCGGCGGGGGCGGGGGGACGCCATGCAGGGGGAGGGGTCGACGGGGGCAGCGCGGCCCCTGCCGAGAGCAGCAGGCAGCCTCCCTGGGGGGAAGGCGGGGCGGGGGGGGCTGGGGGCCCAGGGCCCTAGGCCGAGTTGTAGTAGTTGTGCGGGTGGTGGTTGTGGGCAGGCTCGCCCAGCTCCGGGTACTCGGGCGTCAGGCAGTACTTGGGGTCATAGACCTGGCGCGGCAGCCCGTACACCGTCATGCCCCGCTGCGAGGCCCCCTTGTTGCTGCCCATCTGCAGGCTGACGTTGAGCGTGTCGCAATGCTCCATGCCCAGCCCCGGCTCGAAGATCTGTCGCTTGGTCCCGGGTGCGGTCATCCCGGCCTGCAGAGGGCGCAGCCCGTCAGACCGCGGGCACCCAGCAGGGCAGGGGCCACCCCAGCGGCCCAGCCCGCGCCCCCCGCCCCCCCACGCACCTGGCTGGCCCCCTTGTTGCTACCCATCTGCAGGCTGATGGTAGCCTGGTCCAGGGGCTGGTCCGTGCCCAGCTTGGGGTCGTACAGGTGGCGCCGGGTGCCGTAGGCCGTCATGCCCTGCTGGCTGGCAAACTTGTTCGTGCCCATCTAGGAAGAAGAATCAGCCCGAAGGTCACAGAGCCTCACCCGGGGCCACAGACAGAGCGTGTCGGCGGACCCTGGCACGCCCTCTGCCGAGGCACCTGCTTCCATTGTCAGGCTCCGGACTGGACGCTGAGGCCCAGAAAACGCAGGTCACGTGGCCTGTAGGTGGCTCCGAGCCCCGGGGCCTGGCTTCCAGGGTTCGAGCCCCAGCGCGGCCACGTATCACGCGGGCAATCGCGGTAAGTGAGCCGGCTTCTCTCCAGGCCCCAGTTTCCTCATCTGGATACAGGGTGTAACAATAGCACCCACCGCTCAGAGCCGCTGGACGCCAAGCACAGTGCCCGGCATACATCCGAGGTAGGGCCAAACAGCCTGTGCCCCAAAGCCTGCCGGGACCGGGGTGCCCTCCTGGCCTCCTTGACCTCCCCGCCCAGCTCAGCAGCAAGACCCCCGGTGAAGAAGCGGCAGTACCTGAAGCCCGATGATGTTCCTCCCTTCTCGTAGCTTCTCTGGCTCAAATCTCCGTTCCTGCTTCTCCGCGTACTTCACCCCTACGTTCACTTTATTCCCTTTCGTCTTGGCCTGGGGAGGGCCAAGGGAGCAGGGACTGACAAGGGAGCCTCCAGGCACCGTCCCCGGTTAGCACCTGCTCCCCCCTCCCACCCATGCTGGGCCCCGGGGGCACGAGTGGCCCCCACTCGCATCCCAGCCCACACCCTCCACAGCCCACCCGCCCCACGCCCACCCTTCAGCCTCACTCACCATGCTGGCCAGGGCCAGGAGGGTAGACTGCACCTGGGTGTGGTTGGTGTTCTCAAACAGGTCGTTGGCCTCGAAAATGTCGTGGGGCTTCACCCCATACTTGGTGATGGCCTTGATGAAGTTGCCGATGTTTTCCAGCTGGAGGGGAGCGGGCGCCAGTCAGTGGAGGGAGGCAGGGTCGGGGGGGGGGGGGGGGGAGGGCCGAGGGGCGGTGTGGGCCAGGGGTTGAAAGAGTTCAGAAAAGAGGCTGGGCTCACCTGGTGCCAGTTTTGGGTCGACTCATTGACCTTCTTCACGGAGCCCGGCTGGAGTTTATTGATGAACCTACAAGGAGCCGGGGAAGGCAGCGAGGAAGGTACGCCCAGCCCCGCGGGACAACGGGTCAGGGTGACAGCCAGACAGCCAGCGGGCGATGTCGGGGGTTCCCACGGCAACCAGCTCAGCTGCGGGCCCCGCTGATCCACCCCTCGCACACCCGGGCAGGACTGAGATGGGAAATCGGGAGCTGGGCTGGGGTCTCTAGCAGAAAGTCCCCTTATCCCAGGCTTGCAGGAGTCCCCTGCTGTGACCTCGTCTCCCTGGCAACCACCTTTCCGGCTGCTGGTCCTCTCCAGGCATCTGCACTGTGGAAAGCCTGCAGCCTGGGCCTCGGACTTCCCTTCCTGGCCACACTCACCCCCTTGATCTCCTCCAGTCTCTTGACTGCAAATGCCACCGATACGCCAACAGCTCCCCAGTGTCTCCGTGCAGCCGGACCCCTCACTCCCCAATCCAGCTCCCTACATGCCATCTCAAATCCAGTGCACCCCACCCCTGCCTCCTGACACCCATTTCCCCCAACTCAGCCCCTTCCATCTTCCCAGGCTCAGTAAACACAGCCTTCCAGGTGCTTGGGCAAAGCCCTCAGACTTGCCTTTGACTCTCCTATCCTTTTCTCCCGTCCACACACCCAAGCACTCAGCAAGTCCTTTGGCTCTGCCTTCCAAAGACATCTAGAAGCCCACAGCTCCTTGCCACTCCCACCCTGCTCTGAGCCGCCCACATCTCTCTCCTGGGCTCTTTGCAGGGGCCTCCCTGGGGCTCCCAGCTTCCACCATGTCTCCTCCCGACCCTTCATCTTGTAGCTCGAATGGTCTTTTCAACAATAATTCTAGTTACTTCCCAACTCAAAGCTGTCCCATGGTTTCCCTTCAGAATAAAGATCCTAATACTTAGCATGACTGAAAGTGTGCCCCCCCCCCTCCCGCCCCGCTCCGCCCAGCTAACTCCCTCCACCTCCTCATATCTCTCCTGGTTGTTCCTTGAACACACTACACTCGCTCACTCCCACCTCAGGGCCTTTGCACCGCTGCCCCCCTGCCTGACCCACTCTCCCCTCAGACGCCCTCCTAGGTCCCTCCCTCACTTCATCCAAGATTCCTCTCAAATGTTACCTCTTCAGAAAGACCTTCCAGGCCATTCTGTACAAAGCAGCCACCCTTTTCCCCCCCCCCCGGCCCCCCCCCGTCCTTCCCCACCAGACTTTTCTCCACGGCACTTCCCACCCTTGGCAAGTATGTTATGTGATTATCTCATTGATTATTTGATCGATCTGCCCTCACTAGGACGAAAGCTCTACATGATCTCAAAGTCAAGTCTATTTTGTTCATTATCCCCAGTGCCTAGACCTGGCACGCAGCAGGTGCCCCATAAATTCTCATGAAGGACTGAATGGGGGTGGGGGGTGGGCTCGGCACTCTTTAATGTCCAAGCAACCCTGTCCGAGCTGGGACACTAAGGTGTCCCCCTATTCCTTGTCCCGAGTGGATACGACAGAACAGGATCTCCCCACCCTGCCACCTTTCCAGCACCTAGATCTTGGTAAGCCTGCACCTTCGGGAAGCTTCTCAAGGGCATTCTCTGGCCACCATGGTCACCCTGCCCTGGGTCAGACTCAGAGATGCAGACAGGACCCCCACTGGGCTCAGGGCCCTAGCCAGCATTAACATTGCCGTGGAATCTGGAATCAAAGCTTGGGAGCTGCGTGGGCTTTCATTTCTCTCGATGATTTAAGTTCTGAGAAGAGTAGAAGATGGGGACCTACTTAAATGACTGTGGTACATCTCTCGTGTCAAGCCAGTGATGGACAGCCATCATTGCCTGTTGCCCTCTAGCCACGATCTCTCTTTCTTGGAACTTGGAACTCTTGGAGGCCATAAATGGGCCCGCCCTGCCTTCCTAGATTCTGGAGTCACTTCTGTTGGAACAGTATGGGACTTGGGGCCATGTGTTTTACCTGAGCCTCAGTTTTCTTTCCTGTTAAATGGGCACAATGATTATTTGCCACCACTATTCCCAGGTCTCGGATATAAAGAGCCTGACCAGGCTTGGAGCCCCTAGTTGGTTGAGGGGTTGAGGGGCGGGGATGAACGCCCAGGTTGAGGGCAGCCCAGGGCAGAGTCTGCTCCACTCACTCGCAAAGAATGATGCCATCTTTGAGGCCGTCCATGAAGTTGTTGCCGATGCGGCGTCCTGTCACCCCCTCGATCCATTCTCGAAGCTCCTGCTCCCGCTGGTGGTCGTACTTCTGGGCCAGCTGGGGGTGGGGGGCGCAGAGAAAGCGGTGAGGACGCAGCGTGGAGCAGACTCAGTCCTCGGACCCCACCTGATATTCCCTGGGCCTGATCTTCTTCATCCCCTTCCCAACTAAGGCAATTCTGCCCCAGTGTCCATGGGGGGGTAGGGGTGGGGGTTGAAGTGGGCTGAGGGCCAGGGCTGAGGTGGCACCTGCCCAGGGGGCCATTCCGGACATTCTGAGGTTTGGCACCAGAGAATGCGGACAAGGCGGGGGTGGGGTGGAGAGCGGGGGTGGGGTACTCAGAGCTGGGGGCGGGGCGGTGCCTGGCCTCTTGGTTCCCCCTCCAGGCCAAACTTGGGGCTTAGCTTCCCGGGGGCCCTGCCCGTCCCC
This sequence comes from Neofelis nebulosa, assembly GCF_028018385.1. Classification (NCBI taxonomy): domain Eukaryota; kingdom Metazoa; phylum Chordata; class Mammalia; order Carnivora; family Felidae; genus Neofelis; species Neofelis nebulosa. Next base: position 161,453,480 of record NC_080785.1, read on the forward strand.
CCTGCTGGAAGCCTGGGCCCCCAGGCAGGGGAGGAGGAGCCCTAAGGAGGTGCCCTGAGTACTGCCTTGCAGGGGACTGTCCTGTCTTGCATGCCTGCCTCAGTGTCTCTTCAGGCCCTCATCTCCTGGACTCCAGCTCCGGGTGGAGGGGCCGGGAGCTTGTCTCTGTCTTACTCCTGGCCCCGTGCGTGTGGCCGTATTTCTCCCTCTCCCCATCCCTGTGACCCCTCTCTCTCTCTCTCTCTCTCCAGCCCTGTCTCTTTCCTTGGCCCTGTCTTCCTGTCCCCATCCCTCCGCGTCTGGCTGGGGGTGGGGCTCCTGGTGGGGCCATCTCTGCCTCTGGGCTGGTCTCCGACTCCAGGTTCCCTGCCTCTGGTGGGGGTGGGGCTCGTCCGGCTCCTCTCTCGGCCTCCCCATCCCTGTCTCGGTCTTATCTCGCTCGTGGCTCACCCTCCCCATCCGTCCCTCTCAAGTCCCTGGGCTCCCAGAATCTCTGTCCCTCTCCGTCCCTCGCCCTCTGCCCCCCTCCCCACGTTGCCCCCCTCCGTTTCTCCAGAACCCTCAGCCCCAGCCCCGACAGGCTCCAGGACTCTGGGGGACGGAGCTGGCCCTTCTCCTGGGGGAGGAGGAGGTGGGAGGGGGCGGCCCCTCACCTGGCCCCGGCCCTGCCGCCCCCCTCCCCACCAGCCCGGCTTTATAAAGCAAACCGGCCCTTATATAGCGCGGCCCCGCGGGCCGGGCTCCCCGAGGCCGCCTTATAAGGCGCGGCGGCTTCTCGCGGCTCTGGGGCCGGCGCTGGGGGGGAGGGGGGCGGCGCTGGGATCGCTCCCGGCCGCGCACCCGCCCCCCCCCCACCAGCCCCCTCCTCCAGCAGCCAGGATCCCCGACCCTGGATCCGATTCCAGCTCTCCGCGTCCTCGCTGTACACTGGGACAAGCCACCCGGAGCCTCAGTGTTCCCCTCTGTCAAATGGGGCCGGGACTCCTCCCCTGGCAACGCTCACGGGAGCATTCCAGTGAGTTGGGGACTTCCAGTTCACTGCCCTGCAGAAGCTGAACCCTCATTCGGGGGTGTGTGTGTGTGTGGGGGGGGAGGCCAGGATCCTAGCTCTGCAGCTCCCTTATTTAGAACCCTAGCTACTTACCCCTCCTCTCTGAACCTCAGTTTACCCATCCATAGCATGAAGGTGGTGTGTGCATGTTCTCCCAGCCCAAAACGAGGACACATCCGTCATGTCCCTAATGCTCCCTCTCTGACCTCCCCAGCTGTCTCCGCCCCCCCCCTTCAGGATCTCCCACACTTTCTGGGCCTCCCTTCCCCACCATCCCAGCTCTCAACCACTCCCCAGTTGCTTTTTGAGATGGTGGGTGCAAGGAAGATCAAGTCCTTTCCCAGCCCCCCGCCCCCCAACATAAAAGGAACAGGGGACAGGTTAACAGGAGGCTCTGATCAAGCGGGGTCTTCACCAGGGACTGACCTCCTCAGTTTACCTATATGGTTGCCTGCATGCCCCCCATTTTACACGCCCCACCCCAACAGTCTCTGAGGGCTCTGGGATGCTCAGGATGGGGAGGAAGGCGGGCCGTACCCCATATTTGTCCTTTTGTCCCCTCTGGTCCCAAATCACATGGGATAGACCAGAACCCCATGGGGCCGTTGGCCTGCCGGGGTGTATGGGCCGGGGTGGGGGGGCCTACCTTGTTCTTGACCTCAGCCGACAACCCATAGGCGGGGCCCCGGTTGAAGTGAGCAGAAGACATGCTGGCTGGTGGTGGGCAGAGGCACTGAGGACTGAGGCAGCAGCTTAAGGCTCCGTCTGCAGCCCCTTCTTCCCTCCTCACACGTTTTTGAAGCTCCGGAGGCGGCCCGGGCCTCTTCCAAGGCCGTCCCATTGGCCGCAGGGGCCTGCCAAGGGGCGGGGCACCCCCCACCTCGGCCACCCCCCTCTCCCCCCCACGTGATGTCAGGGCCTTGGTATTGGGAGCCGATTGTGTCATTGTTTCCACCTAGGGGGGCGGCCTGGGTTATTATTGGGGGGGGGGCTTGGTCATAAGAGATCAAGCTTTCCCCATCCTTCCCTACCCTCCACTGTTCTTTGGACCTCTGGCAGGGTCACCTAGTCTCTCCGTGTCTGTCACTGAGGTCACCTCTCCTTGTCTGTCTCCGGTCTTGAGGCAAGACCGCAGCCCACGGTAGCTTAGTGAGCACCACCCTGGGTTTAGCTCCAGACGCCAACGGTCTGTAGCTGAGCCTCTGTTGCCACATCTGTGAAATGGACCAATGGACAGTCCATGCCCGGTGTGGAGTGCCTGGCACAGGAAAGGACTCGGGATAAGGCCAGTATTTCCCCTGAGCGTCTGGCACCCCACTTCCGTGCCCTCCGGTCCCTCGGAAGGATCTGGGGGAGCAGAGATCCTGGATTTTACCCTCCCCATCTACCTGCTGGTTGCCTTGGCCGTGGGGTGTCTGTGTTAGCAGGTTTCCTTGTCCCAGCCGGGCCGGCCTGGAGGGATCCCGCGTAAACAGCCCCATCTGGCCAGATCTCACCCCCGGGGACCACAGAGGAGGATGACATTGACCACATCATGCCACTTATGGCAAGGCCACGTTAGTGACACTTGGGTGATGTCAGCAATATCTGCCATATACTGATGGGACGTGCAATTTGCTGGCCACATGCTAAGGGCACGGCTGTGATACGCTGATATGACAGCGGCTCTTATGTCAGGCCCTGTTACAAGGACTGTACATGTACCAACTCGTGCCTCACAACGCCCTTAGAAAGGGATGCTGTTACTTTTTTTTAAGTGAATTTATTTATTTTATTTAAAAAAATTTTTTTAATGTTTATTTTTGAGAGAGAGATAGACAGGGCGTGAGCAGGGGAGGGGCAGAGAGAGAGGGAGACAGAATCCAAAGCAGGCTCCAGGCTCTGAGCTGTCAGCACAGAGCCCGATGCGGGGCTTGAACTCACAAACCGTGAGATCATGACCTGAGCCGAAGTTGGGCGCTAACTGACTGAGCCACCCAGGCACCCTTATTTATTTTGAGAGAGAGAGAGAGAGAGAGAGAGGGAGAGCGCCTGCCCGTGCACGAGTGGAGGAGGGGCAGAGAGCGAAGGAGAGAGAATTCCAAGTAGGTCGCCGCCATCAGTGCAGAACCCCACGCGGGGCTTTATCTCATCAACAGTCAGATCATGACCTGAGCCAAATCCAGAGTCAGACACTCAACCGACTGAGCCACCCAGTCGCCCCCAGATGCTGTTATTATACACACTTTACAGATGGGGAAACCGAGGCATGGGGTGTGGAATCCCTTTCCGAGTGTCACACAGTGGCAGTGGCAGGGCAGAATTTGAGCCCAGGCCCCTGCCCCTAATGCCATCGCGCTAAGTCAAGGTTCCTCAACCCCAGCACTGTGGACAACAGGGCTGGATAATTCTTCCCGGCCAGAGTCTCTCCTGGGCCTTACCGTAATTGAGGCGGCATCTCCGGCCTCTACCTACCAGATGCCAGTAGCACCCCCTTAGTCTTGACAAACAGCAACGTCTCCGGACATTGCCAAATGTCCCAGCAGGGAGACGGGAGAGGGAAGGCAGATCTTTCCTGTTTGAGAACCACTGGTCTAAACCAATAGGCTAAAATACATAAAACGAGCCCACAATTAGCTCCTGGTATAATCCTAAATGCACGGGGTCTGTTCACTCATGCCTCACAACAGCCTTCCGACGTGGGGTCTGTACGCGGCACAGAGAGGTGACGCCGCCCGCCTGGCCTTACACAGCACGAGGGCGACGCAGCCAGGATTCGAACGCGCACATTCCGGGATCCTGCCCACGCTGAGCGGCCCGGGCCGGGCCACGGGTCTCTGCGGCGCAAGGGGGCGGAACGCGCGCCTCGGCGGAGCAGGCGGCTGGCGCCCCCTGGCGGCCCGGGAGGGGCGAGGGCGGGAGCGGGGCCTGGCGGGATCCGGCCGGCGGTGACGCGAAGCGCTGACTCACTCGGCTCCGCCCCGCCCCGGCCCTCGGCCGTTTGGCCATTTATAGAATCCGCGGGGCCTCTGAAGTCACTGCCCAGGCACGACGGGGGCGGAGTGGGGGAGCTCTTGGCGCGTCCCCAGACGGGGCAGCCCGGGGTCTCCCTAGGGGGCGACCCTCGCTGGCTCTGCCCTGTCCCTCCGATTCTAGTCCGTGTCGGTGTCTCTTTCTCTGTCTCTAGGTCCCTCTCTACCTCGCCCAGTCTTTTTATGTCTTTGTCTCCGAATCTGCCAGCCTCACTGCCTCTCTCTGTCTGTTCCCCTGTCTCTCCATCTCTGGGTCTCTGTTTCACCTTTCTAGGTCACTGTTTCTCTCACTCCATGTCTCTGTCGTTGCTGCCCTTCCCTGAGTCTCTTGTCTGCTTGATGGGGTTGAGGTGGAGGGAGGGGGCTGATCCCGTCCGGAGGCCCCCGCCCCAGTGGACTCCCCCATCACTGGCTGTCCAGTGTGTAGACCCCTTCTCAACTCCTGTCTGGAGTTCTCAGGTCCCAGCCCCTCTGTGCCTCAGTTTCCCATCTAAATGAAGGGTGGGATCTTGTAAGAAACGGAGTCGCCCCGAAGGGCTCGCGACGGTTATGAAAGAAAAACTCTGCTTTTCCTTAATCTAGGGAGTCCCCTAGAACCGTCCTGAGTCTCACGGCCATCTAAAAATCAGAACACACAACTGTGTACTTGTGTGTCTCCGGGAGAGAGCCGCTGCCCCCTTCCCCCTGCACCCGCCTATCTGGGCAGCCCCCACTATGCCAGCCCCCTCGTATCTAGCTTCCCCTTCCTGAAAACAGGCAGAAGCTGTTGTTCATAATGTCTTCTGTTTCTGGAGGGCTCACTCCATGCAAGGCATTGTGCCAAACACAATCCCATTTTAGTCCTCACTGCCACCCTCTTGGGGTGGAAATGTGTAGACCCATTTTATAGATAAGGAAACTCAAGGTTCAGAGAGACCAAGCCACTCTCCTAGGATTACGCTGCTCCCGCTGCTCCTAGATCCTTCCACATGTATTTCTTATTTATTTATTTTGAGAGAGAAAGAGAGCATGGGGGGGGGGGGCAGAGGGGGAGGAGAGGGAGAGAGACAAAGCATCCCAAACAGGCTCCGTGCTGCCAGCACAGAGCCTGACTCAGGGCTCAAACCCACGAACTGTGAGATCATGACCCCAACCGAAATCAAGGGTCAGACTCTCAACCAGTATTTGTTGAGCACCCAAACACACTCCCACCTCAGGACCCTTGCACCAGCGGTCCCTTCCAGCAGTCACATTTCCAAAAGATGCCTGCATGGTGGTGCCTTCACTTCTTCTGCTCAAATGTCACCACTTTGGAGAGGCCCTCCCTGACCACCTGCTCTAAAATAACAGCATCACCCAGACTGACTTTGAGAGGGTGAGCACGAGGGAATTGTTCACATGTGTTTGCACCTGACAGTTGCTGTGTCTGCCTCCATAAAAATTTTCACTTTAAAAAGTCATTTTTAGGGGTGCCTCGGTGGCTCAGTCAGTTAAGCGTCTGACTCTTGATTTTGACTCAGATTATGATCTCACGGTTCGTGGGATCAAGCCCCGCATTGGGCTCTGCGCTGACAGTGGGAGCCTGCTTGGGATTCTCCCTCTCCCTCTCTCTCTCTCTCTGCCCCTCCCCTGCTTGCACTCTCTCTCTCAAAATAAGTAAACTTTTTGCAAAGTCATTTTAAAAGCCCCCACTTATACCTGACGCTAATATAACACTGTATGTCAATTATATTTTAATGAAAAAATTAAAGGCCTACCACACTCTATCTCCTTTCCCCGCTTTCTTTTTCTTATCATCTCCTGTTTTCTCAACTTGTATCTCATCCTGTGAGCATAAAAACTCCACGGGCAGGGCTTTGCTTGCTTTGTTCACCGCTCTGTCTCCAGTGCCCGTACATTGCCTGTATACAGCAGGCACTCAAAAAAGGCTCGCTGGGTAAAAGGAATTAAAGTTGATGAGCCAGGACTCAGACATTTGTCTGCAATGTTGGTGTTTAAGCATGCACAAAGGAAGGGCATAATTTCCAGGAAGTTCCTGGACTAAGGATAGTTGAGCTGGGGATCTCCTTTGCGTTTGCATCCTAACTTTCCCCAGAAGACTAGCTTGGGGGTGGTTAGGGGGTTGGGCCTCGGGCCATGGCGGGAGTTATGTAGGCCATTCTCCAGTTTCCCACTCCCTGGTCCAGGCATGAGCTCTTCAAGATGTTTTGTAGGAAAAACATCTGGTTGAACAATGGAGACTTTTTTTTTTATTAAATTTTTTTTAAACGTTTTTTATTTTTGAGACAGAGAGAGACAGAGCATGAATGGGGGAGGGGCAGAGAGAGAGGGAGACACAGAATCGGAAGCAGGCTCCAGGCTCTGAGCCATCAGCCCAGGGCCCGACGCGGGGCTCGAACTCACGGACTGCAAGATCGTGACCTGAGCTGAAGTCGGCCGCTCAACCGACTGAGCCACCCAGGCGCCCCTGGAGACTTTTTTAAAAAGGGGACCGGTGACTACCAGATGGGCAGAATTCAGAACACCCGACAACACCAAGTGCCGGGGAGGCCGCAAGAACGTTGTGGATGCATGTGGGCAGTTTGTTGAGAGGTTTCAAAATGACGAGTGTCCTTTCCTTTTCTGGTGGTTATAATTTTATATATCAAGTCGACTGAGCCATGGGGTACCCAGATGGTTGGTCAAACGTTCTTCTGGGTGTGTCTGTGAGGGTGTGTTTGGGTGGGATTCATATTTGAATTATAAACGGGAAAACAGACTGCCCTCCCCAGTATGGAGGGGCCTCATTCAACCAGGCGGAAGCCTGAACAGAACAAAAAGACTGACCTTCTGTCCAGTAAGAAGAAAACGCCTAATGTCTGACATCTGTCTTTTTTCTCCCTCCAGACTGGAACTTCTTGGATCTCAAATTTGCCAGCTCTCACACCGGAACTTACATTCATTGGCCCTCTGGGTTCTCAGAGCTTCAGACTTGGACTAGAACTACATCGTCTGCTCTCCTGGGTCTCCAGCTTGCCAACTGCAGATATTGGACTTATTAGCCTCCATAATCATGTGAGTCATTTCCTTGTAATAACACCCCCTCCTGTCTCTCTCTCTTGTTCTCTTTGTTTCTCTCTATTCTAACTGGTTCTGTTTCTCTGGAGAATCCTGCTATTCAACACATCTTCTGATCCAGAAAATCATTTTTAGAATACACCTAAGAAGTACAAGTGGAGGTGTGAAAAGAACATTTATTGCAGTATCTTCTTGACAACAAGTTACCCTGGGGGCATCTGGGTGGCTCAGTCTTTAAGCGTTCCACTCTTGATCTCAGTTCAGGTCTCAGTCTCAGCTCAGGTCTTGATCTCAGGATTGTGAGCTCAAGCCTCATGCCTGGGAACGAGCTGGGTGTGGAGCCCACTTTAAAAAAAAAAGAAGAAGAATAGAGAGAAGGGGGTTCTGGATCCATATTCCATGGGTTTGGAACATGCCCTGTTGCTTCCTGAGTGTGTGACCTTGGCGAGATATCTTAACTTCTCTGTGATTCCGTTTCCTCCTCTGGGAAACAGGCATATTGATAGTACCTGCTTCCTAGATTTCTTTCTTAACTTTTTACTTTTAGATAATTTTAGACTTACAGAAAAGTTCAAAAATAGCATAGAGTGTTCCCATTTACCCTTCACCTTGCTGCCCCTACTGTTAACATCTTATGTAACCAAGTTCACTTATTAAAACTAAGAACTTAACCTTGGTACAATACTATTAATAAACTACAGCCTTGATTTGGATTTCTCCAGGTTTTCTACTCCTCCTTTTTCTGCTCCAGGACCCAATCCAAGATCTGTCATGGCACTTAATTGTCATGTCTCCTTAGACTCCTCCAGTCAGTGACAGCCCCTTGTCGTTCATGCCCTTGGCACTCCTCAAGCGAACCGGTCAGCAACCGTGTAGACTCTCTCCACTTGGTTTATCTTGATTGGATTGAGGTTTTCACATTACTGGGAAGGATACCAGAGAGGTGATGTTCCCTTCGCATATCGGGGGCTTATGATGTCACCGTGACTCACTGCTGGTGACTTTAACTTCCGTCCCTTGGTTAAGGTGCTGTCTGCCAGGATCCGACACTGTGAAGCTTCTATCTTTCCCAGGGTTGTCGTGTGGACCGCGCGTAAAAGGGTCTGTGTCGGGGCTCCACACATACTGTTCCGCTGCGTTAATAAAAACAAACACAAAAACACAAAAGACACAACTATGTAAAACGCCTGTGCTTGAATCCACTCCTTCTGTAAGGATCAACAAGAAAATAAGAGCCATAACTGCTTCAAGAGGAGAAGGGACACTGGGAGCCCCGAAGACGGCGGCCAGGTCGCCGACACGACCGCCACTCACGCACGCCCTCGCCCACGTCCGAGCTGAGCGATCAAACTGCGCCTGCGCAGAGCTGGGCTCCGGCGCTCTCCCAGCAGTGCCCACGTGGCTGTCAACGTGCTGGGGAGGGGGCGTGCACAAGCCCCCCCCCCCCGTACCGGCAGTTGATTGGCTGGCGCTCCTCTCAGCCTGGCCAATCACAGGAGTCTTGATGCCGCGCGGCTGCGCAGGCTTTCAGGCAGCCTGAGGGTGGCGCGCGCGCGTATCCTGTCCCCGCATGGCAGTGCCTTGCCTTATGGAGGCCAAGGGACTGCAGTTACGGCTTTTGCGGGGTGGATAACTGCCCTTGCCTGGAGCCTCTTTTACTGCCTGCCCCGCCCGCCGTTTTATGTGCTAATCCTCTTCGGTTAATAGCCTTCAACTGGGGCTTTCCAGCGGGGCCTGGGAGCGCCCTACTCCAATCTGACCTCATCTCCTATCACTTCTTTTTTTCTTTTTTAATTTTTTTTTAATGTTTATCTAGTTTTGAGAGAGACAGAGACAGAGCTTGAGCGGGGGAGGGGCAGAGAGAAAGGGAGACACAGAATCCGAAGCAGGCTCCAGGCTCCGAGCTGTCGGCACAGAGCCCGACGCGGGACTCGAACCCACGGACCGTGAGATCATGACCTGAGCCGAAGTCGGAGGCCCAACCGACTGAGCCACCCAGGCGCCCCATTTGTCTTTTTTAAAGTAGACTTTTTAAAAAAAATTTAAATATGTACAACATAAAATTTACCATTTTTAAGTGTACACTTCCGTGTTATTAAGTACATTCACATTGTTGTGCAATCGTCACCACCATCCATCACCAGAACTTTTTTCAGTCTTCCAAAATGGAAACTGTTGCCATTTAACGCTAACTGCCCATTCTCTATTCCCTTCAGCTCCTGGCAAACACCATTCTACTTTCTGTCTCTCTAATTTGCCTGTTCTAGGGACCCCCTATAAATGGAATAATATAGTATTTGTCCTTTTGTGACTGGTTCCTTTCATTTAGCACAATATCCTCAAGGTTCATCCATATTGTATCATGTATCAGAATTTACTTAATTTTTATTATTTTATATATTTTTAAAATGTTCATTAGAGAGGGAATGAGAGAACATGGGGGAGGGGCGGGGGGGAACAGAGGATCTAAAGTGGGCTCTGTGCTGGGGCGCCTGGGTGGCTCAGTCGGTTGAGCGTCCGACTTCAGCCCAGGTCATGATTTCGCAGTCAGAGAGTTCAAGCCCTGCATAGGGACCTGTGCTGACAGCTCAGAGCCTGGAGCCTGCTTGGGATTCTGTGTCTCCCTCTCTCTCTGCCCCTCCCCCGCTCATGCTCTGTCTCTCTCACTCTCAAAAAATGAATAAATGTTTAAAAAAAAAATTTTTTTTTTTAATAAAGTGGGCTTTGTGCTGACAGCCGACAGCCCAGTATGGGGCTTGAACTCACAAACTGTGAGATCATGACCTGATCCAAAGTTGGATGCTTAACCCACCGAGCCACCCAGGTGCCCCCATGTTTTAAAACGTTTAAACTGAGCTATTACATAAAGTAAAATGTATGGATCTTAATGGAAAGCTCAATGAATTTTCACATATATACTCGTGTAGTCGCTACATAGTTCAAGCCATAAAATATTTCTTTTTAAAATGTCTTTATTGGGACACAAGCAAGCAAGTAAGCACACAAGCAAGATGGGGCTGAACTTTTGGGCTAATTACATGGGGTCAACGTTCCAAGTTCAAAATAGATTAACATTAACAAGATGGCAGCCACAATTATGTCCTAAACAGTTCTGACCTTGTACTTAATCTTTTTCAAGCTGCCAGTGGTTGGAAAAGGCTTCAATGGAACAAGGGTCTTTGTCCGTGTCCCCAGTTAGAATGCCAGCTCTCCAAGGCCAGGATTTTTTTTGTGTTCACTGCTCTTCCTCAGTGCTTAGAACAGTGCCTGTTATAAAGGCAAGCCCTCAACAGATTCCTGTTGAGTCAATCTGAGCCTTCTCACGGTGGGATGGGAAAAGCCTCAGCCTCCTGTGCACAACCTCCCCCATTCTGGCCCAGGGTCCAAGTCTCCAGCAGTGTTGAGGGAAGATCTTTGAGATCTCTTCAATTGCTTCCCGCTGTCGGCTCTGGGTCATGAGGGGCTCCCCTGCCTCACGCCTTGGACAGGGTGAAGTGGTACATCCATAGCATGTTGAGGATGCCCAGGACCAGCATAGCCAAGGTCAACACCCCTCAAATTTTAGAATGGCTTCACAATGATACCAGCTACATAGCCCAAAGCCACACCATTCAGTGAGGCCACTCGTGAGTTTCGGGGCAGCCGACTGTACTCAGGAACCAACTGTGGACAGGTGGGTTAGAGGATCGGAGGTTGAGGGAAGGGGAGGGGAATGCAGAAGACTGCGAAGGTCCCCTCGTGTCCCCAAACCCAGGCACCCAAAATTAGCAAAGGGCTTTGAGTAGAGAAGTAACTCAGTAAGGCAGACTGCCCTGGGGCTGGGGAAAGATGCCGAAAGGCAGGGGCAGGGTAATTAGTCAGGCATGTGGCAGGTGAGCTACAGGGGGCTGTCACAAAGGGACTGGTGGTCTAAAGATTGGGGTGAGCATTAGGCACATTTATCCATTAATCTATCCATTGTCGTAACTAACATCTGTTGAGCACCTACCATGTTCCAGGTCCTGTCCCTACAGCTGGGGACACTACACGTCATAAACAAATTCCCCGTGTCCTCATGGAGCTTATAGTAACCGAGCCCACAGATGTTCAATCCATGCAGGCAAGGAGGAGGGGAGAAGTGTGCCCAGGGTTCTTTACATGAAGCAGCAGAAGCCAAAGAGAGAAACTGCATGGTAACACGGGCACATCTGATCCTGGTTCGCGGAGAATCCCCACCAGGTCTGGAGAGAGCAGGGGTCAGAAGTGTGCCAAGGATTGTGTGAATGTGACCCTGGGGTCCCACCCAGCTGGATCCTATCTATCTTAGGGCGGGTAACCAGAGCCCTCAGCCACAGTCTGTGGGGTGAGGTGAGCAGGGGGCCCACTGAAACCTGGACAACCGTGGACAGGGCGGCTGGGGGCCTGGTGTGGAGCGGTCAAGGCCCTGGGTCAACCTCTTCCCGGGGCTGGGGCAGAGAGAGACAGCGGGCTGGACAATGAACCCCCTTAGCTGGGCCAACCTCAATCTGAGAACCTTCCTGAAGAGGTCCCTTCCTCACCTGGTCACCCACAGCAGTGTCCACCCCACTCCCCTGTGCTGCCAGTTCCCCACACTCGCAGGAGTGTAGAGTGGGGGTGAGAGTGAAATGGAGAACGTCCCTCTGGGCCTGCTGACTCTGTGACAGAGTGCAGTTGATGTTGACTGTCTCCAGGGAAGGCAGGTTGTACCTGCTGAGAGCGCTGATGGCGAGGGAGAGGAGGATGAACACACACCTGGGGAGGAGACAGGGGCAAGTTAGGTGCCCGCCCTCCTGGCCCCTCCCCTCCCTTCTGGCTCCGTCCCGCACGACCGGAAGTCCCACTGGAGGCATTTGCTTGAGTCCAAATCACAGCCAGAGGCTGACGAGCACGCGCTGGCTGAGCACCCAGGAGCTCCTTTGGTGCGAGACCAAGTCAGAAGGCTGAACCACTGGAGGGGGCGCCATAGGAATGGGCTGGGTGGTCATTGCCCTGTGGCCAAGTCTCCGCCCCAGGTACCGCCTATGCCCAGCAGCTTTATATATATATATAAAATTTATATATATATATATATATATATATATATATATATATATATATGGTACCATGAGGTTATTATAACTGGCCCATTTCAGGGTGAGATGACCCAGGCACAGATGAGTTAAGCAGTAGCCCAGAGTCAGGGGAGCTAATTAGCAAAACTTGTCTCCTTCACTGCTATGTATCAGCCCAGTACCCTCAGCGACTAAAACTGCGCCTAGCACACGGTAAGCGCTCAATAAAGGTTAGGCGAACAAACGAAGGAATCCACATCACTTCTACCATCAATGTTTTATTTCCACATTTCAGGTGGGAAAACTGGGCCTCTACCTGGAGTCACAGGCCGCCTAAGTCCAGCCTCCCAGCCCGGATCGGTCCAATCATTCCTTTCCCTGCCTTAATGGGGGTGCGGCTTGCCCTGTTAGGGGTGGGGCCTGGCTCGGTGTGAGGAGGGACCAAGTTCTTTCTGTCTTCCTATTGGTGCTCCTCCATTTTGGGCGGGACCTCTCTAAACCTGTGTTCCCGATTTGCTGTCTCCCCGGTGGCCCCTGACCTGGAAGCTCTCTTGGTAAAATGGCGGCGCCCGGAGTCACGACCGAGCCGGCTTGGAGTCCGCGGCTTGCCGCGTGAGTATGTAGATCGCCCGTGGGGAGGCGAGAGCAAACTGCTGGGTCCTGGGGCGGCCGGTTCTGGGCCGGCAGGACGGGAGGACAGCCCAGAGCGACCCAGCTGCAGGGCCAGGGCACCGTGACCTTTGGAGGTGCGGGACGGGGACGTGCTGGAAAAAGCCGATCTCTGTATACTACCCTCCCCACGTCCCTAATCTCCTATTTTGCAGATGAGACAGCTGAGGCTCAGAGAGGTTAAGGGCCTCTCCCGAAGTCACGCCGGAAGTTGGCAGCTAGGCTGGAATTCGGACCCGCGTCTGTTTATCCCAAGGATCCCAGAATCCTGGCAGCCAGCCTCAGAGCTGCTGTAGGTACACCCCGCCACGGCGTTCAGATGTACAGATCATAGATGTTTTGTAGCAATTTAGCTCTTCTCCCCATTCAACTGATACTTGCTGGCACCTGCTTTGTACCAGGCACTGTCCAGGTGCTGGAAACACAGCAATGAGGAAGACAGACAAAAATCCCCTATCTCCTGGGGTAGCCAGACATTAAACTCGTCAGAAATGCAGGGAACAGGTGATTTAAGATGCTAATAATTGTTAACAGTGCATTCATCAGGGTGATGGGTGCTTGGATTGGGAGTGGGGCTGTGGTCCAGGAAGCCCTCTCATTTGAACATAGACCTGCACGACCAGAGACAGCTATGGACGAATCTAGGAGAAGAAATTTCCAAACAGGGGGAATAGCAAGTGCAAAGTCTCTGAGACTGGAATAAACTTAGCTTGTTTAACAAACAGCGTAGCTAGAGCTGCGAGAGCTAGAGTGATAAGAGTTGAGTTTGGAGAGGTAGACCCTGTCTACACCCCACCACGGGGTTCAGACTTACAGATCTGAATATCTGTGTAATATAACACTAGTGATTTTTAGGCAGAGAACACTGAATTTAGTTTACATTTAAAAAAAGCTCCCTCTGGCCATGGCGGGGAGAACTAACTGGAGGGGAAGTTGGGTAGGCCTTAAGGACAGAGATCATGGGATTGGGGTGGTGGCTTGCCGATGCAGAGAAATGGATGTATTTGGGATGGACTTGGACGTACTCATCAGGACTACTTGGTGGACTGAATGGGGCAATGAGGGACATAGTGGATGCAGAAATGACTTCTAGGTCTGTGGCCCGAATGACTAGGAATGGTGGTGTCATTCGCTAGGGTGGAGAGGAACACGTTTAAGCAGGGATATCACTTTGGAGCAGATTAAGTTGGAGATGGCTGGGTACATGCCAAAATGGCAGTTAGGTATGGGGGTTGGAGGTCAGGACTGGCAATAACTGTTTGGAATCCATCAGAACATAGATTGTCATTTTTCAGACTTTAACACACATAGGAGAAACCTGGACTCTTATTAAAATGTGGATTCTGACTCAGGAGATCTGGGTTAGGGCTGAGATTTTGCTTTTCTTTTTTTTTTTTTTTTTTTAATTTTTTTTTTTTTTTTTAACATTTATTCATTTTTGAGACAGAGAGAGACAGAGCGTGAACGGGGGAAGGTCAGAGAGAGAGGAAGACACAGAATCCGAAACAGGCTCCAGGCCCTGAGCTGTCAGCACAGAGCCCGACGCGGGGCTCGAACTCACAGACCACGAGATCATGACCTGAGCCGAAGTCGGACGTCCAACCGACTGAGCCACCCAGGCGCCCTGAGATTTTGCTTTTCTAATGAGTTCCCAAATGATGATATTGATATAGCTGATCCCTGGAACACACTTTGAGTAGTGAAGGTTCAGATTAAGGTCTCAATCTTAGCAGCATATTAGAGTCACCGGAGTGTTTTATTTATTTTATTTTTTATTTTAGAGAGAGAGAGCATGAGCGGGTTGGGGATAGAGGGAGAGAGAGAGAGAACGAACCCCAGACAGGCTCCATGCTGAGTGCTCAGCGTGGAGCCCGGCTCGGCCGATCTATGACCCCGGGATCATGACCTGAGCTGAAGTCAAGAGCTGGGTGCTCAACCCACTGAGCCACCCAGGCGTCCCCATTGCTGTCCTTTAAAATGCTGATGCCTACCTTTAGATACTTTGATTTATTATATCTGGTGTATGGCCTGGGCATGGGAATTTTTAAAAGCCCCCACGATGATTCTAATATGAACAAAGTTTGAGAACCATTAAAGCTGCCTACAAGAATACAGAGAAGAGGGGAACAAGTTGAAAGACACTTCAGGGTAGCAGACAGACAAATTCAGAATGTGGGACTCTTTGCAATCTTAGTACTCAAAGTGTGGTCTCCACACCAGCAACATCAGCATCATGTGGAAGCTTGTTGGATGTACAGGGTCTTTAGCTCTACCCCAGACTTGCTGAATCAAAATCTGCATTTTAACAAGATCCTAAGTGATTCATCTACACATTCAAGTTTGCAGACATTGTAGCTTTAAAGAAGGAAGTGGGTCATGTCAAAAAGGTGGGAGGAGGGCCTCACCCATGATGTATGTTTCTGAGAAATTGAGCAAAATGAAGCCTTAAAAATAATCATTGGCTTTCATAAGTGCAAAATGCAAAAGGAGCCTTTACAAATGGTATTAGTGGAGTGGTTGGGGCAGCAGCCAAGTTGGAGAGAGTGAGGAAGCATAATGTGTATACACCTCTTGGGAGAAACTTTACTGTAAAGGGAGCAGAGATATGGAGCAGAGGCTGGAGGGAGTCTTCAGGTCAAAATGGGAGATGTTAGAGAAAGTTTAAATGGTGATAAGAAGGATCCAGACATTTCCCATCTCATTTTATGAGGTCAGCATTATCCTGATACCAAATCAAACAGACACAAAAACTACAGACCAATATCTCTTACGAATATGGATGTAAAAATCCTCAACAAAATAACAATCAAACCAAATTTTAGCAACATATAAAAAGTATTGTATACCATGATCAAGTGGAATTTATCCCATAAAAGCAAGATTAGTTTAAAATCTGAAAATCAGTTAATGAAATATACCATATTAATAAAATAAAATAAAAGATAAAAACTACATGATTATTTCAGTAGATGCAACAAAACATACTTCACAAAATCCAGTATCCTTTCTGATAGAAGCATTCAACATCTGGGTATAGAAGGGAATTTCTTGTCGGTTAAGCGGCCGACTTCAGCTCAGGTCACGATCTCGCGGTCCGTGAGTTCGAGCCCCGCGTCGGGCTCTGGGCTGATGGCTCAGAGCCTGGAGCCTGCTTCCGATTCTGTGTCTCCCTCTCTCTCTGCCCCTCCCCCGTTCATGCTCTGTCTCTCTCTGTCTCAAGAATAAATAAAAAAAAAAAGTTAAAAAAAATTAAAAAAAAAAAAAAAAGAAGGGAATTTCTTCAACCTTATAAAGGCCATGTATGAAAAACGGACAGCTCACATCATACTTAATGATAAAAGACTGGACACTTTTCCCCTGAGATCAAGAATAAGAAAAGGATGTCCACTCTTGTCACTTCCATTCAGCATTGTACTGGAGGTTCCAGCAAGGGCACTTGAGAAAGGAAAAGAAGTAAAAGATACCCAGTTTGGAAAGGAAGAGATAAAACTATACTTGCTGATGATGTGATCTTGTATATAGAAAAGAATCCAATAAAAAGCTATTGGGACTAATAAGTGAGTTCAACAAGGTTGTAGGATAGATCAACATATAAAAATAGTATGCCAATATAGAAATACATATAGTGCCATACTGGCACTGAACAGTGTGGAAATGAAATTAAGAAAATAATCCCATATACGTAATAGCTTCATAAAGAATGAAATATGAATAAATTTAACAAAAAAAATAAAAGACACATACAGTGAAAACTACAAAACACTGTTGAAAGAAATTAAAGATGATCTAAATAAGTGGAGAGGTATCCCATGTTCATGGATCAGAAGACTTAATATTATTAAGATACCAATATTCCCTAAACTGATCTGTAGACTCAATACAATCCCTATCAGAATCCCTCTGACTTTTTGCAGTCATTGACAGCTGATTCTAAAATGTATATGTAGATCTCGAGGTCCGTGAGTTCGAGCCCCGCATCAGGCTCTGGGCTGATGGCTCAGAGCCTGGAGCCTGTTTCCGATTCTGTGTCTCCCTCTCTCTCTCTGCCCCTCCCCCGTTCATGCTCTGTCTCTCTCTGTCCCAAAAATAAACTAAAAACGTTGAAAAAAAAAATTTTAATGTATATGTAATTGCAAGGGACCCAGAATAGCCAAAACAACTTTGTAAAAAAAAAAAAAAAAGTACAAAGTTGAAGGACTTACACTTCCTGATTTTAAAACTTACAAACTGTAATAAAACAGTGTAGTGCTGGCTTAAGAGTCAATATAGATCAATAGAATTGGGAGCCCAGAATTAAACCCTTACATTTATAGTCAATTGATTTTCAGCAAGAATGCCAAGACAAAAAGTACACTTACCACGATGAGCACGGAGTAATGTATAGAATTGTAGAATCACTATATTGTACAGCTGAAATGAATATAACACTGTATGTTAACTATACTGGAATTAAAATTTTAGAACTTAATTTAAAAAAGAAAAAGAATGCCAAGACCCAGAAATACAGAAAGAATAGTCTCTTCAACAAATAGTACTAGGGCAACTGGATATCCACATGAAATGAACCCCTTTTTCACACCATACAGAAAAATTAATTCAAGGTGGATCCCAGGACTAAATGTAAGAGCTAAAACTATTAAACTCTTAGAGAAAACATGGGAGTAAATCTTCATGACCTTGGGCTAGGCAGTGGGGTTTTTTTGTTTGTTTTTTGTTTGAATTTAGTGGGTTTTTTTTTAATGTTTATTCATTTTTGAGAGACAGAGAATGAGCAGGGAAGGGGCAGAGAGAGGGAGACACAGAATCTGAAGCAGGCTCCAGGCTCTGAGTTGTCAGCACAGAGCCCAACGTGGGGCTCAAACTCAAGAACTGCGAGATTATGACCTGAGCTGAAGTCGGACGCTCAACCGACTGAACCCCCCAGGCACCCCTTAATTTAGTGGTTTTTTTAGATATAACATCAAGATCACAGCTATAAAAGAAAAACATAAATTGGACATCATTGGAATAAAAACTTGTCCTGCAAACAGTAACATCAAGAAAGTGAAAAGTCAGTCTAATGAATGGGAGAAAGTATTTGTAAAACACAAGGGTCTAGTATTCAGAATATATAAAGAACTCTTACAACTCAATAATAAAAAGATAAGTAACCCAATTTTTTAAATGTACAAAGGATCTAAATAGACATTTCTCCAAAGAAGATACGCATCGGCCAATAAGGGCATGAAAGAATGTTCAACGTCGCTTTTTAAGGAAGTGCAAATCCAACCATGAGATATCACTTCACATTCACTAGTGTGTCTGTAATCAAAAAGACAACAAGAATTGGCAGGGATGTGGAGAAATTGGAACTCTTACATATTGCTCGTAAGGATGTAAAATGGTGCAGCCACTTTAGAAAATCGTTTGGCGGGTGTGCCTGGCTGTCGGTTGGTAGAGCACGCACCTCTTGATGTGGGGTTGTGAGTTCAAGTCCCACATTGGGTGTGGGCCCAGCTTAAAAAATTAAAATGAAAAAATAAAACAGTTTGGTAGTTCCTCAAAATGTTAGAATTAACCATATGTCTCAGCAATTTGACTTCTGTGTATCTACCCAAGAGACGTGTAAACACTTTTTTCACACAAAACTTCCACCCAAGTGTTCACAGCAGCATTAATCCTAATAGTCAAAAAGTCGAAACAACCCCAACTATCCATCAACTGAGGAATAGATCAATAAAACATGGCTATATCTTGGAATATATATATATTGGAATATATATATTCCAATATATAATGGAATTTTTTGACAAAACAAATGAAGTCTGTTACATGCTACGACATGGTTAGCCTTAAACACATGCTAAGTGAAAGAAGTCAGCCACAAAAGAGCACGCGTCGTATTGTACAAACTACCCGGAATAGGCAAATTATAGAAACAGTAAGGTTAGTGCTTGCCTGGGGTTGAGTGATGAGGGGAAATAAGAGAGACTGCCGATTGGGTATAGGTTTTCTTTTTGGGGTGACAAGAATGGTGTGAAATTAGATTGCAGTGGTGGTTGTACAACTCTGAATGTACTAAAAAAAAAAAAAACCATTGAATTTTACACTTGAAAAGGCTGAACCACATGATACGTGAATAAAGCTGTTAAAAAGAAAGAATGATCCAGTAGGGAGGCAGGCCATGGCAGGAACAGATTCCTCAAGGCAGTGAAAGGTTTAGCCCAAGAAAATCGGGACGCCTGATCGTAACAGCCATTGTAAGTCCATGCGGTGAATGAAGAAACCAGTGGGGCTGGTGAGTTGGCCATGCAGTCTGGAACACGGCCACAGCCCGGAAGGGGTCTCCTCTCCGTTAGCTGGCTGATGCTGTCTTTTCTCTGTCTCGGCCAGGTGGTTGTCTGACAAGTGGAGGCAATGAGCTGGGCCCAAGCCATCCTGCTGGCCCGGGGCCTCTCTCGGGGCTGCGGAGGCATCTGCGGGGCCACCGTCACGGGAGCCCCCTTCTCTCAGGTAACCACCAGCTGAACAGTCGTCTGCTCACACCGGCCGGCCTATCTGTTCTGAGGGCCAGTTGACCCCGCCTTAATTCATTTTAAGAAGGGCTGGTGCCCATGCGGGTAAGGGAGTTGAATTTGGAAATAAGGATTTGTGAGCTAAGTAGATGTGGGTGGTGACTGTGGGTGACCCCTGTATCCACTTGTTGAGATTTGGGCAGAAACTTGAACTTCCATCCCTTCCCGGGGTGACCAGATGGCCCAAGCCAGTCAACGGGCATAGATGGCTACCACAGTGATGGTGGCCGCCGACCTTGTTCTGTTGTGCTTCACAAACAATGCGGTTTTGGGTTTTGTCTGTTTGTTTTTACAAATTGAGGGTTTGTGGCGACCCCGTGTCGAGCAAGCCTGTTGGTGCCGTTGTCCGACAGCGTTTGCTCACTTTGTTCTCGGTGTCCCGTTTTGGTAATTCTTGCAGTACTCCAGACTTACTCATCATTATCCTGTTTGATCTGGGATCGGTGATAGTGACTTGCCGGAAGCTCAGGCGCTGGTTAGCATTTTTTAGCAATAAAGTATTTTTTAATTAAGGTACATGCATTTTTTTCAGACTTAGTGGTATTGCACACTTTATAGGCGACAGTGTAGTGTAAACATAACTTTCGTGCGCACCGGGAAGCCAAAAAATCGGTTTGACTCCTATTATTGTGACGCTTGCTTGATTACTGTAGTCTGGAACTAAACCCTCCATATCTCCGAGCTATGCCTGTACCTCCCTCGCCGAGCACTTCCTCTGGGCCAGGCCGCGTGCTATGCTTTTTGTTATGCTTTTATCTCATTGGTACTGTCTCCCCTTCTTTTGGCCATTCTAGAGGTTCCTTTCGATGTTTATTTATTTTTGAGAGAGAGAGATAGAGCATGAGCCAGGGAGGGTCGGAGAGAGAGGGAGACACAGAATCCGAAGCAGGCTTCAGGCTCTGAGCTGTCAGCCCCGAGCCCGACACGGGGCTCGAACCCACCAACCGTGTGACCCAAGCTGAAGTCAGATGCCTAACTGACTGAGCCACCCAGGTGCCCCGCTTCCTTTCTGATTTAAAAAAGAAATTTTTAGGGGCGCCTGGGTGGCGCAGTCGGTTAAGCGTCCGACTTCAGCCAGGTCACGATCTCACGGTCCGTGAGTTCGAGCCCCGCGTCAGGCTCTGGGCTGATGGCTCAGAGCCTGGAGCCTGTTTCCGATTCTGTGTCTCCCTCTCTCTCTGTCCCTCCCCCGTTCATGCTCTGTCTCTCTGTCCCAAAAATAAATAAACGTTGAAAAAAAAAAAAAAAATTAAAAAAATAAAAAAGAAATTTTTTTTTAATATGTTTATTTTTGAGACAGAGAGAGACAGAGCATGAGCGGGGGAGGGGCAGAGAGCGAGGGAGAGAGTATCCCAAGCAGGCTCCATGCCGTCAGCGAGGAGCCCGCCTCTGGGCTCGATCTCCCAAATCGTGAGATCATGACCTGAGCCGAAATCAAGAGTCAGACCCTTAACCGACTGAGCCCCTCAGGCGCCCCTCGCCATATATTTTTAAAGATGCCGTATGTATAACCATTGTAATTTAAACATTCAATTCCATTTCAAGTCAGAAATTTGGTGGTGTTGCCATCCACACATGGGTTAGCGAACATTTTTGTACTGAGTCAATAAGTATTTTTGGCCTTGCAAGCCACACAGTCTCTGTTAGAACTACCTGGCTCTGCCCCTGTAGCACAAACACAGCCCCAGACTAGACGTAATAAATGCGCGTGGCTGTATTCTCATCCACCTTTAGTGACGAAAGCAGGCAGTTGGCCACATTGGCCCCACAGGCTGTAGTTTGCTGTCTTACGTTGCGGAGGGATCTCGCCTGTCCCCAATAGCCTCCATTCTTCACTCTGGGAAACAAGATCTTCTTGACCCAAGAGAAACACCATCAAAACAGAAGGGGAAGCCGAGGCCTGAGCAGTAAAGCGGCATGTGGTCATAACCTAGCAGAGGACAGGCAAGCCAAGATTCCTGCCGACTCCAAAATCCACCTTTTCTCTTTTAAGTTTTTGAAAGCTATCTTTTGAATAGACAATACGGCTAGTTACAGCGGGCAATTTGGTTCAACATTCAAAAAGTTCCGGGGCGCCTGGGTGGCTCAGTCAGTTAAGCGTCCGACTTCAGCTCAGGTCATGATCTCGCAGCCTGTGAGTTCGAGGCCCGCATCGGGCTCTGTGCTGATGGCTCAGACCCTGGAGCCTGCTTCGGATTCTGTGTCTCCCTCTCTCTCTGCCCCTCTCCCGCTCATGCTTTGTTGTCTCTCTCTCTGTCATAAATAAATAAACATTTTTTAAAAAAGGGTTTTTTAATTAAAAAAAAAAAAGTTCTAAGGCTACACCATGACCCCACTTAGCTCCCCTCTCTCTCGAGGCAAGAGATGTTCCCCACTTCACGCATTCCCTTCCAGATATATTTCACAGGAGCAAAAAAATTATATACATACAGTTGATTCTCATTATCCACTAGGGTTATGTTTGATAAAGTGGCCGCATACACTGAACTAGTAAATACTGAACTGTCGCCTCCAGGGAAATGTGGGGTTGGTTCCTGCAAGCCTCTGCTCACAGTTTCATCAGTGTTGGATGTGCGTTTCTGTTTAAAGACATCTTATTTAATATATATTGTTGGCTCATCAACATTGAACTCACCGCCATCAGCACTATAACTCAAGCCTGAATGTAGCTTATCTACCACACGGTATTTTCTCTGTAAGGAACAGCAGAGCCTTCTTGCCTGTAGGAACGCTGGACGGCCCGTCAGTACTATGCGTGGGGGCCATTTTCAACCGCAACAGCACCGACCAGAAGATGTGGAAAATGTGCACTAAGTAAATCTCTAACAGGACGCTTGTTGAGAATACAAGGGCTGAATCCAGAAGGCTGAGCGTCACCTTATTCCATCTCAGCTGGGAATGAACGGGCTTGGGTGACTCAGATTTCTCACTGCACAGCCTGTGTCTGTGAATGACCAGGAAAGTGCTGAGAGTATCGCGTTGGGATTGCAAATCAGTGTAGCAAGCAGGCAAATTTCCAAATACGGAATCCACAGCTAATGAAGATCTCTTGTATGTCAGTGGGTGAGGCTTCTTTATACCTATGGGACCCTACTGAACGCACCACTTCACACATTGCTTGCTTTGCTTTCATAATATATACCCTGGGGCTCGTTCTGGGTCACACAAGACCCTCCTCAGTGTGTCTGATAGACGCAGGCGCCCCTCGCCCAGGTTCATGGCCATTTGCTTAACCATTTCCTTGCTGATGCACGGCGGGGCCGCTTTCCCCTGCTACGGTGGACAGACAAAAGTCATTGGGCACAGGTTGGTGGGTAGCTGTAGGATTTAAAAACCAGATGCAGGATCGCTGTATCCGAGGGTGTGTGTTTGTTATCCTGGCCAATATTGCCGAGCTGCCTCCATGGGGGTTTACCATTGTTCTCTCACACTTCGTAATGGTTCCTGATCTTGGGCTTGTTACCACAGCACCACACGGCCTCAGAGGCCCTGAGGGATGCCCGCTGGCACCTTTCCCAGGAAAGAGCCGGCCCGGCAGTCCCCCAGGGGCCCTGGGAGGGGCCAGATTCCAGCAGCGGTTTCTCTGTCCCCAGGTGTCTCTCCAGGCCCCGCGGGGTCTCCACTGCAGCGCAGCCACCCACAGCTCTGACTCCTGGCTGGTCCCTCCCCCACCTAAGCCCCCAAGGGGACCCACCAGGGCCCTGGCACCCCACGAGGAGCTGTTTAGGCGGGCACCAGATGGGGCGCAGGACAAGGCGAACTTTGTGCGGGCCGTGCAGACCTTCGGGCAGCATAACGTGCACAAGCGGGGCCACGTCGACTTCATCTACCTGGCCCTGCGCAAGATGCGGGAGTACGGCGTCGAGCGGGACCTGGCCGTCTACAACCTGCTGCTCGACGTCTTTCCCAAGGAGGTCTTCCAGCCTCGAAGCATCTTCCAGAGAATCTTCATCCACTACCCACGGCAGCAGGAGTGCGGGATTGCTGTCCTGGAACAGATGGAGAACCATGGTGAGGCCAGCAGGCCCAGGGGCAGGCAGCGGGCTCTCCCCCCGGGACGTGGGCCCCTCCGTCGCTCCATGGCTCCAACTTGCCTTTCCTCTGTCTGTTTTGCTGGCTCGCGCCCCCTCCCCCCTCTCTCAATCTCTCCTCTGTCTCTGGTCTCTTTCCTTTCATCTCTCCCTCTGACCTTTCCTTTAAATTCTGATTCTTTTCTCCCTCACCGTCATCAATTCCCTGACTAAATTCTTCCTGTCTCTGGTTCTTTCCATCTGGCCCTCCTCATGATTCCCTCTTGGTCCCGGCTCTTCTGGCCCTCTCCGTCTCCCATGTCTCTGTCTCCCCTTCTCCCTCCTGCCCCCTCCCTGAGGCTCTGCCTCCTTCTGCCCGACACAGGGGTGATGCCCAACAAGGAGACCGAGTTCCTACTGATTCAGATATTTGGACGTAAAAGTTACCCCATGCTCAAGTTCGTGCGCATGAAGCTGTGGTTCTCCCGCTTCAAGAATATCAACCCCTTCCCACTGCCCCGGGACCTGCCCCAGGACCCCGTGGACCTGGCCAAGTTGGGCCTGCGGCACATGGAGCCCAACCTCAGCGCCAGGGTCACCATTTACCAGGTATCCACCCCGTTGGCACCCTCGGCCACAGCCGCGGGCTGAGCCCTTGCTAGATTCCCGTGGCCCTCACTCCTCCCGGTGGCTTGACCTCTGACCTCTTCTCCCGCCCCTCTCCCCCTACTGTCTGTATTCTGGGCATCTGGCTTCCTTTCTGCCAGTTTTCTTCTCAGGCTTTTGTGCTCACCCTTCTTTCTGCCAGGGACACTTGTCCCCAGGACTTCATGTTCTTCAGGTCTCGGCTCTGCTGTCCCTTCCTCAGGATCCCCTTCCTGACCACCCTAGCAGAGGCACACTGGGTGCTTGGCTTGGTTGCTCATTCACCACGACTCAGTTTCCCCTGTGTCTCTCAAGGCTCAGCACAGGGTCCGGCACAAAGCTGAGCTCAGCAGGTGTTTGCCGAATGACTGAATGAAATAGTCCACACACAGACACACACACACACACACACCAGTGTTCTAGGGGCCCCACTCATGCCAGACCACATGGGGGGATCCTGTGGTCCTGAAGGCTGACCCCAGGTAGCAGATAATTTCTCTCAGAGCTGCTGGTTCTGAGATGGAGAAGCACTGGGGGCTCTGGGAGCCCAGAAAGGGCAAGGAGCACGGAGGGCTTCCTGGAGGACGTGAGGGTGAGCTGCACTCAGGACAGAAGAGACAAGGAGAGCATTCTGGGCAGAGGGAGCAGCCTGGGCTGGGGTTCAGAGGGCAGCTGGAATTGCTGGAGATGTAGAAAGAGCTTCCTTTGGCCAGTGCAGGAGGTCGGGGTTGGGGAGAAGAGACCAGGAGGGCACCAGGTTAAAGAGCGTGGTTTGGACCTGTTGGTGAAGAGGGAGCCACATAGAAGTTTTGAGAAGAGGAAGGATGGGGTGGGAGCTCTGTTCTGGAAGGAGTTTCTGTTTCGAAAGCATCCTCTGGTGCTTGGCCACATGGGTGTTGAATGGGGGCTGGGTGGGGCTGGGTGGGCAGAGGACCGAGTTAATAGGAGAGTGGGTGATGGGATGTCTGGGTGAGAAAGGACAGAGACTTGGCCTGGAGCATATTCCAGAGGAAAGGTATTCTTTAACTCACGTCTTCCTTTTGCAAAGTAAAGCTTTAGAAGCCAAGTGGTACTCAAGAACACAGGATGAAGAGTTCTCCCACGGCCTGGTCCCCAGTCCCCACTCTCCTTCCCCGGAGGTGACCACATCTGTGTCTCCTTCCAAAGAGATTCTGTGCATTTGCAAGCCGATCTAGCCTTTGTATTTATGCTTTTCTCCCCCTAATTTTGAAAAGCACGTACAGAAAGTTTGAAAACATGGTAAAATGATCACCAACACTGCCTAGATCTCAAATGGGAACGATCCAAGCTCCATCAAGAGGGAATTGTCTACATAGATCATAACACCTCAGTCAGGTTGGTAAAAACAAAAACAAAAAACACAAGTGAAAGGTTGAAGTATGTTCAGTGGTCCAGTTAACTCCCTTCAGCAAGAGAAGGGAGAGGAAATAAAAGTTCATACATCGATTTGCCTATTTTCACAAAAATAAATAATGCCAAGATAAGTCTGAAATGGGTAGAAATCATTATCTCTGGGCAGGTAGAGGAGATGGGGTAGAGAGAACAGGAGTGGAAGAGAGACATCTGTTTAAAATGGATCGACATTTCAACTATGTAAATGTTTTAGTGTATTTTTTTTTTAACATTTATTTATTTTTGAGAGAGAGACACAAAGCACGAGCGGGGGAAGGGCAGAGAGAGAGGGAGACACAGAATCCGAAGCAGGCTCTGGGCTCCGAGCCGTCAGCCCAGAGCCCGATGCGGGGCCCGAACCCACGAACCGTGAGATCATGACCTGAAGGGAAGTCAGATGCTTAACTGACTGAGCCACCCAGGCACCCCGATGTTTTAGCGTATTTAAAACAAAATCAAAGAAATGGGGAGGAGGGGGAACCACCATACTGGCAACAAACAGAAACAAAAGGGATCGGACGAAACATCTCCTTGATGGCAAAACCACTGAGACAAAAAGTTCTTCTGAGTCAGTCATCCAACTGCCCATCCTCTGTGGCCTCTATTCTAAGAACACACAAATCTGTAGAGAAATCCTAAGCTTAAGTCCCACAGCGTTATGGTTAGCAGTAATATCCAAACTGTGTATTTTGATGGATAAGTAAAGGTGCTACTGTTGATGGGAACCAAGATTTTTAGTGTGCGAGACAAAGAAAAATATACAATCAAAATGCTAAAGAAAGAAGAGACACGTGTGAAATTTAAAATGAAAAATCCGTATTAAAAAATCAGACTAATTATATTTTTCAGTAAAAAGGCCCAGGAGCAAAACATATACTGTGTCTCCCTCCCTCCCCTTCACCCCGCTCCTCCCCCAAAAACTTCTACTTTAAAAATGTTTCTCTAGAGTACTGGAGTGGCTCAGTCAGTTAAGCCTCCAACTCTTGGTTTCGGCTTAGATCGTGATCTCACAGTTGTGAGTTCAAGCCCCACGTAGGGATCTGTGCTGGCCGTGCTTGGAATTCTCTCCCTCTCTTTCTGCCCCTCCCAACTCATGCTGTCTCAGTCTCTCCCAAAATAAATAAACAAACCTTAAAAAAAAAAAAAACAACGTTTCTCCAATGAAACAGCATTCTACCCGTGTTCTGCACCTTGCCTTTTGCTGTTTTTATTTAAGAATATGGCTGGGAGCTTGTTCTATGTCCATACCTACTGATTCACCTCTGTTCTTTTTAATTTGAAAGGATGGATGATATGTGTTGCAATAGTTGTAAGCTCTCAGACACTTCAATCGAAGAATAGATGCATTTTTTTTTTTTTTTTTTAAGTTTACTTTTTGAGAGAGAGAATGTGCGCACGCGCCCGGGTGCATGTGAGTGGGGGAGGGGCAGAGAGAGAAGGGAAGAGCCCAAAGCAGGGCTCGAACTCAAGAACCATGAAATCATGACCTGAGCTGAAATCAAGTCAGGTGGTCGGTGGGACTGAGTTACCCAGGCACCCCAAGATGCGTTGTTTGTTTGTTTGTTTTAATTAAATTTCATCTGGTTTTTTGAATCACGGCAGTGTGTAAAATCAAAAAGATATAAAAGGGATTTCCTTTCCTCCCAGTTTTCTGCAGAGGCAAACCCTGATTTGCTTCCTGTGTCTCCTCGGGAGCACACTGTGCATGTGAAATTATTTTTTCTTTTTAAACCGTCACAAGCACAGAGCCCTTAGTACGTGCCAGGCCCTGTTCTCAGCATTTTGGGACCTTCTGAATTAAGTGCTTGTCATCCCCATTTTGCATCTGGAGAAACGGAAGTATCCAGGTATGTTGGCTGGGCCACAGTCACACGGCCTGTGGCAGAGTGGATTTTAGCGCAGGTAGGCGGGCGCCAGGGTCCCCTCTGTGTGCCCATCTTCAATGTCAGCGGCTATCGCCAAAGTGGATAGAAATGAAGAAGGGATGGGCTTGAGTCGACGGGTAGGAGGCTGAGAGGAGCCCTGAATTTGCCGGGACCTCCCGCTCCCCATTTCTCTCCCCAGCTCCCCTGTAGGGGCTGGGGCCCACAAGCTTCCTTCCACCCCTGCTCCTCCTTGCAGACGCCTTCTGCCAGAGACTCCACAGGTGCGGCAGATGCCACTGAGTCCCACATTGTAGGTAAGGCTCTGGCCTGGGGTGGCTGGGTTCTCCCCAGGCCTGCTGGGTGGGCTCCATGGGCCTTCGGGTAGAGCCCCTCAGCCAGGGCTCCCTGGGCACGCGTGTCTCCATACCAGGCATCCAGACTCCTGATCAGCAGGCTGCCCTGGCCCACCACAACCCAGCCCGGCCTATCTTCGTCGAGGGCCCCTTCTCCCTGTGGTTCCGAGACAAATGTGTCTATTATCACATCCTCAGAGCTGACTTGCTGCCCCCGGAGGAGAGGGTGAGAGCCCAAAGCTTGAGTGGGGGGCGTGAGTGTGTGTGAGGTAGGGGGTGGGCTGGCACCACCCTGAGGGCTCATGTGAGATCTCAGAGGTGCAGGGGGGAAGGGGAAGGGAGGGATAGCCCCTGGTGTGGGGGGATAGGCTTCAGCCGGCTGCGAGATCCTGGGCCTCTGACTGCCTGCACCCCCTTCCCCGGGTAGGAAGCGGAGGAAATTCCAGAGGAATGGAATCTCTACTACCCGATGCAGCTGGACCTGGACTATGGGAGGAGCGGCTGGGATGACTACGAGTTTGACATCCATAAAGGTACAACTGGGATGGGCACCAAACACCAGCTGAGGTGAGGCCTCTGGGGTGGAAGGCTGGCACCCAGGCTGAGACCTAGCCCAGTCGCCACATGCAGACCCAGCAGATGCCCAAGTACACACACACACACACACACACACACACACACCTCACTCCCCAGGGGCTCCAGGCCTGTCAGCCCTTGGTCATGGAACACCTCTGTGCTGGCTACTGAGTGTGACCAGGACAGGCTCAGTCCTTGCCCTTAGGCAGCTCTGGCCAGTGGGGGAACAGGCAAGTCAAGTTATATTCTTGGAGCCTAAGGGGAGGAGCACCAGGCTTCAGGTGGGGTGTGGGGAGGACTTCCTGGTGGAATGTCAAAGAACCAGGAGGCATCACTTAGGTGAAGCATGGGATTGGCAGTCTAGACAGAGGGGATATCTTGTGCAAAGGCTTGGATGCGCAAGAAACATCCGCCTGTGGCCCGGAAGGGGTGCAGGCACGGGGGTGCTGCTCCAATCCCCACGGCACAAACTCTGAGCGCCTGTTTCTCCCAACAGTGGAGGAAGGCCCTGTCTTCGCCATATGCGTGGCGGGTGCCCACGACCAGGCCACGCTGGCCAGGTGGATCCAGGGCTTGCAGGAGACCAACCCAGGCCTGGCCCAGATCCCCGTGGTCTTCCGCCTGGCGGGGTCCACCGGGGAGCTCCTGGCGACCTCCTCAGGACTGGAGGAGCCGCCCCCGCCCCCACCAGAGGGCCAGGAAGAAGAGGAAAACAATCAGCAGCGACAGCAGCAGGGACAGAGCTGAGGCTGATTGGTCACCAGCACAAACTGTGGACTAGTGTAATAGCATGAGGTGCCCTTTGAATGTACAGCAAATAAAAGTTTACCGGCTCGGGGCGGCCTTCTCTCTTCTCTGACAGCGTGGCGTCTCTGCCCCTTTAATGTTTGGTGGCCTGGTTTTTCAAGGGGTCTGCGGCATCCGGGACTGACAGATCAGACCCCAAGCTTTCCCCTTGTCTTCACCTGACAGCTCCTACCCTTCCCTTGTCACCCTCAGGATGCATTCAGAATAAGTCGTGGGGAGAGGAGCCCCTACCTCCCAGGGTCTACGGGCCCATCTAGGTCTTTCTTCCCGAAGCTGGACTCAAACCTCAGCCCTTCCCTCGGTCTCTGAGAAGTTAGAACGTTTAACAGAGGAAAGGAATAAAAGAACTGGCTGTTGCTAGCCCTCGCTTGCTTGTCGCGCGCATGCGCAGTTTCTGCTCCCGTTCTCCTTTTGGCGCCGTGGGGCAGTGAAAGTCCATGAGAAATTTCCCGTCGGCGCGGAAGATGCGCGCCACTTCCGGCCGGGCTCCTAACAACGGGGGAGGTTGGTAACCAGGGAGGGGGGGATGGCGGAGCGGGCGCCGGAGCCCGAGGCGGAGGCGGAGGCTGAGGCGGGCGCAGGCGGGGAGGCGGCGGCCGAGGAGGGCGCGGCGGGCCGCAAGGCGCGGGGTCGGCCGCGGCTCACGGAATCGGACCGAGCCCGGCGGCGGCTCGAGTCCCGGAAGAAGTACGACGTGCGGCGTGTGTACCTGGGCGAGGCGCACGGGCCCTGGGTGGACCTGCGGCGCCGCAGCGGCTGGAGCGACGCCAAGCTCGCAGCCTATCTCATCTCGCTGGAGCGCGGCCAGCGTAGCGGCCGCCACGGGTGAGGGGGCCCGACCCCAGGGAGGGAGGGAGCGAGCGAGGGAGGAGACGCCCCCATTCCCCGCCGAGCGTGGTCCCGCCCCCTCTGTCCACGGCCCCGCCCACGGCACCTGTGAGCCCCGCCCTGTGTCCGGGCTGCCGGCCGGGGTCTCCTACCGCCGGTCCTGGGACGCTCCTGGCTCGCGGCCCCGCCTCCCGCCTTTCCGACTGCCCAATCCTGGGATGCGCCCAGCCTCTCGACCCGCCTCCTGACGCTTGGCCCCTCCCGTTAGATTTCTGGCTGCCCAATCCTAGTACAGACCCCACCTCCAAGCGTTCTAACTGCCCAGTCCCCGGAGGGGCGGCCCCGCCTCCTGAGGCCTTAATGCCCCTTCTTCCCTGCTGGTCTTTGGCATCTCACAAGTCTCGTTCTCTAAAACCCTTAGGTTGTAGTCTGAGACTGTGACTGGACACCCTGGGCCACCCAGCCCTGTCCCGTATAAGGTTCTGGCACTCCATCTGAGACTGTGTGTGGCCTCATTCCCACAACCTTCCACCCCAGACCTGGGAAGACTCCTCACGATCCAGATCTCATTCTCTAAACGTCTTGGCTCCTGGGGAGCACCTTAGCCCATAGAGACTCAGGTGAAGAGGAAGCCCCAAGTTAGTGGCTCAGGTAGAGGGCAGAGGTCTTTGCGGAATCTCCATCTTGAGAAGGAGCGGTGTGGATGGAATTTTTCCCTTCCTGCTTTATAGGTTGGTGTGACGACTAAAGGAGTTAAAATACAACAAAAGGCTTAGAACATGGTTGGCACATAGTGAGCACCTCAAGTATTAGTCGTTATAATGATACTTGTTCCCTGTCACAAGCGGTGCCGCGACAGAATCCTTGCTGTGCCCTGGTTTTTGTTTGCATACACTGGCATGTTTCCCTAGGGGAAGATTCTGATGGCCAAGAATCCACCGGATCCTTCTGAATTGCATCCACGCCCTCCCTGGGTGGCAGACTGGTTTATATGCCCAAGAGTGGAGCAGGAAATGCTGGGCATTTCAAAAGCTCAAGCTCATGTTGCATTTTTGGAGTTTCTGATTCAGTTAGTCTGAGCGGGGTTGCAGACCTTGTATTTTTTTCTGCAAAGCTTCCAGGGAGACATGTGCAGGTGGAGTTGGGGACCACTGGCCAGAGGGAGCCCTTGAAGGTCCCTAAGCTGAAAGTGCTATTTGCAGTAGCTTGGTTTGTGTAAGTCATGCAGGAC
The DNA here is from genome assembly GCF_028018385.1 of Neofelis nebulosa. Classification (NCBI taxonomy): domain Eukaryota; kingdom Metazoa; phylum Chordata; class Mammalia; order Carnivora; family Felidae; genus Neofelis; species Neofelis nebulosa. The sequence continues at coordinate 161,484,580 of NC_080785.1, forward strand.
TGGGGCCTGGACACAGAGACAGCCCAGGCAGTGCCTGACAAAAACCGGGCCCTGGGACACGTGGGTAGTCGGGAAAATACAATAACCTGAGCGAGGGGTGTCCTGTGGGGAATGGACATGGCCAGAGATAGGGGGCCCGTTATTCTGTCTGCTCACTTATTTGTAACTGCCTTCTACCTGGAAGGATTTCAGTTCAAGACTCTGTAAACATGGACCAGAAGGCAGGAATGAGAACTGGGATGAAAAGAGAAAGGAAAAAGAGGGATACAGGGGGGCCAGGATCAGTGCTATTGGATTGAGGCCGAAGTCACAGGGGACACGACAGAGGGCACTTTTGTGGCATGTTAAGTTAAAAGCCTGACCAGAGTTCAAAAGACATGAAGAAGTGGGAATGGAGAAGAGGCCATGAATTTGCCTCAGAGCTTCCTAGCGACCAGTGGGAAAAGGGAAATAATGGTCAGTCGTGGAGTCGCTGGTGTCATTCGTTTAAGGGATGTTTATTCAGTATCTACTATGTGCCAGACACTTGTAGAGGTGCGGAGGGTGCAGAAATGAACAACACAAAAAAAATCACTGCCTGATGGAGCTGCCAGTTAAAATTTTTTTTTAATGTTTATTTGAGAGAGAGAGAGAGAGAGAGAATGCACGGGGGAGGGGCAGAGGGGGAGACCCAAAATCTGAAGCAGGCTCCAGGCTCTGAGCTGTCAGCACAGAGCCCGACGCGGGGCTCAAACTCAAGAGCCGTGAGATCATGACCTGAGCCGAAGTCAGACACCTAACCAACTGAGCCACCCAAGGCGCCCCTGGAGCTGCCATTTTAAAGGGCAGAGGGCAGACTTGTCCACTGTGCAAAGCCTTGTCTACTATACTTGGTACATGTTTACTATTACTTATTATTCTAAATTACATTACTATACTATAAATACTAAATTATATTACTATAATTTGCTAAATTGTGGAGGTTGTGAGAGATCGATAGGGGCTATGGAAAAAACAAAAGTGAAATAAGGGAGGGGGGTGTGTGTGCTGGAGATTTAACTAGGGTGTTAGGCTGGGCCACAGTGAGAGGACGGCATTCATGAAGGAGCCAGGGAGACCTATGCAGATATCTGGGGGAAGAATGAGGAAAAAGGATTGGCCAGTGCAAAGGCCCTGAGGCAGGACCCGGCCTGGTGAGTACATGGGGCAGTGAGCAGGCCCATGTGGCTGGAGTGCAACGAGAAGATGAAAAGTAGGGAAAGTGAGGACAGGAAGTTGACAGAGCCTTGTGGACGGCATGGAGAACTCTGGCTTTTCCTCTCAGTAAAGTAGGGGGCCTGATAGGATTTTTTGCTTTTGTTAAGTACAGAGTTTTGGACAAAGAGGTCACATACCTGGCTTATATTTTAACAGAGGCACTCCCTAGGGGCTGTGTGGCAGGAGGATTGGGTGAAATGCGAGTTGAAACAAGGTTGGCTGAGAATTGGCTGCCGTCGAAGGTCCTCCGACCTTGGCTGGTGAGGGGCTCGAGGAGGTTCACTCTTCTCTCTAGCTTTGTATGTGTGTGAATTTTTCCTTTTACGTCTTAAACTGTTAACAAGAAAATCAAAAGAATCCCGCTGACCCCTACATTGAGGCTGTGTTCCTATGTCGAGGCGACTACCTTGCTCCAGGTGAGTCCTGACAGGGCCGGGCCCAGGCGGGGCCATGCAGAGGTGGAGAGAAGTGGTTGGAATTAGGGCCAACAGGGTTTGCCGATAGGTGCGGAGACGCGAGACGCCCCAGGTTTGGACCTGAGCACCTGGAAAGTTGCAGGTGCCGTTAACTGAGAAAGGGCAGGTCACGGGACCATAGGACGGCTCTCGTGTGAGATGTCTGGGGACCCCTGCACGTAGTGTCAGGGAGGGCTGGTGGTGGTGGTGCGGTCAGGAGAGGGCCGGGTGGGAGATCCGGATTTGGGACCCACAGTGACGTGATGGCATGGTGACAGAGGTTGCCAAGGGCGAGTGGGGAGACACGCAGGTCTGAGCCCCGCTTTCGCTCTCTGCGCTTCGAGAAGTCAGGGTCACAGGGGAGGAGCAGGGGCCTGGAGGCGCGTGGAGGACCCGGCGGGGCAGCGTCCTGGAGGCCCCTGGAAGGATCCGCAGGTGGCTGGAACGGGGCAGTTTGTGGCTTGGGGGAGAAAACCCTGAACGGAAGGGTTCAAGGGAGATGGGGGAGAAGACAGGAAGACTGCACGCACATAGACGGCTCCCAAGCAGGGGCAGGGGAATGGGCAGAAGTTGGCAGAGAAGGGGCTCAAGATTATTTAAGTCCGGGGGGGAACTGGTGGTGTGTTTGGACACGGGTGGGGATGAGGGGTCAAGCGTGAAAGCAAATGGCAGAGGAGAGCGGAGGAGAGCTACTGGGCACAACTGCTGTCCTCACGCGCAGGTGGCCTGTACAGGGCGTCGCGTAGGCGGTAGAACGCGGAGAAGCGGGCAAAGGGAGGGACGGCAGTTTGGGGGAGAAAGAACATAGTCTGGCCCCATTGAATCCCCACAGCGGCTCTGTGTGAGAGGCACCGCTGTTTTCCCCACTTCGCAGGTGGGGACACTGAGGCTCAGAGGGGACGAGACCCACACGCGGTCACACAGCTAGTCGACAGCAGAGATGAGACTTGGAGTCAGATCTGACTGACACCCAAGCCTGTCCCCACCACTAAGTGGCGTTCCCAGCACCCCAGTCATGGCGAGGCTGTGAGTGCGGGGAGGGGGCCGTGGGCATTTGGACTTGGGTTTGGGTGAGGATCTGGGTGGCCGGCCTGCCCCTTGGAGAGCAGGGGCAGGGAAGGGAGGGGAGAGTCATGGGAGGGGGTGGAGGCATCTGGGATGGGGCGGGGCGGAGGGTGCAGAGGCTGGGACAAGGGCAAAGCCTGGGGAGCTGTCCTCGGACCAGACGTGGGGTGTGAGGACTGAGAATTGTCATCAGGCTGGACGGGGGTCAGGTGGGGCGGGTGGGGAAGCTGACAAGAGACTTTGGACTGGCTGTCAGGACATTTGCGGCGAGAGCAGGGTCTGGGTCATGGCAGGGAGGCTGGCGCTCCAGGGCCAGACGCTGTGATAACGCTGACGGTCACGGTGAGACCGTCGCTATGCTGAGCGGTTACCCAGTGCGAGGGGCTACACCAGGCTCTTCCAGGGCGCGTAACCTCATGCCAGCCCCACGAGGCAGGTACTGTTACGATCCCATGCTACAGATGGGGAAACTGAGGCACGGGAGGCAAGGTCACGCAGGGTCTCGGGGCCTCCCACTGCAGTGTAGAGAAGGGAGGATGAGGAAGTAGCCCGAGTGCGTGGGCCGACCCAGAAGCGTGGTGTCGGGAAGGCGGGTGAAGGCCCCTAGTGGGTCCAGGGGAGATTCCTCCAAAGCACCCGCCCTCAGCATGTGTAGACCCAGTGCTGGGCCACGGCCAAGCAGCCTGTAGGGGGTCAGGATCCCACCTGGCAGTTCTGGCGGCCTTCCTGGTGTGGGAGGCCTTGGGGCGGTGGGGTGGGGGGGGGTGGGTTTGGGCCCGGCCTTGCCCAGGGCTCCCTGACGCCTTGGTCACTGGGGCACACAGTTAGGGTGCAGGGCCCCAGCCAAAGTGGGGAAGGCCCCAGAGGCGGGTGGGCGTGATGGCCAGGGCGTCTGGACCTGAGCTGGCTCCCCGGGGCGGGACCGATAGAGGGGGCAGCACCTTGGGCTGGGGCCTACATACAGCAGGCAGTGAGGGTCGGGGGCAGGGTCCCTAGCAGTACCAGCCCTCCTGGCTGGGTCTGGCAGTCTCCCCAGGGCTCTCAGCCTGCCTGGGGTTGGGGGGGGGGGGGGGGGGCGGGCAGGATCTGCAGGGCCCCGGATGGGGCAGTGCAGGTTCTGAGGCCGACTCTGCAAATGTTCTATTGCCGTGTGACAAACGACCACAGACTTAGTGGCTTAAAATCACAAATGATGTCACATTTCTGTGGGTCAGGAGCCCAGCGTGTTTTAGCTGGATCCTCTGCTCAGGGTCTCACAAGGCCCAAATCAGGGTTTCATCTAGAGGCTCAACTAAGGAAAGAGCTGCTTGCAGACACCCTCAGAGCGTTGGCTGACTTAATTTCCTCCTGGGTTGCACAGCCGAGATCCCCACGGTCTTGCTGGCTGTTGACCGGGGCTGCTCTCAGCTCCCAGAGGCTGTTCTCAGGTCCTGGCCCCTCCTGGACCTCCCATATTCTCGGCCTACAGTCTCTGACTGCGGCGGGGCCCGTTTAAAGGGTCCCCTGATTAGGTCAGGCCCACCTGGGAAAGCGTCCTCCTGATTCATTCCAAGTCACCTCGCCCCAGGGGGTGGTATCCCATCATATACTCAGGCCGCCCACTCATGGGCAGAGGATTATGCAGGGCGTGTGCCCCCGGGCATGGGAGTCGTGGGGCCAGCTGAGAATTCCGCGTGCCACGCTTTCTGTACCCCTTTTCTGACTTCTCCGCTCCCCGGCCAGGGCCCCCTGGGCAGGCAGCCTCACTCCTCTGAGCCTCATCCTCCCACGTGGTGGAATGCATGGTGATGCTAGACCACCTTTAAGGGCCGGTGTCCATGGAGGAGAGAGTGGAGACCCCTGGGAAATAGAACAGGCCCTGTGCTTACTCCCCCTGCCTCTCTCTCTTACAGGAAGCCTTGGGAGCAGGTCCCCAGAAAGCCGAAGCGGAAGAAAAGTAAGTGGGGCTTCGGCCAGGGCGCGGGGGGGGTGGGGGGGGGTGGGATGGGTGTTGGGAGTAAGAGGCTCTGTTGTGCGTTCCCTCACTCATGCTCAGGCACCACGGGCCAGGGGCTGTGCGGGACAGGACAGACCCAGCCGTGCCCCCACATAGCCCATGGTCTCATGGGAAGGCAGGGGACAGGCCCAGTGGGGCCACGGCAGGGAGGTAGGGGCACTGCGGGCCCAGGGACACAGCCAGGCCTGCGGAGCGGGGAGGGGTGGGGGCAGGAAAGGTCCCAGAGGGGACTGGAACGTGTGCTGTGCCCAGTGGGGGTGCCTCCACCGTCCCCAGCTCCCACACAAAAGGCCAAGTCACCACTGGAAAGCGGTTACAGTTGTCAGAGGCATGGGCCAAGCTAAGTGTGTGACCTCCATATCCCAAAGTATGGGAAGGGAGATGACTGGAGAGGCTGCTGCCGGTGGTGTCCCTATTGTCCCTGCGGTCGTCACTGGGTGGGAGGCCCCAGGCAACCCCCCCCTAGGCCCAAGGACCCTTCTGGGCCGCCTCCTCCTGGCCCAGCTTGGAAGACGGGGAGGACACTTTCCTCCCCATCGGCTGCAGGACCGGCATCATTACACATGTCACAGGTACCATTTCTTGGGCATTCAAAGTGTGTCCAGCCCTGTTCTGTGCCCTGCCGACGTCTTCACTCCCTCCTCTCTGGCAGCCCTCGAGAAATGGGGACCATTATTCTCCCTGACCCAGAAAGGGCAGGTGAGGGTCAGAGAAGCCAAGTCACTTGCCTGGAGCCACCTAGCTATGATGTGGCAGTCAGGATTTGAATCGCACGGTCTAGCTCCCACCGGGCCCACCTCCTTGAAGCATTTACTCATCCAGCAAACATTTGCTGAGCATCTACTATGTACCAGGCCCTATGTAGGCATTGGGGATACAGGAGGAACAACACAGATAGCGTCCCTGCCCTTGGGGAGCTGACATTCTATTAGGGAAGACAGAAACACGGAAACAGATAACCACAGACGGTATCTAGGTGCCACCTGGAGAGAAAGGGCAGCAAGTCAGGTCAGCTGGAAGGACAGTGGGGAAGGGGTGGCAGACCGAGGGAAAGACCTGAGAGGGGAAGGGCAAGGCAGTTATCTGGAAGAAGACACAGTCTGTGCAAAGGCCCTGAGGCAGGACCGTACCCTGCTCATTTCAGGAACAGGGAGGAGGCCATGAGGCTGGAATAAAGTGATCAAGGGGAAGGACGGGAGGCGATGGGGCAGAACATTCGGGGCCTGGCGGGTCGGGGGGAGGACTTTGGCTTTTACCCCCAGCCAGGGGGAGCCCTGGTGGGTTCTGGGCAGAGGAGGGGCATGGCCTGACTCCCAGTGCTTGCAGCAGGGGCCTTCTGTCCGCCGCGGGCGAAGGAGACAGATGTGGGAGCAGGGAGACCAGGGCAGAGGGGCTCTGCTGGGCCAGGCCAAAGACGCTGATGAGGACGATTCTGTTAACAACAGGCAGCTAATAATTACTGCGCACCTACTACGTGCCAGGCTCCATCGTTTATGTGATTTCGCTTATTCAGTGAGGACAGCCTGGCCCGCCTCTGTTTTCAGCAGAGTGTGTGGCACCTCCCGGAGCCCGTTTCTCCATCTGTGAACCGGGGACGGGCCCGGACAGGGCTCGGGAAGGTGTCTCAGCCCCGCCCCCACCGGGTGCCGTAAGGCCGGGGCGTTCCGAGGCCCTCGGAGGGACAAGCGCCACCCCTGACCCCGGGGCCCTGCCACGCGTGCGCAGGGAGGCGACGCAACGTGAACTGCCTGAAGAACGTGGTGATCTGGTACGAGGACCACAAGCACCGCTGCCCGTACGAGCCGCACCTGGCCGAGCTGGACCCCACCTTCGGCCTGTACACCACAGCCGTGTGGCAGTGCGAGGCCGGCCACCGCTACTTCCAAGACCTGCACTCGCCCCTGAAGCCACTCAGTGATTCAGACGCCGACAGCGACAAAGGTGGGTCTGGGGCCAGGGGCGGCAGGGGGGTGGGGGTGGGGGGCGCCCGCCGACCTCTAGGGTGTGAGGGCTCCACGGCTCCTTATGGGGGGGTCACCCCGGACCCCCGGCCCTCTCGTGGGTCTTGTCAGCCTCAGGCCAGCACTAGAAGCCTCACAGTGACGAGAAAGGCACGGGCGCCGGCTTCAGGGACGGAGCCCGGCCCCGGCAGGCTGGTCTGCACTCTTCCTGTCCTTCTGGAGCAGGGAGGCGGCCCCCGTCTTCCAGGGGACACCTGCGAGGGCTTGGCCCACCTGTGCCCAAGGCCGGTGGCAGGCAGGGCCCGGCCGGGGTGCGGGACACCTGGCTCAGTGGCTGGAGGGAGGGGTGGGTGCCGGGCCTCAGGCCTGAGTGCTCGCCTGGCCTCTCCCTCCTCCTCTGTTGTCTGTGGCCCTTTCTCTTTCGGTCCTGGGCGGTCTCTCCCAGCCTCCTCTTCTTGCCGCCTGTCTGCCCGGTTCTCCTCCTCCCTCCCCATTCTCGGCTCTTGAGCTCTCTCTTGTTCCCCCTCCCTCTGTTGCCCATCTTTTCTGTTTCATCCGCTCCCTTCTGTTTCCTGCCTTTTCCCTGCCCCCCCCCGTCTCTCCCTGTCTCCCCGACTCCCTTCCCCCCCCATCTGTTTCTCCCCCCACTGCCCTGCGCGTCTCTCACTGTCCCTGACCCTCTCTTGCCATGCTCTGTGGGTCACACATCCTGAGCTGACAGTGGGAGTGGGAGGGACTCAGTTACGAAGGCCCAGTTGGCCCTGGTGGGTGGTGAGGAGCTGCCCGCCTGCCTCGAGCTCGGCTTCAGCCTCGGGCTCAGGAGCACGGGGCTCACCGCCAGGCGCCCTGCCAGGGTGGAGGGTGAGGTCAGTCACCGGGGCTGAGCCCGTGCTGGCAGGAATCTCGGAGCAGGTGGCATCCCAGCTGGCCAAGGGGAAGCCGTGGGCGAGAGGTGTTCCAGGTGGGCACCCTGGCCAACGGCTGTCCCGTGTGCGTCCGCCAGACCCCACCACGCAGCCGGCCCCTCGGCCATTGTCTCCCCACTCCGGGTCCCGCCCCCGACCACGCTCAGTCCTCCCTACGGCTCTTCGTTAGCCCCGCTTGGCGGTTGAGGACACCAAGGCCCTGGGACTAGTGTGACTGACCTCCCTGGTGATGGGTCCGCCGGGACGGGGATGGGACCCAGAGGAGTCCCCTTGCGCCCCCACCCAACTCTGACACCGGTGGCTGGTGGATCTGGCTCTCAGGAATGAGTGCAGGGATCCTTGGCCGGGTCTGCCATGGCTGCGGGGGAGGGGGGCGCTGTGAAGGGAGGGGGGCTGTGTCCCTGTCCCAGCCCCGTTCCCTCAGCAGCACCCTTATCAGCTCGCTGCCTGGGGTGGCCCTGCCACTTCTCAGTAAGAGGACCTCCTGCAGGACTTGGAGAAGCCAGGGGGTGCACGGCCACTTCTGTGACCAAGGTCATGGTCAAGTGGGGAGAGGTCCAGTCTGGCCTTCACAGCTGGACACTGCAGTTGGGGATCCAGGCACACACCCTGGCCGAGCCCCCAACTTACTAGGTGACTGCCCCTTGCTTTAGGGTGGGGCCGGGGAGCTCAGCTCACCCTGTAGATTACAGGGTGTTACAAGGAGGGGCCAATCCCCCTACCCCACCCCTGCTATCCCAGGGCCGTGAGTCAGGGATGGGGCGTTATGATAAGAATGATAATAGAAACATTGACAGAGTGCTTACTCTGAGCCTGGCACTGTCCTAGGCCCTTTACATATATTTACTCACTAAATACCCCAAACAGCCCCTGGAGTAGGTGCCGAGTTATCCCCAGGCCCACACAGGTTCCATAAGGCCCCACATCCACACAGCTGGAGGGGTGGGCGCCAAGATCCCACCCCCGAAGTCTGGCTCCAGAGCCTGCGTGCTCCATCTGACCCCCTGGGAGTGTAGGACACGTGGTCCCCGGACAGTGTGCCCGACTCTGCGGGAGTGTGGAACTTCAGGGTCAGCTATTGACTTTTTCTTTCTCTCGCTCTCTTTTTTTTTTTTTTTTTTTTTTAAGTCTACTTATTTTGAGAGAGACAGAGACAGCATGAGTTGGGGAGGGGCAGTGAGAGAGGGAAATCGAGAGAATCCCAAGCGGGCTCCGTGCTGCCAGCACAGAGCCTGATGTGGGACTCGAACTCTCGAAGCCGTGACCCGTGACTCTCAAACTCGACCCATGAAGCCGTGAGATCATGACCTGAGCCGAAACCAAGAGTTGGACGCTTAACCGACTGAGCCACCCAGATGTCCCAACAATTGGCTTTTTCTGTCCCCAGTCCCCCTGTGTGTGGGCTTTAGCACGAAATACCTGGGTGAGATGTTGGTCGCCTTGGCCTTCATCACGGTGTCGGTTTGAGATTCATTCATTTCTACAAATATGTGCTCATTGTGTGCTAGGCGGCCTTCTGGGCACTGGGGCCTGTGCACAGGGACCCCAGTGGTTATGGAGCTTACGATCTAGAAGGGAAGCAGACAGTAAACAAGATAGACAATTAAAATCTAGAGTACAGTGGAGGTTCCTGGGTGGCTCAGTTGGTTAAGCATCCGACTTTGGCTCAGGTCACGATCTCACAGCTTGTGGGTTTGAGCCCCACATTGGACTCTGCGCTGACAGCTCGGAGCCTGGAGCCTGCTTCCGATTCTGTGTCTCCCTCTCTCTCTCTGCTTCTCTTCCGTTTGCACTGTCTCTTTCTCTCTCAAAAATAAATAGATGTTAAAAAAATTTTTTTAATTAAAAAAATAAAATCTGGAGTATGGTAGAAGGTGATATTTGGGGGAAGAATAAAGGAGAGAAAAAAGTGCTGTTTAAGACAAGGTGGTCAGAGGCCTTCCTGAATAAATACCATTTTCTTAAAGGGTCTGATGGAGGTGGGGGAGAGGGAGCCCACGCAGGTGTCTGAGAGAAGAGTGTTCAGGCAGAGCAAAGAGCAAATGCAAAGGCCCTGAGGCAGGAGACTGCCTAGGGTCCCTAAATACATGACCTACACTGGGGGGCAGCAGAGGAGGCGGCGGGATGGAAGAGCCCCCAGCCCCCACAGGAGGTCCAGGCGGCAGCTGTCCACATGGAGGCATCGGGGTACGGGTGGCGGCAGTATGACAAAAATAGGTATTTGGTCTTTGTCCCCGGTTCCTGGCACAGAACTCCTACAGCCCTTGGAATTGTCTGAGTGATGGGAATATTTTTCATTGTTTGTGAAGAGCCCTTTTCATGAGGAGCCCCTTTGGATCACGCCTGAGTCTATGCTAATGAGGTGACTCAGGCAGGGTCCCCTAGAGAGCTTCGGGATGGGGACTGGTCACCAGAAAGACCAAACACATGATTAGAGGGGGGGACTCTCAGCCCCACCCCTGACTCCCAGGCAGCAGACTGGGACTAGAGACTGGGTTACAAAAACTCTTTTAAGTAACAAGATCCAGACAGCTTGCAGGTTGGTAAACACCTTGAGGTTCTAGGAGGGTGGCAGGTCCAGAGAGAGCATGATAGCTCCCACCCCAGCAGCCCCTGCACCTCACCCTACGCTTCTCTTCCATCTGACTATTTGCTGTGTTGCATCTTTTATGATAAAAGTGTAGTTATCAGTTGGGGCGCTTGGGCGGCTCAGTCGGTTAAGCGTCCGACTCTTGATTTCGGCCCAGGTCATGATCTCATGGTAGTGAGATGGAGCCCCGCATCGGGTTCTGCACAGAGCATGAAGGAAGATTCTCTCTCTCCCTCGCCCTCTGCCCCTCCCCCGCTCAAGCACACACTCTCTTTCTCAAAAAAAAAAAAAAAAAAAAAAAGGAAAAAAAAAAAAACCCAAAACCAAAAAACTGTAGTCAGTAAGTAAAACACTTGCCTGAGTTCTATGAATTGTTCTAGCAAATTATCGAACCCGAAGAGGCTGTCGTAGAAACCCACAATTTATGGCCAGAATTACAATGGCCTTCGGCCTGCAGCCGGCGTCTGCAGTGGGGACGAGCAGTCTTGTGGGACCTGAGCCCTTAGCCTGTGGGATCCGACACGCTCTCCAGGTAGATAAGCGTCAGAACTCAAAACGAGTTGGTGTCAAGATGAGGGCAGTTTAACACCATCAGGCTGGCTGAAACCCTGGGGTGAGCGAAGCGAGGAACCTCCCAGGCCTGCGGGAGCTGAAGAGGCTGGGCAGGAACCCCCAGGGAGGGGCCAGGAAGCCAGAAATCGGGTCTGGAGGCCGAGGGAGGGGAGTGTCTCTGAGGAGCAGAGGTGGGGGGGCGGGGGGGGGGGACTGAGAAGTGACCGATGTTTGTGGCACTGAGGGGGTGACCGTGCCCAGCCCGTAGTAAGCACTCAGCATACGCCTCTGCTGCTGCCACTGTTGCTACCGTAACTGTCTCCTTTCCTCTGTCGCCACAGTGGGCAATGGCCTGGCGGCCAGCAGCTCCGACCCTTCTAGTTCCGGCTCCGGTTCTGACTCTGAGGAGCCCCCCGAGGGCCCGCCGGCCAAGGGAGCGGCCGTGGCGGCGGCGGCGGTGACCCCCTCCAGCCCGGCGGGCAGCAGCGGGCTCATCACTCAGGAGGGCGTGCACATCCCCTTCGACGTCCACCACGTGGAGAGCCTGGCGGACCAGGGCACCCCGCTGTGCCCCAACCCGGCGGGCAGTGGGCCCGAAGCCCTGGAGACGGTGGTGTGTGTGCCGGTGCCCGTGCAAGTGGGCCCGGGCCCCGGCACCCTCTTCGAGAACGTGCCCCAGGAGGCGCTGGGCGAGGTGGTGGCCAGCTGTCCCGTGCCAGGCATGGTGCCCGGCTCGCAGGTGATCATCATCGCAGGCCCCGGCTACGACGCCCTCACGGCCGAGGGCATCCACCTCAACGTGGCCGCAGGCAGCGGTGCCCCCGGCGGGGGCCTGGGGGACGAAGTGCCCTGTGCCGTGATGGAGGGCGTAGCAGCCTACACCCAGACGGAGCCCGAGGGCAGCCAGCCCAGCACCATGGACCCTGCCGCCATGGCAGGCATCGAGACCAAGAAAGGTCTGGGGGCCGCGCCGGTCCAGGGGGGCTGCCGCGGCCTCTGGGAGGTGGGGGGAGTGGGGAGGAGTGGCCCCGGAGCCCACTCCTCCGCCACGCGGGCCCTCCACGGACACCCGCCCTGTGTCCACCTCCCCCCGTAGAGAAGGAGGACCTGTATGTGCTCAAGAAGGAGGAGAAGGAGGAGCCCGTGGCCCCAGAGCTGGCGGCGGCAGCGCCTGAGAGCGCAGAGCCCGAAGCCGAGGCAGACGGGGAGGAGCTGGACGGCAGTGACATGTCGGCCATCATCTATGAGATCCCCAAGGAGCCCGAGAAGTGGGTGCCCGGGCAGCTGGGGGCTGGGACGAGGAGCAGCCGACGGGCCCACAGCCTGCCTGGCGTGGGAGCCCTGATGCCATGGGCCCCTTCCCCTCCAGGAGGCGGCGGAGCAAGCGCACTCGGGTGATAGACGCCGACGGCCTGCTAGAGATGTTCCACTGCCCCTACGAGGGCTGCAGCCAGGTCTACGTGGCCCTCAGCAGTTTCCAGGTGAGGCCGCCACCCGAGCTGGCCGAGCGGGGCCCGCTTCTGTTTCCCGCCGCCTGTGTGCTGGCGTCCGGGCAGTGTGGCTCGTGGAGGGCACCGCTTGGCCCCGCCAGGTGCCACTGGCCTGCCTCCCACGCGGCTGTCTCTCAGCAGCTTCCCACCGACCCTGCCTCAGCCACAGGGCACCAGGCGTCACCTCGCTGCCTTCCCCTCCTGCTCTCCAGTGACTTGTCCTGCCTTCTCAACCAGCCTCTCAACTCCTCCTGCCTTTACCCAGGCCACCTTCTTGGCTCAGGATGCCCCTCCCCCAGGGCGCCCTCCCTAGTCCCCCAGGGCGGGTGGGGCCTTTGAGCCCCCGGAGGAGCGCACCACCAGGACACGCCTGTAGTTTGTCCTCTGGAGCCTGGACGGGACGCCCCAAGGGCAGAGCCAGGGTCTCGTCACGTTCCCACTGGTGGCAGGAGGCGGCACCTTTGCATTTGCCGAGTTTCGTTTTCATTAAGCATGTATTGAGCACCCACCAGGTGCCAGGCCCGGTGGTGCCGGGCACTTGGAGCTGCAGGGGTGCTGCAGGGGTGAGTTAAAGAATAAAAGAACAAAGGAATGAATGACTCGGGGTGGGGGGCGGGGAGAGCGAGGTGGCTGCCTGCTCCAGGCCGTGGAGACCGCACAGCTCCATGGCAAAGCCTACTGTGGGAGCTCACCCTGGAATCCAGTCCAGCCCTTCCCCTGCCCACCTGTGAGACACACGCCAAACTGGAAGCCTCTGGAGCCTCATCCCCCATCCACAAAGTGGGCAAAGGGCGGGGCCCCAGCACGTGGCTATGACAAGGCTGACTGATGCCCCAGCCCAGGCCCTGGCTGCAGCAGGTGCACAGTGAAGTGGCAGTAGCCGGGGTCCCTGCTCAGAGCTGGGAGTCCCTCGCAAGGGCAGGGGCACCCATCTTCCTCCAGGGGGGCTGGCCCCAGCCTGCCTCCCAGCTCCCCTTCTCTGTCCCCACCCTGGGGAGCCCTGGAGGTGGCCCCTGGCACCCACAGCCCCGCTCCACCCCTCTTGCCTGCAGAACCATGTCAATCTTGTGCATCGGAAGGGGAAGACCAAAGTGTGTCCACACCCTGGCTGCGGCAAGAAGTTCTATTTATCCAACCACCTGCGGCGGCACATGATCATCCATTCAGGTCAGGCCCGGGGTGGGGCTGGCAGCACGGGGCACGGGGTCCTGGGCCTCAGGTTTAGGGTGGGGTCAGGAGTCCCCAGGCACAGGACTGCCACCCACGGTGTGGGCTGCGGACTCAGTGGGGAGCTGTGTTGCCTCTGTCCACAGCCTCTGTCCAGTGGGAGGGCATGGCTTCAGATTTTTCGAGCGGCAGGAACTTTTTTTTTTTTTAATTTTTTTTTAACGTTTTATTTATTTTTGAGACAGGGAGAGACAGAGCATGAACAGGGGAGGGTCAGAGAGAGGGAGACACAGAATCTGAAACAGGCTCGAGGCTCTGAGCTGTCAGCACAGAGCCCGACGCGGGGCTCGAACTCACGGACCGCGAGATCGTGACCTGAGCCGAAGTCGGCCGCTTAACCCACTGAGCCACCCAGGCGCCCCGAGCCGCAGGAACTTTGGATTTGTATGTGAAGTCACCCCAAAGTTCAAATATTGGGGTCAAGTTCAGACCCGCTTAGGCTTGGCAGTTTGCACTCGGTGCCTCCCAGGGAGTCGAGTTCACATTCCAGCTCTGCCCGTGGCCTTACCCCGCACATTCTAAGCATCACCTTGGGCTGTAAGCTGCCCTCCGTATTAGCCGCCCTCGTCTCTATAGTCAAGCGTTGGCTCCCAGAAGCCGTGGGGTTCGGTTCGCTCGCGCCCCTACGTCCGGGAGACCACTCTCTACCCGGTTTGGGCGGCGCCCTGCAGCCCCCGCCCCCAACGGCGGCGCGCTCAGCCCCGCCTCTCCCCCAGGTGTCCGTGAGTTCACCTGCGAAACCTGCGGCAAGTCCTTCAAGAGGAAGAACCACCTGGAGGTGCACCGGCGCACCCACACCGGGGAGACGCCCCTGCAGTGAGTGACGGGCTTCCTGCGAGGGCTCTGGGAGGGAGGGGGTCTGGGCCCGGGCCGGCAGAGGGCGGGTCCACCCCTCGGGTTGCCTTGCCCAGTTCCACGTGCGCGCTCGCTTCCCGGACGGCGCCTCCCCTTCCTGGGGCCAGCTCGGTCCTCGTCACTTGGGGCCCGCCTCCAAAGGCGGCTCCGCCCCAGTCTGACCCCGACCCGGCGTCGCTCGCCCCGGCCCCCCCCCCTCCCCCCCCCCCCCCCCCCCCGGCAGGTGCGAGATCTGCGGCTACCAGTGCCGGCAGCGCGCGTCGCTCAACTGGCACATGAAGAAGCACACGGCCGAGGTGCAGTACAACTTCACGTGCGAGCGCTGCGGGAAGCGCTTCGAGAAGCTGGACAGCGTCAAGTTCCACACGCTCAAAAGCCACCCGGACCACAAGCCAGCCTGACCCATCCAACCACTGACCGCCCCTATTTATTCGTCCACTCGGACACCACGCCTGGGCTTGCTGGGGCCCAGACAGCCGCGGGGGCCTCCCGGACCGCGGGCCGGAAGGAGGCGCCCCTGCTCTGCCCTGGGGCTGGGCCCCCCCACAACCCCGCCCTATCTCTGGAGGTGGCGCCTGGGGTTGCACTGCCAGAACTGTGTCAAGAGAGCAGAGCGAGATTAAAGAGCGAGAAAGGAGATGCCCTTCCCCTAGGCCTGGATGATTTGGGGAGCTGGGCCCCTCTGTCTCCAACCTGGTCCCTTCCTGAGCGAGGCTAAGGCAGGCGGTGATGCCCCTTTCCTGACAGCCTCTGCACTGCCTCGGCTATCTGGGCCTGGAAACCCCGAACACCCCGTCTCACGGGGTCAGAGGGTGGGAGGTTGGGAAACGGGAGGCCACCGGACATCTCCTGGGACTCAGGATCTTGATGCCCACTCCTAATCCCTCATGGAATACTAATTCCCCACCCTCAGAGAGCTCAGGGACCGGTTGGGGAGATGTTCAGTAAACACCTATGTAAGACATCTACAGCTGTTGACAAGTGCCGTGCAGGAGATAGGGTGATATGTTAGTTTCTGGAGGCGCTGTTTAAGTCGGTGGTCAGAGAGGACCTCCCTGAGATGGTGGCATTTGAGCATAGTCCAGAATGACAAAGAGGTTCCATCCCTGAAGAGAGCTGGAGGAGGCAAATCCCAGGCCGAAGGAACAGCCAGTGCCAAAGCCCCGAGGTAGAACGGCTCGGCGTGTTCCTGGAACAGGAAGCCTCGTTGGGGAGGGGAGCTGGCAGCGGCGGGGAGGCTGCCCTGGCCCCATTTCCCGGAGGAGGATGCCTGAGGTCGCCGCCTCCTCCTGCTGGCTGCCAGCAAGAGGCGGGAGCGATACCAGGCCGGCGGCCGCCAGGTGGCGCGCAAGCTGCGTGGGCCCTGGTGGCCGCAGCCACGTGACCCCGGGGACCGCAGCCGCGAGCCAAAGCACGTGCCCGAGGGAGCCCTGTGGCGCCACGCGCAGATTGGCCCCTTCGGCGCCTCACCAGCTCGTGGGGGCGGGGCCGCAGCTAGGCTTCATTTTACACTTTGGATCGGGGTTTATTCTAACCAGGGACAGAGGTATCGGCGAGGATGAGCAAGTCCGGCCGTTGGGGCCACCCACGCGAGTTCCCCAAGTCCCCCAGGGCCCAGTCCCCTTCGCTGCAGCCAGAGCCAGCAGTTTCCATGGAAACCGCAACCGGGTCTTTGCGCCCGGGAGTAGCTCCGCTCACGGCACAGGCACAATTTGCAATCCGACAGGAGCCGGGAGGGACACCAGGCGGGGAACCAGCCACCGCTCGGGGTCCCTAGGTTCGACAGCCAGGTCGCCCCGGCAAACTCAAGAGGGGCCACCCGGGGACCTGCAACGCCACCGCCCAGATTGCGCGGGCCGCGATGATTGGCCTGTTCTCTCCATCAGCGTGGCAGTGCTCTCTGCTGCGCGCTCTCTCATTGGTTCAATCTCGAGGGCATCCTCCTGCAATTGGTTCTCTCGAGGGCAGGCCTTGATTGGTCAAATTAGGCTCTCTCGCTGAGTTTGATGGCATTCTCCGACAGTCTGGAACCTAAAAGGGCGTGCAGGGACGAGGTTAGGGTGGAGGCTGCGACTCTCAGATTAGGGGTCTCTTGCTACCCAGCCCACGGCGCTCTCGGAGAGAACGTCGGGCCGCTGTCTGTGGTGCTGAAGTCTCAGTAGAAGGCGACCCTGCCTTAGTGAGGACTCTTCCTCCCGCCTGATAGCCGTCCCAACGTAAATGTGCCCTTGAGCCCGCTCACCAAAAGAGGCTGCACCAACTTCTGTCGCCTGAGAGAGAAGCCAGGTTTCCTCTAGCTGAAAGAAAGCGTGACTCCACAGGCAGACCAATCACGAGCCCGAAAAGCCAGGACATTTACACAACAGCTCTGCCCACCCAAAATTTATGGGGTCTCAGAAGGCCCGGTGGTTTTCCGGAAACACAGGGCGCCAATGGGTTTTGCCTGAAATCCTAAGCCCCAAACTTTTTCACCCGCTTTGGAGAAGTACCGAGTGCCCTTGCGCTGTGGAGTGCCAGTCCCCACCTTTCGAACCCACCTTTTGAACCTATCCCATTCAAAAGCCTCAGGGTCACAGTTCCTTCTGTAGGCAGACGAGAGCCCCTGCCACCCCGCATCCTTCTCCACTGGTCTTGGGAGGCTACACCCGATGCCTCCAAAATCTGCGGACCTGGGCCTCTGCTCATAGAAATCTTGGTTCCTCGTCCCTTTCCAGTCTTCTTGATGGACAGCAACTCCGGAAGTTCGTACAATCGGTCCACGGATCTCCCTCTTTGCTCCAACAGCTCAGGTCGTTGGACAGAGGAGGGGAGCCTTCCCTGTCTTGCGGGCAGAAAGCCCACCCAAGAAGGGGCGGAAATGCAGGAAGCAGGGTCCACGGGGGCAGAGGGGCCCGAAAATGGCAACCAGAGCCCCCAGGGAGTGCTTTCTGGGGGTGCGGAGTCTTAGCCAGCTCGCGCTCTCTTCCACCTGCCGCGCCGTCGGGCGCCGCGAGGAGGCGGGGCTCAGCTACCGCAGCCAATAAGCGACGCCGGCTCTGGCAGCTGCTCCTATAAAGGGCTGGGGGCGGCGGCGGCGCGGCCCAGAGCGCGGAGCGCGCAGCGCGGGCTGGAGGGTGGGAGGGAGGGCGGGCGAGGGGAGAGGACTGAGCATCCAGGACCGGACAGGCCGGGCCGGGGGGCGGCGGCGAAAGGCAGAGCGCCGCGATCTCTGTCAGGAAGCGCAACCTCCCCGGGCCCCGCGGGGCCGCGCAGGGGGCGTTCTCAATCCCGCGCCCGCTCCCTCTTTCCATCCCCTGCCGCCCGCAGGCCACCCCGGGGCCCGGCTATCCGCGCGCGCGTCCTCGGGCTCGGGCCCGTCCCCGGCCCTCGAGGGAGCCGCCGCCTTCATCGACACCTCTGCAGCGGCCGCGCCAAAGGCCGCCCGGGCGGGACCCCGGAGTGAGCATCGAGCGCCCCCCAAGGAGTGCACGACCCCCGGAGCCGCCCTCAACACGGACCGCGCCCGCCGGGCACACAAGAATGGTCACTGTAGGTATTCCCTTGTCGCTGAGAGAGAACCTGGGTGGGGAGGGGTTAGGCACAGCCTCCGCGGAGATGGCGGGTGGGGGGGGGGGGGTAGGACCAGGCCTAGCTAGGCCCCGGTGGGGGGGTAGGACCGAGCCTCGGGGCCTGAGAGTGGGCAGGACCGCACCCAGAGTGCTGGGGGCGCATAGAGTCTGGTCTGAGAGGCCTTAGGAAGCCGAACTCTGATTTGGGGAGGCGTCCTACGGCGTCCTGGGGGCGGGATTGCCCCCCTCCAGCAAGCCTGATGGGGGAGGGGCCGCAGCAGCGGAGGATGCCTTCTCCATCCAGGCCCGGACCCCGCAGGCCGCCCAGGCAAACGCAGGGCTCCTATCACTGGTGCTGGGCCAGGACAAGGCGGCAAGCCGTTCCCGAGAGCCCCGGGGAATCGGGTGGCGTCGGATCGCGCGCCCCGGGCCGCGGCCGCGCCCGGGGAGCCGGGCGTCTCGTCCTCGAGCCCGTCGACCTTGCGGCAAGCGGGGAGGGGAGAGGAGGGGGCGCGCCCGGAGGCCCCGCGGGCCCGCCGCCGCTGCCGCCGCGTCCCTTTGTTTCTCGGAGCTTCTTAGCGGGCCGTAGCCTCGCGCGGGCGCCTCAGGCTTCGGGGAGGGGGAGGGGAGAGGAGGGCCCGCGGGGGGGGGCTTCCTGGCTCCTGGGCCCCCGCCCCACGGGGGATGGGGTAAGGAGCTCAAGGATGTCCCCTAGGCCAGGTCCAGGCGCCGCACCCCTCCTGGGCTCTGGGCCTCGGGGTGACCTTGAGCGCGCCCGCCTGCACGCCCGCGCCGCTCGCCCCACTCCCGGTGCTTTCAGCAGCCACCGAGCTGGTCAGCTCCCGAGCCCGCGGCCACGCCCGGCCACGCCCTGTATAACCACGCCCCTGCCCCGCCCATCCGGACCCCGCCCCCTGGGGCCCCCGGGGCCCGGCCTCGCCCGAGCCCTCGGATTTCCACTCGGCTACCCGGGCGTATCCCGGGGGCGGGGCTGGCCAGTTCTAGCCCCACCCCGGCTCCACCCCCGCCCCCGCCGCGCGACTCCGCTCCCCGCGCCGCCGCGCGTCCTTTGTCTGGTCCCAGCGCCCAGGCCTCCTTCTTCCGTACTTACTGTCTTTCTGGTCTGTGTGTGTGTGTGTCTGTGCCCTGTGTCTCTGGGCCTCTTCTTGGAGTCGTGGCGAGCACAGTGGGTGGGGGGATGCTCAGCACTCCCTCCATGTCTGGGACTCTGGGACCCGCCCACCTGGCTCAGAGAAAGGAGGCCCTGAGAGGCCCTGCTTCCCTGCTGTGTGACCTTAGGTCGGCTCTCTCCCTTCTCTGGGCCTCAGGCTGCTAACTTAGGTGCGAGACGTGAGTGCAGCCCCCTGAGGACCCTCAGAACCCCCACAACAGTCCAGCATCCATTCCTCTGATCTGTTCCCTCATTTAAAAGAGGGAAACCAATGCACAAAAGGGCGAGGGTGTGGTCAGAGGTCACACAAGGGCCTTGAAGCCCTGGAAGGCCTGGTTACTCCACTGGAGGACACTCGGGCAGAGGTCCACCATGAGAACAGGCTGGGAGGAAGTGAGGGGATAGACTGAGACAGTGAGGGCCCTGCATGGATGGAGAAGGGCCCAGAAGTGGGAGGCCTAGTTAGCACCACGTGGTGGCCTAGCCTTACCATGCGTAGCCACTCAATGCCCTATTGTCGCCAGTATCCAGGCATCTATCATTGTGACTGGGGCCAGGGGCCCCAGCTAGGGGCCAAGGGGGTCAGACACAGAAGGGTCTACATAGAGAGTGACTGCAGGTGTATTCGCTGCAAAATCCATATGTCATGTATGTGCAATGGTGCAAAAGAGTTGGAAAAAGAGTGGCTGAGAGAGAAAGGGGGAGAGAGACAGGCTCAGAGGGGAGAGAAGAACAGAGAAACGGGGGGGGGGGGGAGGGAGAGAGAAACAGGAAGAGGTACGGATCCAGAGGAAGAGCTGGAGAGACTGGGAGGGAAGGTTCTATTGCCCCCACTTGATCTCTGCCTATCCATCTTTGACCTGCCCTCCTCCCCTCTGACTTCACCCCTCCACTCCTGTCCTGGGACGGCCCTCCAAGGTCCCTATGATCCCAGAGTCATCCCAGGCCACGCATTTGTCATGGGCTGGGGCAGAGCGGGTGTGGTCTCCACCAATCCGATCCCTATTATCGGCTCAGCCGGCTGAGCTGCAGAGGAAACGCGACACTGATCCTGCTAAGCTCTGGCACAGCTGGGAGAGAGATGGGGTGGTGGGGAGATTAGTAGGCTGGGTCTCAAGATCCTGGATAGGAACCCCAATTACCTTTTAACCGCATCCAAGCTGAGGACATTTGGGGTGGCCCTGGGGGCTCTGTCTGGAGTAATCTGTCAGATCAGTAGTCAAACTCCATCACTACCACGGCTCCGTGTCATCCCCAGGCAAATCACAGGTCCCTCTGACCCTCGCTTTCTCCACCTGAGCAACGGAGGTGATCCCCAGCTTTCAGTGTGGTTGTGGGAAGTCAATGAAACCTTTGCACCTGCTCAGTGCCTGGCCACATAGTAGGGGCTCCAGACCTGGAACTGGTTTTGTACTGTTAATTATTTTGGGGACTCCCAGCGCAGACATCATCAACCAATCACAGAACTCTAGTCTGTTGAGCCAGAAGGGAATACAGAACCCAATCTTTGTACGTGGGAAACCTCTGTGCCATATCTTTAGTGGAGGGGCAGAGGCCCGGAGAGGCAATGTGAGTGTCAGAAGATGCACAGTGAGGAGGGTGGGGCCAGGAGCTGGCACCTGATGGTACCCAGCAAGCATTTGTTGAATTGAATGAGTAGACTTGGCCTGCAGAGTGGGGTTAAATGCGGCGATGCCTGGGCTTGGTGTAGAGTAGGGACACGGCTTCACTTTGCTGTTATTTTCACTATTGTTGGCCTTTTAGTCAAATGGGCTGATGTCCAAGCTCCGGATTTGAATTCTTGACCCACCATCTGCGAGCTCCCCAACCTTGTATAAAATCCCTACCCCTTCATGGAGACTCTGTTTCCTCTTCTGTCAAATGGGGAAGAGAGTGCCATAATGTTCAATGTTGGGAGAGCAGGCCCTCAATACATGGCCACGCTATCAGGAAAGTATTCATCTTACGAAGCTGGACGCGGATCTGTAATGTGCGTTACTGTCTTACTGCCGGCGCCTGTGGCAGACATTGCTCATCAACCCAGTGCATGATCCTGCTCCGTCTGGATGTGGCTTCAGAATAACCCTCCAGCCAGCCCCCAGACAGCCCCTCCCAGCCAACTGAAGATGCAGGGGGGTTGACCCTCAGGGCCATCCTTTTAATAAGAATAAATGGAAAGGAAACAGAGGCCCAGAGAAGAGCTACGATCACCACCCCCCCCCCCGAGGATACACAGCTAGAAGGTGCCCCCCACCCCCGCCCCCGTGCCTTGTCCACTGTCTTTAAAAACAGTTCTGAAGTCCGCCAACATATCCAGGTTTGAAATCAAGTGCCCCATGTATAGATCACTCAGCGTCTCTGAGCTCTCTCACTTATAAAATGGAGACTGTGTGGCCATCTCTAAAGCTGATTGGGAGAAATAAGGGAAATGTTGCCTGTAAGCACCTCACCCAGTGCCTGGCTCCCAGAAGATGTCGGTGGGGCAGGATGAGTATGTTGAGGCAGGGATGGCAGACGGGACGAGTTGCTTGTCGTAATTGCGCTCATGGCAGACCTGGCTAAGTGATCCCAGAATGCTTCCCAGCCGCGCGAGTAGCTTCAGATCCTTGGGGGGGGGGGGGGGGGGGGGTGTCACCGCGCCAATAATTTGGAGTTTGCAGCAAAGTGGAGCAGAGGCCCAGAAGCGTCATGTAGTCTACCTGAGGACACACGGCTGAGAAACGTTAGAGCAGTTAGAATTATAGACTCTGGATGAGGAAATCTCGCGTGCGCATCCCCGTTTCACTATTTATAAGCTGCGTGATCTTTGGTAATTTTTTTTTTTTGAAGTTCATGTATTTATTTTGAGAGAAGGAGAGAGCACACAAGTGGAGGAGGGACAGAGAGAGGGAGAGAGAAAGAGAATCCCAAGCAGGCTCCATGCTGTCAGCGACGAGCCGTCAGGGCTCAAACTCACCAACTGTGCGATCGTGACCCGAGCTGAAATCAAGAGTCAGATGCTTAACTGACTGCGCCACCCAGGTGCCCCGATCTTTGGTAATTTTTAAAACATCGCTGAACTTCCCTTTCCTCGCCTGTTGTCTTAGCTCAGGCTGCTATAACAAAATACCGTAAACTGGGCAGCTTCACCAACAGACAGTTATTTATCACAAACCTTCTTCTGGATTCTGGGAAGTCCAAGATCAAGGTGCCAGCTGATTCGGTTGCTAGTAAGGACTTGCTCCCTCCTTTGCAGATGGACGTCTTCTTGTTGTGTCCTCGCATTGTGGAGAGAGAGAGAATGTCTCTCCTGTCACTTTTTTGTGAAGGACATGAATCTCATTCATGAGGGTTCTGCCCTCATGACCCAATTACCTCCCAAAGCCTCCACTTCCAAATACCATCACATTGGGGGTCAAGATTTCGACATATGAATTTGAGGGAACACAGGCTTTACGTTCATAGCATCTGTTAAGCAGGGAAAATTAAGCCCTCTTTTCAGGGTGCTTGTGAATAAGAAAAAAAACAAAAACAAAACGTTGCCCATAGAGAGCTTTGCCCTATACCTGGCACACAGTATGCCCAATATTTGGGAACAAATACGGTATTGTATTTTTGGTTAGGGATGGCTGAGATGATGTGTACCTGCTGACTCTAATTCTGTAGCCACAGACATTGCTAATCAATCACAGTGATCTTTCCCGTGGAAACTGAATCTGGTTTGTAATCCTTCCTAATTTGTCCCGTTAGGAACACCCTACCAATAGATTTGATTTTGTTAGGTGAAGGCCATCCATCGGCCAACCATGCCTTGGGAGAAAAACCTAAGGACATGCTGGGTATTTTACCTTCCCATGCCCATGACAGACAATACCAATCCATCCCAGTACTTTTCAGTATATACAAATATTGAATCATGTTGTACACTTGAAACTAATATTCTATGTCAACTATTAAAAAAATAGGTGTAGGGGGGCGCCTGGGTGGCGCAGTCGGTTGAGCGTCCGACTTCAGCCAGGTCACGATCTCGCGGTCCGTGAGTTCGAGCCCCGCGTCGGGCTCTGGGCTGGTGGCTCGGAGCCTGGAGCCTGCTTCCGATTCTGTGTCTCCCTCTCTCTCTGCCCCTCCCCCGTTCATGCTCTGTCTCTCTCTGTCCCAAAAATAAATAAAAAACGTTGAAAAAAAAATAGGTGTAGGAAAAAAGTTAAATAAAATTCAACACCCATTCTTGAAAAACGGAATCTTGTTAGGATACTAGGAATAAAATGAAATATTCTTAATGTGATAAAAGCCATCTACACAGAATCCATATCAAAAATCAAATTTGGCTGTGAAACGTTTAAAGCATTTTCCTTTAACATCATGAATAAAGAAGCCACTGTCGCACTGTAGCCCCTGCAACAAGACAAGAAAAATAAGGAACAGGTCTAGATTGGAGATAATTAAAACTGTCCTTATTTGCAGGTGTTATTATGTGATACATTTAAATAGCTCAGGGGTGCCTGACCGGCTCGGTCAGGAGAGCATGCGACTCTTGACCTCGGAGTTGTGAGTTCAAGCCCCACACTGGGTGTAGAGATTACCTAAAAATAAAATCTTAAAAAATCATAAGTAACAATAAGTAATAAAATGAAAAAGAGCTCAGTGGGGAAAACGTGGGGGTAAATGTCTAGTGGGAAAATTATGCATGAAGTAAAAGAAATATTAACACATCCGGGATGTGGATGAGGGCAGTCCATGGCTAGGGAGGAGCTTATGAGGACTTCAAAGCTAATAAAAATATATATCTTATTCTGAAGACAAAAGCGTTCATTTT
This sequence comes from Neofelis nebulosa, assembly GCF_028018385.1. Classification (NCBI taxonomy): domain Eukaryota; kingdom Metazoa; phylum Chordata; class Mammalia; order Carnivora; family Felidae; genus Neofelis; species Neofelis nebulosa. The sequence continues at coordinate 161,508,447 of NC_080785.1, forward strand.
ACTCTTCTGGAAATGCACAGATTGATTTTAGGCAAACGTAGACACCAGACACGTATGGAATTTCTCACAGTAAAATCACACGTAAGGTGCTATGCCTGATGCTGGGGGAGTGGAAGAGATTAATAGGATAATATGTTGTCCTCTCTCCATGTTTAAGCCCATGTCAGACATGACTGATGCATCACCACTGATCCCTGGTGTGGGGACTGGGCCGTGAGCGGGTGTGGCCTGTTATCTCCAGCAGATACTCGGGGCCATGGAGTCTCAGGTGGCGGGGGGCCCGGCCGGCCCGGCCCTGCCCAACGGGCCACTCCTTGGTACAAATGGAGCCACTGATGACAGCAAGACCAACCTCATTGTCAACTACCTGCCCCAGAACATGACCCAGGACGAGTTCAAGAGTCTCTTCGGCAGCATTGGTGACATCGAATCGTGCAAGTTGGTTCGGGATAAGATCACAGGTGTGGCTGCTGGCAGGTGGGGAGGGAGGAGACAGAGATAGTAGTCTGGGGAGCACGGGTGTGATGGGGACAGGTAGCACCCTGGGGGATCGGAGGTGCGATGGGGAGACAGGTATGACCCCCGGGAGGGTACCCCGGGGGTGATGGGGGCAGGCAGGACTCTGGGGGATCTGAGGTGTCCTGGGGACAGGGTGGTACTGTGAGAGAATAGTAAGGGGGGGGATTTCGGTCAACCTTGAGTGACGGCGGCCAGCCTCTCAGGACTGGGTCTGGGAGGACCCTGGTAGGTGTGGGGAGGTCATCACCCTGGTCCCGCCCACAGGGCAGAGCCTCGGTTATGGGTTTGTGAACTACTCTGATCCCAACGATGCAGACAAAGCCATCAACACCCTCAACGGCCTCAAACTGCAGACGAAGACCATCAAGGTTAGTGCCCTCATTTTCCTCTGTGGCCCATCCCCCCTTACTGCCCACCTGCAACTGTCCCCAATCCCCCACATTACTTCCCCTTGGACTACCCCCTTCACTGCCACTCAACCCGCATGTCGCCTACCTTCCTCACTGCCACCCCTCCTACCCCGTGGCTCATCCTCTGAGGGATTCAGACTCTCCCCTAAGAATTCCTGGCTGGGCACCCAGGGCCCGATGGCTCTGCCTCTCTGAACCTCAGTTTCCTCATTAGTCAGTGAGAATACCACCCCATCTACATTCTCTGCTGGCTCAGGGAGGTAGCCATCCCATTGGCAGTAGGAGAGTGACCAGGGTCTGGTGGGCAGCCCCCCCCCTTGCCTTTGTCATGGAAATGGAGAGGGGTGGGGGTCCATCTGCCATCTGGAGCCTAATTAGGGTCTGGGAGGGCAGGATTAGGGGTGAGCCCCTCCCCCATCTTTGTGCAATGCCCCTCCCCCCACAACCTCCCCTCTCAGCAGCTGCAGCTGGGACTCTGCGAGCCCAGGTTCCCTGGGGGGGGGATCGCCATGGAAACCCCCCTCTCTCGGTTCGCCTGGGGGTGTCTGGACTCCGCCCCACAAATCTGCTCTGGAACCTTGGGGGAGGCTGAGGGGGGGGGCGCCCATCTGGCCCCCCGTTCTCTCTGAGAACAGAGGTGCAGGAATCTCTTCCTCTTCCCGTTGTCGGGGAGGATGAGGTCGTGACCTAATGGGTCCCTCCATGGCCAACTAGACCCAGAAGCCCTGGGGCATGACGGGGACGGTAGTGACAAATCCAGAGGGCCACTGTATGCATGTGATGCAGTGCGCATGTGTGTGTGTGTGTGTGTGTGTGTGTGTGCGTGCGTGCGTGTGTGTGAGATAGACCTGGGCTCGGAGCCATTGTGTTTGTGGGACACACGAGTCTGGCTACTAGACTCTGGGCGTGTCACGATGTGTCTGTGGGATGTGGTGTTTATTTCACAGGTGCTTTGTGACACTGCAACTCTAGCTGTGACCTGGTGGGGCTGCGTGGGGGTGTCGGCTGTGCCCTACTCGGGGTGCAACGTGTGTGATGTGGGCTTGTGTGGTGGGGTGACAGGTGTGTGGTTCTGTGCCTCTTACTGTAATTATCCAAGACCCCCGGAGCCGCTGTGGATGTCACAGTGGCCCCGAGTCACCCTTTGGCTGGTGTAGCCACTAGGGCTGTGCAGAGGGTGACAAAGTGTGGCCTCGCGTCTCCGTGTGTGTCTGCCTGGGTGGCACTATGTAAAGTTGGTCCCAATTGGCTGCTTTGGCAGATTTTGCCCAAGACCTGTCCTGGTGAGGGGGGCCGGAGGAGCCCATACCCAGGTGAGGGGCCTGGGTCAGCCCACATCATGGAAGGTTGGCAAAGACCCCTGAAGACCAACTCAGTGCCTCAAATGACCCCTGACCCCAAACACCCACCCAGGAGCTCAGGCCTCTCTTCCCCTCACCCCTCCCTCTGATTCATCAAGTCCTCACCCCTCAAAACTCACCGCCCCACGGGCAAGAGCGGAAGCCATGAAAAATGTGGCCGTGATTTTTAATTAATATTATCGAAAAAAAACAGCAGCTGATGTGTTTGTGGGTTTTTTTCTCCCCGGAGGACCCCGGGTGCTCACAGTTGCATTCGTTAGAATCCCTCTACCTCCAGCCCATGAGGGCCTTCACCCTGACCCACCCCTGGCCCAATTTACTCATGTTGTTAGCTTTTTTAATTAGTTACTTCTAATCCAGGGCTATGCCCTCTCCACTCACCACCACAAACAAAAGCCGGACCCTTGACCGTGACCTTATCTACCCAGAGGTTAATTTAGAAGATACAGGAAATAGACATTGGCAGAAATAAGTGGAAAGGGCAGCTCCTGTCCCCTGCTGCCCGCCCCCCCCCCCCCCCCCCCGCCAGCTCTAGGCCCACCTGTCAGCATCTGGGGGCGGGCCCTGCAGACTGTGTTTCCAGGACACTGATAAGCACAACAATGAGATGGGGTCACACATCTCGCCACTCTGTAAATGGACTTTTCTTTCCCCCAGTTTACAATACTCACCACTGTTTCTGGGAAATAAATATACACGTCCACCATTTTTTAACCAGCTGCAGGGAGTTTCATTGTTGGTCTGGACCATAATTAATGACACAAATCAAATGCCCGTACCAAAACGCATCTAATTCCCTACTGAGAGAAGTGCTTTGGGGGGTGGGGGGGTGGTGGTGAGGCGGAGGACCAAATTCAGATGGGAAGAGGACAGGGGTTACTTTTTGACTGAGGCTGGAAGAAGCAAGGAGAGGAAGGGCGTTCCAGCCTGAGGGGAACAGCCAGAGCAAAGGCCCTGAGGCTGAAATGTGCCTGGTGTGTTTGAGGAACACGGGAGGAGACTGGTGTGGCTGAAACAGAGCACTCGAGGGAGAAATTGGCAGAGATGAGAGTGAGAGTATGGGGGGGGGGCGTTGTGCAGGGCCTCGTGGGCTGGGAGAAGGACTTGAACTGTGGGGCAGGTGGGAGCCACAGAAGGTTCTGAGCAAAGGGAGGATGTGCCCTGCCTCAGTTGCTCACAGGCGCCCCCTGGCAGCTGTGGAGGGAACAGACTGAGGAGGTTAGGGAGGTCTGTGGGAGCTATGGTGGGAGCTGAGTAATGAGGCAGGATCCGTGGTGGATTGGATGCGGGTGTGAGAAAGACCAGCATCAAGGACAATGGGGGCCTGAGCACCCAGGAGGACAAAGCTGCCATTACTGAGCTGGGACAAGTTGGGGACTGGATGCCGCCTCGCTGCTTGTGATCCCCTGTGGGGTGCCACGTGCGGTGCCTGGAGGCAGGTGTCACACAGGTGTGCAGTTTGGGGGTCAGGCCCACACCGGGGACGGACATTTGGGGGTCGTCAGCATTGAACTGGTGGCTAAAGACCTGAGCGACCTGGAGGGTCCCAACGTGGACGGGAAAAGGGCCAGCGTCCCAGGCTCACTTTCCAAAGGAGTAGGAAGCATTGTGTTGCTGGAATGTACCTCGTGAGAGCAGGAGCTGGGGACATCTGACCTCCAGGGCCCAGCGACGACATGTTCCTCCCACCAGTTTAATTTTTTTTTTTTTTTTAATGTCTACTTATTTATTTTGAGAGACAGAGCACAAACAGGGGAGGGGCAGAGAGAGAGGGAGACACAGAATCCCAAGCAGGCTCAGAGCTGTCTGCGCAGAGCCCGGCTCGGGACTCAATCTCACAAACTTCGAGACCGGGACCCGAGCAGAAATTAAGACACTCAACCGACTGAGCCACCCAGGCGCCGCCCCCCACCACTTTATGCTGGCCGGCCCACATCATCATTGGCCACAGCCATGTCCCCTCCCTCAAGCTTTGGCCAGCCCCGCCCATGGTGACTACCCAAGAGATACTTGTTAAGTGAACAGACGAGGCACTTCTGCCTCCCACTGGTGGTCTGGACGTGGCCTCACCCTCCCCATCCGTGAAACGGGTCTTCCCCTCACCTCTGTCCACCTGCCCCCCCCCCCCACACACTCCAGGTGTCTTATGCCAGACCCAGCTCTGCATCCATCCGAGATGCTAACCTGTACGTCAGTGGACTCCCCAAGACCATGAGCCAGAAAGAAATGGAGCAGCTCTTCTCCCAGTATGGCCGTATCATCACTTCTCGAATCCTGGTGGACCAGGTCACAGGTCAGGCTGCTGGGGATGACGCACTGGGCAAAGGCACGGAGGTGGGGCCAAAATGGAGAAACCGGGCATGGCGGGGGAGGAGCGGGGTAGAGGGCCACACAGGAGGGGGCAGGGTCCTCATGACGCCCTCACTCCCTGGCAGGTGTCTCTCGGGGTGTGGGGTTCATCCGCTTCGACAAGAGGATTGAGGCCGAGGAGGCCATCAAAGGACTGAACGGGCAGAAGCCGCTGGGCGCGGCGGAGCCCATCACGGTCAAGTTCGCCAACAACCCGAGTCAGAAGACTGGACAGGCCCTGCTCACTCACCTCTACCAGTCATCAGCCCGGCGCTACGCAGGCCCCCTGCACCATCAGACGCAGCGCTTCCGGTAAGCCCCCTGACGCCCCCCACAGACCCCTGGAGCCCATCCCTGCAGGGCAGAGGGACGCCGGGAGGGTGCCCGCAGGCCGGGGCCACTGAGGGCGGCAGAGGGGAAATGTGTGTCTGTCAGGTGCTGAGGCCAGGCCCTCGTACGCAGCAGGCAGTCAATGTATGCAGGGCACTTTGAGTGGCATTATCGGTGTTAGGAGTGTTAGAGTCTCCCGATGGGGCCGCCTCTCCCTCGGGCATGGGGCTCCAGCTGTCTGCGCCCCCAGGTATCTATACCTCAAGAGAACGGAGATTGTCTGTATTTTACGAACAGAGAGGCTTTGTCCCTCGCCCAACCCACCTGCCACTGCCGAGAAGAGACTCGAACCTTCCCTTCTGGGGTCCTGAGCCCCGCAGGGTGGGGGCAGACGAGTGGGGCTGGGCGGGCCGGGCCGGGGAGGACGGGGCACGGGTGCAGGCCAGGCAGCGGCAGGGCAGGCGAGAGGCAGTGCCCGAGTGACCACGGTTCCGTGCCAGGCGGTGTCCAGCCGGGCGGGGAGCCGGCGGGTGGGGGCAGGGCTGGGCTGCCGGCCGGCTGGGTGGGGGCGGGGAGGGCAGGCAGGCAGGCAGGCCGACATCACAGCTGGGGGTGTGCCCGGAGGCCACCGGTGACCACCCCTTTTGCTTCCACAGGCTGGATAATTTGCTCAACATGGCCTACGGAGTCAAGAGGTAACAGTGCTCCCCGCTGCCCCCAGCTCCCCGCCGTCCCTCCCTGGACTCTTGCCCCGATGGGCCCCCTCCCCCGCCTCACCACCGGGACTGCCAGCTTAGCTGGGTCTGCCCTGTCTGGGAATAGCGTGTCCATTAAGAGAATCAGGGGCTCTGGAACCTAGTGAATGCCTAGAAAGAGCTACTACTGCTCTTTGGGTCCTGGAGGGCCTGGCCGTGGCCCCCTCCGGCCCAGGGAAAGGCCGGCCATGTTGCCTGGTCACAGCCATGTCCCCCCTGCCCCCCCCCCCCCCCCCCGGTTCCCACGTTCAGTCTGAGTTCCACCTGCCTCTCTTGATGGCTGGGGTCACAGGATACCACCCTCTGTTCCCGCATAGTCTGGGGACGGGCCCTGAGGCCCGCACGACCTTGTCCACATCCCCAACCCTGTGAAGGTCCCCGTGTTTATTGCATCGCGAGCTGTTGAGCACACACTGGGTGCCGGGCGCTGGGCTCGGGGCTGGGGACCCAACGTGGCCCAGCCAGACGTGATCCCTCGTGGAGATGAAATGCTGTTGAGCACAGGGCTTGGCACGTAGTGAGCGCTCAATAAAAGTAGCCGCTCGGACGATTACTGTTCCTGTTGTCAATTACCTCAGTCTAGCAGGGAGGGAGCAGCGAGCAGGGCTGGGAAGGGGGCAGGAGAAGAGGTGAGGGGGACCCAGCAGAGACCCCGCCCACCCCGACACGCCCAAGGTGCCAGAGCCTGTGCAGAATCGGGAAGGAGGGAGCAAGCAGTGAGTCCCCAGTGGTCACACTGAATGGGGCAGACCCTGGGGCTCCCCCTGAATTGAGTGAGGCCTGGGGGGCAGGGAGGCAGCGAGGCACGTGGGTGGAGCCAATCCTGCCCATCAGTCGGTCAGTCAACAAACCCTCCCAGGGGCCCTGCTGTTCCAGGAGCTGTTCTGGGCTGGGGCACCGCAGGGAAAGTGGAGTGGATCCTAAATATACAATCTGAACAGGAAAAGGCTGGCAAGGGGCAGGGGAAGGCGGTGGGCAGCGAGGCCGCTGCCCTGGGGCCTGATAACGCAGGGCAGCGCTTCACCGGTTGCAGTCATGGCCTGGCCTTGAGCGGTGCCCTTCTGGCCACGTAGGGGTAGCAGGGTGACCAGGGGCAAAGGGGGCACAGCGTTGCAGAGGGGAGGGTGGGGTTGGTGGGGGGAGGGCAAAAGGGGGGTGGGAAAATCTGCCAAGGGAGGAGTAGTGGTCAGGAGTGGGGAAGGGGTCAGGGTCAACAGGGCCAAGGACCCAGTAGGGTCAAAGGTTGTGGGGTCAGGGTGCAGACTGGGGCCCTAGGCAGGAGTGTGAGTGAGGGCGTAACGTGCAGGGAAGGTCACAAGTTATAGGTCAGGATGGAGACTGGGGGCCAGTGTCTCAGAGCAGGCCGCAGTTTAAGGTGTCTCGCGTGGGGTCAGAGGTGGAGGTCGCGAGGCCGTGGCTGGCTCAGGACGATGCAGGGATCACACGGTCCCAAGATCGTGGCACGCCCAGCAGTCATGACCACATCAGGGGTCACAGGGACTCAGGGGTGTGCCGGGGGTCAGGGCAGAGCCCGCGTGACCCCCAAAGTAGTCCCCTGTCGCTCATCGCCAGGTTCTCGCCCATCGCCATCGACGGCATGAGTGGCCTCGCGGGTGTGGGCCTTTCGGGGGGCGCGGCGGGCGCTGGCTGGTGTATCTTCGTGTACAACCTGTCACCGGAGGCAGACGAGAGTGTGCTGTGGCAGCTGTTTGGGCCCTTCGGGGCCGTCACCAACGTCAAGGTCATCCGCGACTTCACCACCAACAAGTGCAAGGGCTTCGGCTTCGTCACTATGACCAACTACGACGAAGCGGCCATGGCCATCGCCAGCCTCAATGGCTACCGCCTGGGCGAGCGCGTGCTGCAGGTGTCCTTCAAGACCAGCAAACAGCACAAGGCCTGAGCCACCGCCGCCCGCCCTCCCCACCCTCCCCGGGCAGCAGAGAGAGAGAGAAAGAGAGAGAGAGAGGGGCCCCGAGAGAGACAGCGCAGGCAGACCACCGACGGCACACGGGCCCCGCATCCCTGCGGAAGCCACAGGGTGAGCACTCGGGGTGGGAGAGTCTGCAGGGGATGGGGGGGTGCCTGGGGGTCCCCTCCCCGTCCTCCTGCCCCCACCCCAGGCTGGGCTGTTCACTCTCTCGTCTTGGTTTTGTTCATGGCGATGGTTTTTGTTTCTTTTTTCGGCTAAAAAGAAAGCAGAGATGTGCCCCCACCCCGCCTTCAACCACCCTCCACGGGATGGCTTTGCAGGGGCGCTGGGGGTGCCCCCCAGACCCCCTTGCCCAGGCCTCCCCAACACCTAGATGAGCCTGAGGGGAGGGGGGAACAGGTTTAAAAATCCCCAAAAAAGCGAAACGGAGGAGGGGTGTGGGCATCCCTGGCCCAGAGCCCCCTGGTTGGAGTATGAGGAGCAGGGGGAGGGGCTGGAAACAGAAACAAAATGAAAAAAAAAGGGGGGGGTGGGAGGGGAAGAAAAACTCTATTTTTGTAAAAAGGGAAAAAAGACCTCGTGGAGAATTTTTACTGGGGATTCTTGAACTTGAAAAAAAAAAACACACAAAAAAAGACAAAAAAAAAAAAAAAGAAAATATTTTGGCAGGTTATGTTTACCAACTGGGGCAGGGGCAGGGAGCAGGGCTTGGGGCCCGGGGGTCCACGGGGCCGCACAGAGAAACACAGCCACGCAAAGACATGCGGGGGCACACGCACACACACATCCCGCAGGGACACACGGAAGCACTGACAGACCCAGAGACGCGCCCCGGACACCTTCCAGGAGCTCGCTGGCCAGATTCAGACACGCAGACAGACATATGGATAATCACGGGAGACCGAAGTATGTATGGGGCTATGTAGACGAGGCCGCGGGCAAACACTGACGCGGGCAAATGGAGCCACAGGTGGGTGCGGGGTACACACATTTCCACGTGGACACGGGAAAGTAGAGACAGATACATTCGGACACACCAGTCGAGACACGCCATCACGGAGAAACAGACACAACACCCAGGAGACACACACGCACAAAGCCTCCCTCAGGCCCAGGCGAGAGGTCGTAGCCCAGATCCTGGCCCAGTCCGCTTCCTCCAGCTAGGCCGCCGGGCCTCCTCCGGACACGTGGCCCCACTCGCCCCAGGTTCTCTGCAGAGCTCTCTCCTGGCTCATCGGTGGTCCCTGCGGCCCACGAACACAGGCGTGCACACACAGCATCCATGCATCCAAACACACGATACCTCGTTTCACTTTTGGCGTCATGGCGGGCTGGAGGCAGCCCCCCCCCCCCAACACTTGAGGCCAAAGGACCCCCTGTCCCCGGGGCTGAACCTCCCTGGGCCGAGACCCTGGCCCAGAGGCAGAGGGGGGAGGCTGGGCCCTGAGCCTTCCCCCTCCCCCAGGGGCCTCCCCAGCAGGAAGTACCCGCTGTTCCCTCCAGTCCCCCTCCCCCCAGCCCCGAATTCCCTTCCCACCCACTTGTCACCCCCTTTCAGTTTGTTGGGTTTTTCCGTCTTTCCAAATTCCCGAGGGCGGTGGACGCAGCCCCCATCCCAAGCCCCGGTCCCCCACCGGCTTCTGTCTGGATTTTCCATTCTCCTAGTTTTCATTCTTTGTAAGAAAAAAAAAAAAAAAAATTCCAACAGAAGCCAGAGGCCGGAGCCCCTGGGAGCCCTCGCAGCCCCCCACCCCCCGCAGTGGGCCCAGTCAGAACTGAGAATTGCAAACCCCGAATTCAGCTTCAGTTGCCCCTTCCTCCGGTGTCCCTGCGTTTGGTGTCCGGCCATGGCCCCATCTGACTGCCCAGCTCTCTCTCCCCCACCCCTCCCGGTGTTTGTTATTAAACGTCTGTGGAGCTTCTGCTGCAAGGAACAAAAAGAAAAAAAAAAATCAAAAAAGCGACAAAAAAACACAAACAGAAGAGAAAAAAAGCGACAAAAAAAAAGGAAGAAAAATAAACACACAGAAGAGATTAAAAAAAGAAAAAAAAAAAAAGAAAAAAAAAAGACATAAACTGGCACCAGTTAACTTTCTTGTACTTTTTTGCCGAATTTAGCTTCTTGTAGTTTTAACTTATTGCTATGTTAACTATTTATTCTCCTTGTTGCCCTGTAAGGACATTTGTGTATATTTCTGTTACTTCATCCAGTTTGCAAGTTTAAAGGAACCACGATGTTCTCTTTGTTTCTTTAAGTTTTGCTGAGACGTGGTTATGCCTAATTTATTTATAAAAGGGGAAGTGGAATCATTAAAGTAATAATAATTATTAATAACAGTAATGGTAGCCGAGCAGCGCCCGGGGGGGCGTGTGCTCTGTGGGGCGGTCCCCGCGGCCAGCGACGTCCGGGGTCTCAATGGGATTCTTTTTTGCTCGTCTTGAGAATTTTTTCAGTCCTATTTAGCTGGTGAAAACCCTAGCTTGTTCTTGATACACGAACCTATTTATTCTTGTGGTTTTTAAGTCCTCAACCTCCCAGCTCCCCTCCAGCAGGGCGGGCACCCCCAGCGGGTCCACCCCTCTCCCTCTGCTGTTTCTTGGGGCTTTCTCCCCTCCGACCTCCGAGCGCGGGGACACGTGGGCACACGTGGGCAGCGTGCAGGAGGCGTCTGTGAGCAATAAGGGCTGGGTTTGTCCCCTACCCTGGGGCAGCCAGGCTCTGCGGAGGGGGCACCTCCCCACCCCCCCACCCCCACTGAGGCCTAGGCCCCTGACACCCCCAAATCTGGGAGGGGACTTCTTTTTCTAAAACACAGAACTCAGCCCAGCCAGGCCCCCTCCCCAGAGGCCAGCCCCTCACCCCAGGGGCTGGGGGTGGGGGGGGCACCTGGGGTCTTCCACATCCCTGGGGGTCAGGGGCAGGGCCCGTGGGATGGGGGCTCAGCCCCTCCAGCCCTCCCTTCATCCTGTTACTTATTCAGAAGGTTTCAAATCACGACAGAGTCCATGTTGGAGGTGATAAAGAACTGTAAAAAAACAAAAAAAACAAAAAAAAAGACAAAAAAACAAAAAAAAGACAAAAAAAAAATCACAAAACCCCAAAACCCAACAAGAACACTTTGCGTTGCGTTTAGACTATTTATTACCGGGATTACAGGCCTGGCCGCGGTAACAGACTTTTACATGGAATTGTTTAATTATTTGTACTTTTCATGCCAGAAAATAAAAGTTCAGAATCTTACGGCCCCGGCTCATCTGTGTGCGGGTGGGTGGGAGGGGAGCGTTAGGAGCGTGTGCCCTGACTACGTGGCCATTCCTAGGCTACCGTCCCTCTCTGGGCCCAGCTCTCATCTGGAGCCCCTGGGCCTCCCCAGGACACACGTGACTCGGGTGGTGTGGGTGGGAAACTGGCGCAGGCAGAAACCCAGATGGGCGTGGCCCAGGGTCCGTCTGTCCTGTGGTGCTGGGCTTCGCTGCCATCGCAGAGATGGGGCATCTCAGATACGAATCGGGGGCTGGTGAGACCCTAACTGCAGAGCCGGCCCTGCCTTCCGCCCTCTGCCCGTCCCAGGGGTCCGTTCCAGACCGGGGCAAAGCAAGACAGACGCGGCCTGGTTGGGGGATCACGTTTATTGTTTTGAGGTCACAGGTCAAGCCACTCGTCCCCACGAGGAGGGAGGCAGACACCCTGGGCAGGGTAGGGGGGGCACCCACGGAGGGCGAACTCCTCTACTCCACCCCTGGAGGCCGCCGGGGCCTGGGAACGTGGCCGTGCCCTGCCCGCCCCCCGAGAGCAGGGCACAAAGCTCCGGCGGTTTCTGGCCCCACCGTGAGGACCAGGAGACCGGAAGGGCGGGCCCTGGTCCGTGACTGAGGAGCAGGCGGGTGGGCGGCGCCGCTGGGGCTATTTCCATGCCTTGAGGTTCTGGAACCAGAGAGAGATCGAGTGAGAGAGAGGGGGCTGGAGGGCTGGAGGGCGGGGAGAGAAGCGGCAGCCGCCCGGGTCTGTGTTCCTGGTGCCCGGCCGCGCCCCCGCTCCCTGCGCACCTCCGCGCCCAGGAGGGCTAGAGCTCGTCGTGGTCGCCTTCGGTGGGCTGTTCGGGCGGTGGCTCTGGGCAGGCGGCCGGCGTCATCAGCTCCATGAGGTACTCGCAGCGACTGGGCTCCGTGGTGCTGGTCACCACCGTCTCCTTGCCACACAGCAGGCGCACCTGGGGCAGGCGGGAAGGGGCTCGGGTGGGATCGGACGGGATAGGGCCCCCGCGGCACCCCCCCAAAGCCCCTCGGGCACTCACAGTGGTGGAGCGGTTGGGGCCCTGCCAGCAGCCCGTCCCCTGCTCGTACTTCATGGCGCTGAACTTGTCGTGGTCGGGGCCAGCCCATGAGCCCCAGGTGCTGTGGGAGAGCAGGGCGGGCTCAGTGCGGGGGGGGGGGGGGGGGGGGGGGGGAGGGCGGGGGCCGGGGAGAGGGAGCCCAGTCTGAGCCCACTCACCCGAGGCTGGTGGGGGAGCCGCCGAGTTTGGGTTTCTGTGAGACGAGCTTGAAGGGGCAGAGCCGGTAGACATACCTGTCACAGGAAGGGGGTGGTGGGCAGGGGACACAGGGCCCCGGCCTCCCCAACGTGCCCACACGGACGCCCCAAACTCCACTGACCGCCCTTAAGGCAGCCCCCCCGCCCCCCACTCCCCTGGGTCCTGGCCCAGGCCCCGCCTCCCACCCCGCTGGCCTGGGGGGGGGGCGGGGGGGCGCACTCATTGGTGGTGAGCTCGTAGCACTGGCTGTACAGGTAGGCGAACTCTCCGTTGGGGCCAAAGTCAAAGGAAATCTCCTGCTCCAAGTTCCTGGAAGGGGAGGCCAAGCAGGTAAGGGGCAGCCGGGTGCGCCACAGCCTCATTCAGGACAGCACGGGAAGGCCCACTCCGGCAGCCCGCTGCCACTCGGGGGCTGGACCGTCTGGGGACCCTCCCTGCAGGAGCCACTACTCAGCAGAGGTTGCCTGGGCAACTTCCCATTACACCTCCTCTGGGGAGCTCGGCGGCCTTGGAAACCCGGCCCTGCTGTAGCCAGACCCCGCCCCCCTTACCTGATGGACTCCTGCATGTCCCTCAAGGACCGCTCGGCGTCCTCAAACTTGTTGCGGGCCTCCTGGGCGGCTGGAGGGGATGGGCAGTGTGGGGGGACGTCAGAGGTGCCCCAGGCCCCATCCGGGAAGAAGAGGGAGGGGGGGGGGCCGCAGATACACCCGCTCCTGCCAGCAGACCCCACCCCGCTGCCCAGGCTCTCAACCCCTGAGGGAGCGGGGCCAGCACTCTCGGGGCCTAGCCGGCTCCTCACCCGTCGGACGACACAAACAAGCCGCAGCCCGGAGAGGCAGGAGAGGGCCCCTGGGGCTGACAGGGGTGGCGATGGCCCAACCCCCCCCCCGCCCCCCCCCGCCAGGCTTGCTCAGGGCCAATGCGAGCCCACCTTGGGAACCAAGTGAGGCCAGCTTCACGGGCCCCTGCAGGTACAGGTCGTGGGGGCACAGGTTTGGACACGGTCCCCTCCCTCCCCTGCCCAGTCCTCACCATCAATGAAGGCCTGCGTCTGCTCGTCGTAGGGTGGCATTTTGTCCTCTTCGGGGGGGCTGGCTGCAGGCTGCGGGGGCACCAGTGGGGGCGGGGCCTCCTGGGGGAGGGGCAGAGTCAGCGAGTGACCCGGCCCCCGCCCAGTCACCCCCCTTCTCCCCCAAACACACACCTTGGGCTGCTCCCCCTGCACCTGGGAATCTTCTTCCTCCTCTTCGTCCTCTTCTTCCTCCTCTGTCTCTTCTTCCTCCTCCTCCTCTTCCTCCTCTTCCATGGGTGGTGAGGGCACCGGAGGCCGCTCCTCCTTGGGCTCTGTCAGGTCAGGCTCCGAAGGTGCGGGCGGGGGGCTGGTGGGCAGCGCCTGGTGGGGGTGCGGGTAGTCGTGCCACGGACACGGCCGTCCACCCCCTACTTCCCGGGGGCTCAGGTCCCAGCTCACACCATCACCCAATGGGCGGCCTCGGTGACTCCACCCCTCCCAAGGGGCCTGGAGGGAGGGACAGATTAGCTGTGTGTGGGGGGGCCTCCACGGAGGGTGCTTGGGTCACCCAGCTGGCCAGGGTGGCCCTGCGCCAGACCCAGAGGCAGTTCCTTTGTGAGGCACTGGTCGGGGGGGGGGGGGGGTGGAGCGGGGGGGAGACTGGGCAGGGAGGGGGTGCCGCATCCCCTCTCCTACCCCCACTGACCTCAGGCCGGTACTTGTCCCTGACGGCAGCCCAGACGCGGTCATAGAAGGCAGCAGGGTCACTTTGAATGTCTCCCCCAAGAAGGGCCTGTGTGCGTGTCGGGGGTGTTGTCAACGTCAGGGCTTCCGCGTGCCCCCCTGTGCCCCAGGCACTCTCGAGGGGGGCCTCAGGCCACGGTGCCAGGCACGGATGGGCCCTGACCACCCATGGCCAGGCCAGGGCCAGGCCGGGCCGGCTGTAGTGGAACAGGCTGAAGGGGGCAGCACCGGCCCGAGGGAAAGAGGAGGGGACCCAGAGGAGGGGGGCAGGTGGGGGTGAGGGCCGGAGAGGCCAGGGAGAGAAACCGAGGGACAGAGAGGGAGAGGGGGCTACAGAACACAAGTGCCCGAGGCCGCTGGACCCTCAGGGAGAGGCAGAGGCCCAGGCAAGGCAGGGAAGGACCCAGCAACAGGGATCCAGACCCGGCTAGGCCAGGGAGCCATGACCCGCATGCTAGGGGGGCAGAGTGCATACACACACTTGGGGGAGCACCATGGGGCTCTTTCCTAACCAGATGCCCCCGTGGCCCCCGTGTGGTGCCACCAGGTCCCAAAGGACAGGGAGGAAAGCAGGGCCGCTACCCTCTTGCCTCATGCAGGCAAGGTCAGGTGGGGCCCTGGGGACAATCCTTAGCCAGCCTGTCCCCCCCCTTCCCCCCGCCTCCCAGCCCTGAGGTCACCCTAGGGCAATGCCCTCCGGAAGTCCCAGGACAAGGAGGAGGAAGAGATACCTGAGCCTCCCCTTCGGACAGGGCCCCATCACCATCCGTGTCCAGCTCTGGATGGGTCTGGAGCTCAGCGACTGAGACCCTGCAGGGGTGAGGGCAGAGGCCAACGGAGGGGTGAGGCCCACTGGCTCCGGGCCAGCTACCTGCTAACCCCCCAACCAGGACCCCTCCCCAGAACTTGTTTTAGGACCTCAAAGGTGGGGAGGGCAGCACAAGGTGGGAGAGGGTGAGCTCTGGCCTTGGGGTCAGAGTGGGGCCCAGTCCCCCATCTCCTACCCCATCCTGAGGACCCCACAACCCTCCAGGGGCTCCCAGGAGAGACAGACTCCCTCTTCCCAGCAGCCCACTCTCCACTCAGCCGTTAGCCTGGGGCCAGCCAGCAAGTTCAGGGGCACAGTGGGACTGGAAGGGGTCTGGCTTTCGTCAGAGTCCCAGGCCACAGAATAGACTTGGGAAAAGTAATGGGACCCCCAGTCACCTCGCCTGGCTCCTCGAGGGGGTAGTTTCCTTCACCTCCTACCCTCAAGGTTTTCCTGGACCCACTTTATACCTGAGCAAGCAGAGGCTCGTTCAGAAATAATCTGGGACTAGCTGAGGACTCGAAGGGGAGGTGGGGCTGGGGCGCGGGGTAGGGGTAGGTGGGAAGAGGGAGCCCTGGATCCGGGACAGGCCAGGCAGACTCACAACCCATCCATATTGTCGTCCAGCTCCTGGAAGGCACTGGCTGCCAGCTCCTGTTCCCGCTGGGCCTTGGAAGCAGCCTGCTGCTCTGTGGAGGGACCAGCTCTGTCACTCGCCACCCCGAGACCTGCCCTGCCCCGACAAGAAGGGGCTGGCAGACCGCACAAGGGCAGGGGGGAGACCAGGCATAGGCTTCCCGTGTCCGGGAGGCCCCCTCGAGAAGCAGCCGGCGCACCCCACCAGGCCCACTGGGCTGCAGCTGGGCTCCGGGGTGGGGTGTGGCCAAGCCAGGAAGGCTTATGGGGGTGGGGGGGGGGTGGCAGGGAGTGTCCCAGGAAAAGGGAAAGCCAGCCCCACCAGAGCAGGAACTGGGCTGCAGCCGGTGGACGGACGCTGGACAAGGGGCCACAGCTGTGCCTCTGCTCCGACAGCGCCTCCCCTGCAGGCCTCACCCCCACGTAGGCCGGGGGGAGGGAGAGAGGCCACAACGCAGCTGCAATTACTAAGCTCATACTGTATACCAGGCCTCAACTCAGCCCTCTCTAGCCAGGCAAGCGGCGTCTCCTCTGCCACGCTGTGGGTCCCCCCCCCGGAGACCCCGCAGTGTCCCAGCAGACCAGGCTGGCACTGTGTCCCTCTCACACATGAGGCTGGACGAAGGGACCTGCCCACGGTTACCGGGCCGGCAAAGGGCAGAGCCAGGGGCAGAAACGCACAAAGGTGCAGCAAGGTCAGCTTCCATCAGATTGCGGGGAAGAGACTCCCCGACATCACAGCAGGGAGAGGAAAGCAGGGCTTGGGGACAGCCATTTGACCAACAGAGCCTGAGCGTGCTTCTAGCTGGAGACTGCCCAGGAAAGAGGGGAGATAACAAAGCCCAGGGTCTCCAAAGAGCAGCGGATGGGGGAAGCCAGGGGCTGGGGGCAGAAACAGCCTGTGCTGAGGGGAGGAAAAAGGGAGTCCGCAGACGCCACGAGGATTCTGGACGGGAGGCCTCCCTGTTCACCTGCCCCAGGCGGGGCACAACAGCTCCAGTCTGCCTTCAGGTCGTATCCAGAACCTGCCCACTTCTCTCCACCCCCGCGCCCCCCACTCCGGTCCAGCCCCTCTTCGCTCGCCTGCACCAACGCGATCAGCTCCTCCCTGGTTTCCTGGCTTCTGTTCCTCCGCTGCTCTGAATGCTCTATGGCTCCCACCTCACTTGGGGTAAAAGCCCTCTCCATGGTCCCCAAGGCCCTGCCCTGGTCTCCTTCCACACTCTCATTCATTCCCTTCAGCCACAGGGCCTCCTTGCTGCTCCTTAGAAACCAGACACGATGCTGCCTCAGGACCTTTGCACCTGTGCCCCCTGCCTGGCTCACTCCTCCCCTCAGCAGGCAGCAGCTTTCTCCATCTTGTTCGGTGCTGAACTTACTGGCACCTGCGGTGTGCCTGGCACGTAGCAGCCACTCCACCCATGCTGGCTGGCGGAACTCCCGGATTACTGACTATGAGCAGCCAGGGCAGACAGACGGACAGAGAATGCAGTCGGGGAGATGGGAACCATCAGTGTGGACTCAGAGTCAGGCTGCCCGACTCCTGGTTACCAGCCCTATGAGCAGCTAGGGCCACGCTTCCAAGTCCTTCCAGCAATGCTATGCCCTTCAACTGGTCCGGTGTGGCCTCCTGTCCCCCCCCACCCCCACTATCTGCTGCCACAGCGTGACCCCCACTGGACAGACAGACTGTGAGAACCGGGGCCAAGGCTTCTGACTTCCCATAATGGCAGCACAACCCGCCACAGGCGAGAAAGTGCTGGACAAAGCATAAAAAACCACCTCCAAGCAACCAAGGTGACATAGATTGCCGGGACGAAGAACAACTCAGGAAGGGAAAAGAGCACGAAGCTCCTGGCAAATGGGGATGTCTGTCTGGATGAGAACATGGGACACAGGGAGAGCGAAATCAAAGCCCCAGGTGGGGAGGAGAGCCGCCCCCGCCCCATTAAGGGGTAACTAAGCTGTGACCCCTCAGGGCCATCCCCTTAAGGAGACTGGACCAGAAATCACCTAGCCTGTGCTCACACCTCGGCTCACCCTGCCCGAGAGGGATCTCCAGCCTTCGATCTGGACTCGGGAGACCCCCTCCCCCCACACCAAAGGTAGTGTTCCCACGTGGCTGGTAGAAAGAAAAACCTCTCCTCCCAGAACACAATCACTTCTGCTGAGCTGCAAATGATCCCTACAAACGAGTTTCAAATCCGGTGACTGATAGGCAAAGACAACGAGGTGCGTGGGGAGCAGAGGCACCACGATCAAAAGTCGGTAGACGCACGGGGCGCCTGCGTGGCTCGGCTGGTTGAGCACCTGACTCTCGATCCCGGCTCAGGTCAGGTTTGTGGGGCTGAGCCCCGCATCGGGCTCTGCGCTGACAGCACGGAGCTGCTTGGGATTCTCTCTCTCCCTCTCTGCCCCTCCCCTGCTCACGTATGCGCGGGCGCGCGCTCTCTCTCTCAAAATAAATAAATGAAAAAAAAAAAAAAAAGGCTGGTAGACGCAAGAAACAGCAGATAACGATAACGAGCAACAGTCTCCCGGGCCCCGGCTCTTCCCGGGCAGGAGACACGGGCCAGCCGGGGCCACCCCATGACGCACCTTCCCACCGCTTCTGGTGCCGGTCCTTGGCCTCCTTCTCTGGCTTCTCAGCCTCCTCCTTCGCCATTCGCAGCACCTCCACCTCGTCCTCCAGGGACTTCTTTCCGGCCTGCAGCTCGGCGAGCTTCTCCTGCGCGGGCCAAAGACACGACGCTCCACCTCTCCTCGCGTGCTGCCTTCCTCCTCCCGAGCGCCGCCCCCCTACCGCCACACCACACGGCGGTCACAGGCGACCTGGCCCCCACACACACCTCCCTGGATCTCCCCCTTCGTGTGGCTCCCCACGGCTCGCCGGAGAGAGACCCGAACACCCCAACGTAGCCCCCGAGGTCCCGTATCACCGGGCCCACCTCTGCGGCATCTGCCCACGGCCACCCCAACAACAGTTAGACGGCCCCAAATGCTCTCTGCCTCCAATCCTTCACACGTGCTTTCCCTCCGTCCAGAGCGCTCTGCGTGGCCAACTCCGTATGACCCTATGGACTTCACTTTAGATAGAGGCCTCCTCCTCCTCCTCCTCCAGGGGCCTTCCCTGCTTCCTGCCCCCACAACGGGGGGGAGGAGGGAGACGAGTCGGGCACGAGTCTCCTCTATGCCTCATAGCCCCAAATGTCCCTTTTTCTTGGACGACCTGCCCTTGAGGGAGTTCCAGGTCTGCTTCCAATCTCATGCCCAGGACACGGCACATCCTGGGCCTCTGTGGACATTCTGAGAAGGAACGGGTGTGCTGCGTGGATGGGGCCCCAAGCTGAAGGGTCTTAGCCCAAGCCCCCACGGGATCATTTTCCTCCTCAGACCTCGGCCAACACCTCAGCCGGGCCTGCTTCCAGGATCCTCCTACTGCCCCAGGAGGGCAAAGGTCACTTGGAGCCAACCTCACTGCATGGCGCCCCCACTCGCCCCTGAACTCAGAAGGGACTCCGCTGCCCTCCCCACCCCAAACTCGGGAGGGACCTCACTGGCCAGGGCACGGAGGTGAGAAAGACCTGGAACCTTCCCTGGGCAGCAAAATACAGCTGAAGCCCTTGTGCGGTCTGGCAGGCGTCCGGGAGCAGGGGGAGGATTCTGACCCATCTAACAGCCAAGGGGGTGGCAGGCAGGGTAGGAAGAGACACATGCCCGGGGACACAGTTTCCTCCAGTCCCCGCGGCACTCACCCTATTGAACCAACCCGGCTGCTCGGACAATGTCCTGAGTCCTCCCCCAGAACCGGGAGGTCACATGGTCACCGGCCTCATCTTACAGATGATGGTACCACGGAACCAGGATGCAGAGAGGCGTCGCTCCTGTTCTAAAAAGCAGGAGGGGCGCTCCTCTGGGCCCACGTCAGCCTGCCGCCCGAGGCCCTGGTGGACACCTGTACTGACCAGCACTTGGGAATGGCTTCACCGATGGCTAAACACCCAGCGGACAGACGGTCACTGGCCCCGGGACTCCGCCAGTCAGGGGCGGGAGTCAATCCAACCCAGCCTCGCCAGCCCATGGCTCCAGGCCTCAGGGCCCAGATGGTCCTGGGTCGGCCCCAAGGGGTCCCTCACCTGCTTCTCCTCCCGAGCCTTCTTCCAGTCTTCAATAAGAATCTTCTTCAAGCGGAACCCCTCTCGGGTGACCTCTGCCATCTGCTGTAGAGTCTCTCTCTCCTTACGGCCCTTCTCTCTGCGGGGCAGGGGACACACAGGCACCACTAAGGACGCCCTTGGGGCTCACCAGGTCTGCCTCTTCCAAAAGGGCCCAGCCCCCTATCTGCTGCTCCCTGGCCCCCCTCTCCATTGGGAACATAAAAGGCAAACCCTCCTCCCCCGCTTTCCCAGGCTCTCTTGGCTTCAGAGCCCATTACCCCTGTCCTTGGGAGGGAACACAGTGGTCAGAGCCTCAGCCACTCTAGGGATCTAGGGAAGGGGCTGGGGAATGCTGGGCTGTGGGGCTAGAAGTCGGCTCCCAAAAGAGAAAGAAAAGCACTGAAATCACAGATTCCCAGACAAAAAGATCGCTAACTGTGTTGCACCTGACTCAGCCCGTACTTAAAAGATCGTCCATCAGGTGAGTTTACAGAAGTACTGGGACTTCCAGCTTCTCCGAAAAACGAATGTAGCTTGGCCATCTGCCCTCAACTGACAGGAGTCAAGGGGCAACTGTCCCTTTAGAAGCCATAACGCCTGCCACTCCCTACGGCCTCATACTCAGCTGGCTTCTGCGGTTTAGGCCACCTGCCTGTGGGCATTTCAGGTTTCAGGTCCTGCCGCAAGAGTGCAGCAATTGAAAGATCGGAGTCCCGCACTGGACCGAGCCTGGGTTCGAGTCCTGGCTCGGAAATCTCCCAGCTACAGGAACACCCGGGGAGGTCACTTTTTTCATTCTACACTGGACTCTCCTCATCTGTTGAACAGGGAAACAACTGCACCTGCTTCTGGGCCCGAGGTCATGTGGCAATGTAGCGTTCGTTCACGAGACGCGTGGTACAGATACGCGAAAGCAGGAAAGAGAGGGGCTTGGTTCCCTGGCCGGGGGGTAAGGCCAGGTCCAGGCAGCAGGGGGCGCCACCCACGTACTTGCACGTATTCTCACAGACGATCCCGCTGTTGTATTCATCTGTACCGTCACAGCAGTCTGAGAGCAGAAGCGGGGACTCAATCGGACCTGGCGGCGGCTCCTCCTTCCTCCCTCCCCCCCCCCCAACTCCCGGGGGGTGATCTCACTCACCGCAAACTCCATCGTTGACCCATCGGGAGGAGATGTACAGAGGCTTGTAGCCAGTGTTGGTGCAGTGGAAACTGCCATTGGGGCAGGCGGCGGTGCCTGCGGGAGGAAGGGAGAGTTTTCGGGCCGTGCTCAGGGCCAGCATGCCGCATCCACCCGCAGGCAGACCCCCGCCCCCCGACCCACGTGCACGTGGACAGCACGTGAAACGGGAGAGCGTGACCGATGCCGAGGAAGGGAAGGAAGGGCAGCCCCACACTCAGGGCCTGAAATAACCCCCCCCCCCGCCCCCTCCCGCCTCTCCGTGCGGGGCGCTCTGAACAGGGCCAGGCCTACCGCCGTCCCTTGCCTCCATTTCTTTGTCCGCCCCTGGACCCCACCTGCTCTCCCATCCCCGAATATTGGCACCTCCACTGTCCGCACACTTGGGGATTCAGTTGAGGCCTCACTTTCTGACCCTCGGGCTGGGTGGGGGCCTCTCTGGGCTCCCACGGGGGCGGTGGCCCTCCTTGCCAAACCACAAACCACCTGCTTCTAAGTGCCTGCTTTCCCCCACTCAACAGGGAGCCACGTGAGGGCAGGGCTGGGTCTATCTTGGTCACCACCACATGGCCTGGTATTTCCCAGGCACTCAAACAACACAGGAGCGAATGAATGAATGAATGAATGAACGAATGAACGAAGTAAAAAAAAAAAAAAAAACTCACCTGGCTCATCTGAGCCATCCCTGCAGTCACAGTAGTCATCGTTGACCTGATCAAAAGGGATGGTGGCAGAGCCATCCAGGCAAGTGAAAGGCTTGGACTCGTCGTAGAAGTGATGGTCTGGGGACGGGGGTAAGGGGCTCAGCCCAGGGCCAGAAGAAGCCCTCTCGGTCGAATGGCACCTCTGCCCCCCACCCGGCAACTGAGCATTGCCACCTTCCCTACCCTGAGGCCAGGAAACTGAGGCAGAAGGCTCAAGTCGGGCCCTCCCACACCCTACTGCCACCTCCAGCGGCTGACTCACTGGTGAGGGAGACGCCCCGGGGTCGCTTGACTTCCACGGCCCAGCACAGGGGCAGCAGCAACAGCAACAGTAACATCTCGCCGGAAGCTCGCAGGCCGGAAACTGGTTCGGCGGGGCGGGGCGGGGGGGGGGAGGAAGCCGGCTGCGGGGAGATGTGCTGTTTCCCCACGCTGCGACAAGAAAGGGACGGCAGGTCAGTGGGAGAGGGCTACTTCCAGCCAGAGGAAGTTACCTCTTCCTCCAGCCAATTGGATTCCTCCATCGCTTCCGGGCAATGGGGGCTCAATGTGCTTCCGATAGGGGGGTGAGGGCTCCCCAATCTGAGGCAGAGGGAGTCTCACTTTGCTTTTATCAGTAGTGGGAGGCTCAGAACCTCCGCTCACTGTTGGAGGGGGTGGTGAGCTCTCCAATTCCCGCCAGTAGGCCGAAGGGGTTAACAATCTCCCTCTCTACCGACGCACACCCTCCGGCTGCCCCCAGTAAGAAATTGGGGTGAGCCCCCCCCCCGCGCTAGTTCACCACCTACACGAGGCCGGGGCAAAGGTCAATATCCACCGCGCCCCCCGGCTCTGCAGCCAACTGTTCCTCCCGAAAAAAGAAAGCGGAAATGTGTAGGACTCGTCACTTCCGACATCAGGCCGCGCGGCTCGGAACGGCCACTCGAGGGTGCCATGTTGGGAGTGGCAAGTGGAGGAGGGGATGGGCTGGAACACAGGCGGCCATCTTGAATAGGACTCTGAAGTCTTAGAGGGGATCGTTCTGACGATTCCCGCTTAATGGCGGCACAAGATGCCTCCATCTTGGGAGTGGCAGATTCTGCAGCCGGAAAAGAAGGTTCCTGAAAAATGCTCTCCAATGTCCGCGGAGTGGTGGACAGGGGGATTGAAAAAAACAAAAACATGGGGACACTTGGCTGGCTCGGTCTGTGGAGCTTGCGACTCTTGCTATCAGAGCTGTGGGTACGAGCCCCACGTTGGGTATACAGGTTACTTAAAAATCAAATCAAATCTTAAAAAAAAAAAAAAAAGCAAGCACGTGACCCCAAAGTACCCTCCCCCCAATATCCTGAGGCGCGGCTTTGCCAGCCCCCTATTGGGCCGCCCCTCTGTGCAGCGCTAGCCAATGAGAGTGGTGGTATGGAACGCGGGCGGTTTCCATGGGAGCGCTGGAAGGAGGAGGGGACGGAGGTTACCTAGCAACCGGGAGATGCTGCGAGGCCGCGCCAAGCAGTCAGAAAGTGCATTCTCCCTGAGCCTGAGGAACCCGCGTCGACGACGGATCTCAGACAGGGGCGATTGCTGGTTGCCACCTTAAAATCTCCAGGGGCTCTAGGCCCCAACCTAGTCATGACGTCTCCCCTGTGCTGGGGTGTGTCAACCAACGTCCTGCATGCTCAGGACCAGGCTTCGACCTCTTCCAAAGTCAAGAGCAGTCCGACTCGGGCCAAGCACCGCCACCCCCAAGGCAAGGGCGCTGCCCACGCCTGGCTCCCACTCCATTCCAAGGCGGGACCCCTCTACACCGGCCGGGGGACGTCCACTGTGAACGCGCAGGTGGCAGAGTTACAAAAGAAAATACAAGTGTTAGGTAAGATGGCTCGAAAGGGCACCAAGAATCAGGAGTCAACAGTGTCCACCCAGCCCTTCGACCAGGCACGGTGTGACAAGGGCCTTTCCCCGCCATTCATCCAGGTGACCAGCTTCTGGAGGCAAAAATCCGTACTCGTTCGTGGTTTTCCTCATCCCTCTTATAAAATCTTCCCTGGGCCCAGAACCAGCTGGACTGTGGTTCATACTTTGGGGTAATTTCAACTCCCATCACGCACGGGGTGGTGAAGAACATAGATTCTAGAGCCAGATTTTCTGGGTTCAAATCTAGGCTCTGCGCATGCTGTTTGATCTTGGGGGACTGTGAGTAACCTAATAGGTCTCAGTTTCTCTGTTAGTAAAATGGGGATAGTGAGAGTACAGCACCCCAGATAGTTGAAATGTATAACGTGCTTAGGACAGTGCCTGGCACATTAGTAAAGCACTCTAAAGTGTAAACCAATGTTTTTCAATGGAAGAGGGCTATTTTGCTCCCAAATGGACATTTGGCAATGTCTGGGGACATTTTTGGTTGTCACATTGTTGGGAGGGGGGTGCTACTGGCATTTAGTGGGTAGAGGCTAGGGATACTGCCCAAACCTGACAGTTCATGGGACAGCTCAAAACAAGTAATTACCCACCCCAAATGTCAGTCGTGCCAAGGTCGGAGAATCCTGACATACACCATTAGCATTATCGTTTTGTTATTATTAGAAGGTTATCTTGCACAGTAGTTGAAGGAATGGGCTCTGGAATCCGACTTTCTGTAACCTTGAACAATCTAATAAGCCTGAGCCTCATTCTTCTCATCTGTAAATGGGTATGATATGGGGGCACCTGGGTGGCTCAGTCAGTCAGGCACATGACACACGGTTTCAGCTCAGGTCATGATCTCACCGTTCGGCTTCGGGCTCCGTGCTGACAGTTCAGGGCCTGCCTGGGATTCTCTCTCTCCCCCTCTCTCTCTGCCCCCCGCCCCGCTCATTCTCCCTCTCTTTCTTTCTCTAAGTAAATAAAAACTTTTTTAAAATGGGTATGATATGGATATGAATACATACCTATCGACATACGGTATTTGATACCCGGTAAGTTCTTTGTCCGGCATCCAACATAGAATAAGAGCTCCAACTGAAGTCTAGTTACAATATTAAGTCGATAAGAAGAGGAAGGGCTTCCCTCTGGGAAGCCCTCCACCCCCTGTGACACCGACTGTGTACCTCACATGACTCAGAGGGTGACCGGAAGGCCTTTTATGAGAGCACCCAGTGGACCATCAAGAAAAATCAGAAGACCATCGCCCAGCTCCACGAGGAGACCAGGACGCTGCACCTGCATTTGGCGGACCTGCTCCAGGTGAGGCTGCCGAAGTGGACGAGAGGGTTCCAAGAGGCAGGGCGGCACCCCGAGGGGCAGGTGGGCTGGGTGTGTGGTGACTGAGCTCCCCTTCTTGCAGGGAGATGAGAAAATGGTCCAGGCATTGATTCGGGAGTGGAAGTCAGAGAAGCCATACCTGAAGAACAGGACAGGCCAGGTTTGTCCCACCCCACTCCACAGACCATCTGCCCTCATTTCCAGCTCGTGTCCCCTCCCCGCTGGACTCCCTGCCTCCCGTCTCACCCTCTTCTATCCTTTCTCCACACCGGCTGGCCTTTAGTTATTGGCTCAATTAATCTTTATCCCATACCGACCATGTGCTAGGCATGGTTTTAGGTACTGGGGACTATGCAGTCAAAAAAAAAAACAGACCAAACTTCCACTCCCCAAAACTTCATATCGTAGTGGGGAAGGAAGGAAGGAAGGAAGGAAGGAAGGAAGGAAGGAAGGAAAGAAGGAAGAAAGAAAGAAGAAAGGAAGGAAGGAAGGAAGAAGGAAGGAAGGAAGGAAGGAAGGAAGGAAGGAAGGAAGGAAGGAAGGAGAAAGGAAGGAAGGAAGGAAGGGAGGAAGAAGAAAGGAAGGAAGGAAGAAGGAAGGAAGGAAGGAAGGAAGGAAGGAAGGAAGGAAGGAAGAAAGAAAGAAGAAAGGAAGGAAGGAAGGAAGGAAGAAGAAAGGAAGGAAGGAAGGAGAAAGGAAGGAAGGAAGGAAGGAAGGAAGGAAGGAAGGAAGGAAGGAGAAAGGAAGGAAGGAAGGAAGGAAAGAAGGAAGAAAGAAAGAAGAAAGAAAGAAAGGAAGGAAGAAGAAAGGAAGGAAGGAAGGAAGAAAGAAGAAAGGAAGGAAGGAAGGAAAGAAGGAAGAAAGAAAGAAGAAAGAAAGGAAGGAAGAAGAAAGGAAGGAAGGAAGGAAGGAAGGAAGAAAGAAAGAAAGAAGAAAGGAAGGAAGGAAGAAGGAAGGAAGGAAGGAAGAAAGAAGAAAGAAAGAAAGAAAGAAAGAAAGAAAGAAAGAAAGAAAGAAAGAAAAGAAAGAAAGAAACAAAATAACTTCCAGTAGTGACAAGAGAAATGAATAAAACAAAACAGAGTGGCTTATTAGAGATGGATAGGGCCAGGGGTTTGCACTTTAGATTGGGGGGTGGGAGTCAGCAAAGCTCCCTCTCTCTAAGAAGGTGATATTTGACCAGAGAGTGAGACAGGCAGGGAATGATGTGGGGAAAATGCTCCAGGCAGAGGGAACAGTAAGCACAAAGTCCCTGAGGTCGAAACAAGGCAGCTAGTGTGGCTGCATGGGAAGGAGGGAGTGGGGCTCTGTAGGAGATGAGGTCAAGAGAGTCAGCAGGGGGGTGCCTGGGT
This sequence comes from Neofelis nebulosa, assembly GCF_028018385.1. Lineage (NCBI taxonomy): Eukaryota > Metazoa > Chordata > Mammalia > Carnivora > Felidae > Neofelis > Neofelis nebulosa. Next base: position 161,534,451 of record NC_080785.1, read on the forward strand.
GGCTCAGTCGGTTGAGCGTCCAACTCTTGATTGCGGCTCAGGTCCTGATCTCATGGTTCAGGGGGTCGAGCCCCACATCTGTCAGCACGGAGCCTGCCTAGGATTCTTTCCCTCTCTCTCTCTCTCTCTCTCTCTCTCTCTCTCCCTGCCCTCCCCCACTCGTTCTCTCTCTCTCTCTCTCTCTCAATAAAGAAACTTTTAAAAGAGAGTCAGCAGGGGCTGAACCCTGCAGGAGGCTTTGCTGGCCAGGATGAAGGGTGCAGGTTTTATGAAGAATCAGAGAAGAGGAAAATGGGCTGTGGGGATGCAGGAGTGGAAGCCGGATGGAGGTCATCCAGGTAAAGACAGTGTTGGCTGCCCTGAGACAAAAGTGGTGGAAATAGGGAGAAAGAGAGATCTCTGGGAAAACCTTTGAAACAAAACAAAGCATTGCTAACAAGCTGGACGTAGGTGGGATGGAAGAAAAGAACAGGATGACATCAAGCTTTTGGACCTGAGCCGCTGGAAGGATGAAGCTACCATGAGCCGAAAGGGAGAAGATTCAAGAAGGGCAGATTTGGAGGGAAATGATGTACTCGATTTTGGTCATGATGGTTTTGAGATGCCGGTGGAGATGCCTGGAAGGCAGTATAAATATGGGCATATGAGCCTGTACAGCGGGGGAGGAGGGAGAGAGTCTTCAGTCAGTCAGTTGAGCGACTGAGTCTTGATTTCAGCTCAGGTTGTGATTTCAGGGTCGTGGTGTTGATCCCCGCATCGGGTTCCATGCTGAGCATGGAGTCTACTTAAGTTTCTCTCTCTCTCTCTCTCTCTCTCTCTCTCTCTCTCTCTCTCTCTCTCCCCCCCCCCCCCCCCCCAGCCAAGCTCGCCCTCTCTGTCTCTAAAATAAAAAATAAAACCCTGTGGGGCGCCTGGGTGGCTCAGTCGGTTAAGCGTCCGACTTCAGCTCAGGTCACGTTCTCGCGGTCCGTGAGTTCGAGCCCCGCGTCAGGCTCTGGGCTGATGGCTCAGAGCCTGGAGCCTGTTTCCAATTCTGTGTCTCCCTCTCTCTCTGCCCCTCCCCCGTTCATGCTCTGTCTCTCTCTGTCTCAAAAATAAATAAACGCTAAAAAAATAAATAAATAAATAAATAAATAAATAAATAAAACCCTGAGACTGGATAGGATCGTCGAGGGGGTGGGTGTGAACAGAGGCGAGGCTGTCTCTCCCAAGGCCAAGGAAATGCAGAAGCGACAGACAGCCGGTGTGGCAAACTGGGGAGCGGGGGTCCTGACAGCCACCAAAGAAGACAATGGGCGGGGAGAGGGGATCAACCAGGTCAGATGCTGCTGAGGCCGGGAGATGCAAAACAAAATCTGGGAGAAGAGAGGGAGGGTTAGGTGGGAGGGTTCAGGCTCCCGCTCTCGGCGCCCCCCCCCCCCCCCCCAGCAGGCCCTGGAGTACCTGGAGCACCAGCTGAGAGAGAAGGTGAAGCAGCTGGACGCCCTGCGGCACCAGGTGGGTTTGCAGCAGAAGTTGCTGGATGAGCTCTGTCTGCAGTACAGCCTACGCGAGCTGGAGCGGGCAGAGGCGCGAAGTGGCAACACGGAGGTGGCCAAGGTGAGGCTGTTGAGATGCAGGGGGCGGGGCGGGGGGGGGGGGAATCCTGGGGAGAACTGGAGAGGCGAGGGGACTCAGCCCATCCTTGCTTCCCTCTAGACCATGCGGAACCTGGAGAACCGCCTGGAGAAGGCCCGGATGAAGGCGGAAGAAGCCGAACACATCACCAGAGTATACCTGCAGCTCAAGGCCCATCTCCAGGTAGGGACCAGGACGTCTGGGGGGGGGGGGGGGGGCGGGTGGTGGAGGCAAGTGGGAGGGCCAGCCTGCCCAGGGACGGCGGTCACAGGCCTGTCCCACCCCCCCACCCCCCAGGAGGAGAGCCTTCACTTGGAAAACCGGCTGAAATTCATGGAGGCCGAGGTGGTGAAGACAAAACGTCAACTAGAAGAACTGCAGGTGGTGGACCAGGAGGCGTCCAAAGCCCGGGACATGGCCAAGGTGCCAGCCTGCCAGGCCCCGGAGATCCTGCCCCGGCGCCACGGTCTCCTGGGGCGCAGAATCGGAACCCCAGCTGTCCTCGAGCCCCTCCCACCTACCTCCCGGGTCCCTGGGAGGTCCCAGCTTGTCCTGCTGTGCCCCTGTCGTTTCTCCAGTATCAGCTGCAGCGTTTGGAGGAGTCCGTGTTCCGAGAGCGCAGGAAGCGTGAGCGCCACATATCCGAGTGCAAGAAGCGCGCGGAGGAGAGGAAGCTGCAGAACCAACGCTTGGAGCGCAAGGTGGGCGTGTCCAGGGGGGCGGGGCGGGGCCGACGTGGCCCCGCCCGGTCCCAGCCACACCCTTACTGTTGGCCCACACCCTGGACCCGGCCCTACGCCACACGGGTCCTGACTCCGCCCCCACCTCCACTGGATGCCAGCGCCGCTCCCACATCCCTGACCTCGCCCTCCCTCCACCTAATCGCCTCGTCTGGAGAACCTCCGGACCGCCCCTAACTCGCGGGTCTTCCCCATCCTTCCCCGTCTGCATACCCCCCACTCCGAAAGCTGAGCCTGCCTGCTAGCCCGCCCCCTCCTCACAGGCCCCGCCCCCGCTCCTGACCCCGCCTCTTTGCCCTGCCCCTGAGGCTGCGGGTCCCCGGCCCGCCCTTTCCCGCACTCCTGGCCCCGCCCCCTCCCGGGCCCCTGTCCCGAAACTCCTCTCGGGCCTGGGCCCTAAATCCTTGTCTGAGCGCTAGCCCCAGCCCTGACCTCGACCTGCGCGCAGACCCAGCGCGAGCACGTGCTGCTGCAGTCCGAAGATCTGACCCAGGAAAGACTGCGCGCCAAGGAGGAGACGCTGAAGCGGCGCTGGAGCATGTACCAGATGGAGATGCTTTTCGGCAAGGTCAAGGACGCCACCGGCGTGGCCGATACCCACGTGAGTGCTGCCCGCTGCCCGCAACCCTCCCCGCCCTGCAGTCACGCTCGAACTGAGCCCAGGCCAGTGAAGCCAGCACACCCAGCCGCCCCTTTCTGCTGGCCCAGTTCCTCAGCACACAAGCCTGCCCTCTACTTAAAAGACACTCCTTCCTCCTCCAGTTACCGCCCCTCCTCACCAGCAAAACCCCCTCGAGCTGTCTACACTCGCCACCATTCCCCCTCCTGTTTGCTCTCATGCGAGCACTAACTTCTTTGGCTTGTCAGCTCTGTGAGAACTGTGAGTTTGGTCTCTCCTGTGTCTCCAGTGTCTGTAACATGGTCCGGGGCACGGTAGACTGACTGCCCAGTGCCACTCTCAGACCCTTGGCAAGCTGGGCCCCTGCCGTGGGGCCTATGCTTTGCAGCATTTTCCTTGAAATTTGCTAAACCCTATGTTTCCCGCCGGTGGATACTGGTCCCACTGGACCCCAGTTCAGTCTCTCCCCTTTGGACACTCTCCCACTCGCTACTCCTCCCATAGGGCAACCCCGACCTATGGGGTCATCTGGGGCACTGTGACCAGGCAACTTTCCAGAAATCGACCTGGTGGGCAGATAGCTCCGGAGATTGGCCATGCTTCCTCACTGGGTTGGGCGAGATTCACAGGCCTAACACGGATGGCAGGTTGATTTTGGAAAGCAACTGTGTTCTCTGCTGCCCTGCACCACATGCTGGTTTTACCTGATTCAAATTCCTTATAGAGACAAGGGCCCCACAAAAATTGTGTGTTGGGGACTGCCCACCCTCCAGGCAGCTCTGAGTCTAGCTCACAGAGTCCAGAAGCATCGCTGCGCAGAAGCCACCAGCTTAGGCCATCTGTCCCGCGTGCCCAGGGGAAAGGAGGAGGGGGTGCACCCAAGCCTGCCCGGGGCCCTGCCTCTGACTAGGGCTGGGCGGCCTGCAGGCGGTGGTGAGGCGGTTCCTGGCACAGGGCGACACCTTCACGCATTTGGAGGCGCTCAAGAGCAAGAACAAGCAGAGGCTGCTGACGCTGAAGCAAGAGAAGCAGCGGTTGCAGCAAGAGTTCGAAGGCCTCAAGTACTCGGGGGAGGCCACGCTGGTGAGGTGAGGCCCCGGTGCCCAAGGGAGAGAATGGGGGCCCCGGGGCTCCAAGGCGCTCCAGCGGCGACCTCCCCATCGCCTGTAGCGAGCAGAAGCTGCAGGCTGAGTTGCAGGAGCGCCTCGAGGCTGAAGAGCAGCGGCGCACCAAGGCCCAGGATAAGCTGGAACACACAATTCAGTCCATGCAGATGACCAGGGAAGGCCTTGAACACCTGGCGGGCAAAATGAAACGCGTCGCCGTGGTAGGCCTCACCCGCAGGAAGCTCGGCCCACAGCCTCCCACAGCCCAAGAGGCTGGGGTTCCCGCCCCTCCTCAGGGGAGCCTACTCCAGGGGACCCACCCTATGCCCTGTCCAGGCTGTCAGAGGCCTGCCTCCAGGGGGAGACCTCCCCCACTGCTCAGAGTCCCCAACCCCTGTCCCTGCGGAGAAACCCCTTGCTTCTCAAGAGGCTCAGGACTTCAGAGAGCCTGTCCCGGCTTCACCGGAAAGTCCCACCTTGCCTCCGCACCCCAACCCCCAGAGACCCCACTGCAATGCTTGGGCGGCCTGAGACAGGGGAAGCCCCAGCCTGCCGGAAGCAGAGTCCCATTTCTTCTGGCTTCTCCCGAGTTAATACTCCCTTCTCCCACTAAAACCCCTCGCTCCACCAGTTGTTTTCCTCTGGAGTTCAGAGGCTCTCCCTTCACCTGCTTGGCCCCTTGACAACAGAGGTCCCGCCGCACGGGGGAGATAGTACCACCCCTGTTTGGTGGTCCCTCACCTTCAAAAGTCTGGTTCTGGAGGGGGGAAGCCCCCCTCCCCCCCCCCCCCCCGCCCCCGGGCTGACTCGGCTCCGCCCCCGGCCTCAGGACGCCGGCACGTTCGCCAGAAAGGTGCTGGATCCCAAGGCAGATGACTATCTGCCAGCCCTGCTGGGCGTCGTGGAAGAAAAGCTGCTGAAGTTGCAGGCGCAATTCGAGAGCCAGGACGTTGCCGCGATGCTGCGCCACCTCGCCAACCGCGAGGTGCCGGTTCAGCCAGGGGGCGGGGCTGAGGATGCAGGGGCTGGGGCGGAAAACCAGGGAGCCGGGGACACCCCTTGGGAGACCAGGGAGGAGGCCTATGGGCCGGGAATGAGTTTCAGGGGCAACGTGTGAGGTCTGAGGGGCCGGGAGACCTTCCAGAGGGACCGGGAGGCCACTGGGCATGGCTGGGGCTTGCGTGTGCGGGAGAATCAAGGGGCGGGACCCCAGGGACCAGGGGCGGGGTTGGGTATCTCGGAACGCATAATTCGGCCGGGCCCGAGTAAAACTAAACCGGAAGGGTGGGCAGAGGTCTCCTGTGGAATCAGGGTACATCTTGGAATGGGGTGAGGAAGGGGCGGGGTACAGAACTTCCCTGTAGCCTCTACCCCGCCCACTCTCTTTTGTCCCTCTCCCTCCCTCCCTCCAGTTCTACTCCATCCTGGAGGGAAGGCTGCCCCGGTACAACACCCGCATCGCTCTGCCCCTTGGCAGTCACAAGGACAAGTTCTTCGGTCAGTACGGTCAGGGAAAAGGGGCGGGGCTGGGGGCCCAAGCCGGGCAACGAAAAGTGGTCCGAGGCCGGGCCTGGGGCCAAGGTGCGGGGGGGGGGCGGTAAAATCGGGGAAGAGAAATCTGAGCCAAGAATGGGAACCCGGATCCCCTCACTGCCCTCCGCAGATGAAGAGGAGAGTGAGGATGAAGAGAGCAACGTGGCGACCCGTGCGGCTATGAAGATCCGTTCCCAGAAATTAATTGAATCCCGCAGCAAGAAGCGCAGTCGTTCGAGGAAGTCCTAGGCTCACGCTCACACCCACCTGGTGCTTCCGGGCCCTTGCGGAGCTCCCAACCGTTCTGGGTCCAGCCTCAGGCCCTCGGGCCCCTTGGAGGGCTAAACGCGGCCGGCACAAGGGAGCGGAGAAGGCCAGTGGCGCCCGGAGTAGAAAGGGAGGCCGGGCCGCCCGACGTTCCCACAGTAAATCTTCCAAGGCGGGCCCGCGCTGGCCTCGGAATAGCGCAATAAAGGTCACCGACCAGCCCCCTGGGTATTTGCCTCTCCTTGACCCTGCACCGCTGCAAACTAAACCGGCCGCCCCTAAGATCCAGGGCCCGTAGACTCCACCTTCTCTGACCTGGGGAGTGAGGACTCCCATCAGCTGGGGACACAGATTGAGCACCCTCACCAACAGGAAAATAGGAGATACCTCCACATCTGGAGAGGATCAGGTGTGGTCCACTTTGAGGACAGGGTACTCTCCTCCTGGGGCAACAGACCGCCCCCCCTCCCCCCCCCCCCCCCCCCCCCCCGCCGCTTAGCTGTACACACTGGCTCACCCACACCTGGAGACACAGAAAAGAACCCTTCCCTGGGAGAGAGAGGTGTCCTTTCACCTGAGCACAGGTTGATATACCCCTATAGGGAAAGCCTGGACCTCTCTTCCCTGGGCCTGGGCTGGCGCTGGGGTCCAGCTGGGGGCATCCGAGAGCCGTGGGTCCTGCCCCGCCCCTGCACGGCCAGGTCGCCCCGCCCTGCCCCACGGGCCCCAACGCCCGGCCACTGCCCGCCGCCCGTCGGCCCTTCCGCCTCACTCAGCCGCGCCGTGGAGCGGGACGGGCACTGGCCATGGATCGGACAGCGGGCAAGGACCTCGCCCTGGTAAGGGGACCAGGGGTCCCGGACGCCACATCCCTGGCGATCCCAAGGTCCCGAAGCTCCAGGTCCTCGCCTTCCGGACCCTATCTCCCCCCAAATCGGACACTTGATTCCCAGCCCGGCCTCCCGGTCCCTGACCCAGTGAAGTGGCTGGTAACCTCTTAAGGATGGGGGCGTCTCCGAGCTCATCTGGGGGGGGGGGGGAGGGGACAGGGACAGACTCCGTGAGCCTGGACCCTAGGACGTCCCCGAATGCCACTCCATCCTCTCAGGACCAGGGAGGAGGGTACCCGCGGCGCCGAGGGGACTTCCCTAGCCCGGGACGCCGCCCCGAGTTTCGCAGAGTCTGACCGGGAAGGGGGAGTGGTGCCGGGAGTCCTCGCCCCGGACTTAAGTCCTCGCGGGAGAGGGGGGCCGAGGTCCCGGGCCCCCTCCCCCCGCGGCGCCCTCAGCCCGCCTCCGCGTCCAGGCGCCGCTGCAGGACTGGGGCGAGGAGACCGAGGAAGGAGCGGTGTTCAGCGTGTCCTTACGTCGGCAGCTCAGTCAGCGCTCGAGCCCGAGGGAAGGGCCTGGGGGCAGCCAGGTGAGGAAGGGGCCGGAGGGCGGAGTCGGGCCGGAGGCGACCAGGTGAGGGCGGGGCTGAGTGGAGGAGCCCGCAGGCAAAAAAGGTGAGGGCGAAGCCGAGGGGCGGGGCTGAGCCCCAGGGAGGGGCGGGGCCTAGAGGCAGACGTGGTCGCGGGAGAAAGGCGCCCCGGGGGCGGCCTGGTGAATGGGGTCGGGGCGCGCGGCGGGCCGGTCGACCGCGCGCTTCCGGAGCGGGGACCTGGGGACTAAACTGGACGGCAGGTCCGCCAGGCCTGGCCTAGGTCCGCCAGGCTTAGTGGGCGGCGCTGGAGGGAGGGGTCGTCGTTAGCGGCAGCCGGGTGAGAGCGGACCGGGGTGGAGGGCTGGGGCGGGAAAGACCAGCGAAGCGCGTCTGGAGAGCTGGGAGCGGCGCGGGGAGGGGTGGGGGCGAGTGAGTGAGGGCGCGGGGCGGGGCCCGGGGGACGACCTGGTCCCGGGCGAGTTGCGAGGGTCATTTGGGCCTGGAGCAGAATAATGAATCCAGGAGGCCGGATTCCGAGCAATGGGCGGGACCAGACGTAAGAGCGCTGCTTAGCGCTGGGCATAATTGGAAAGGGGGTGCTCCGAGCCACTCCTCTGGGTCCCTTTGCCTCCCCGCCCCCCCTTGCCCCGCAGGCCTCCAGCCCCGCTGCGGACGCCTTCCTCCATTACCGCACGAGCAAGGTGCGGGCGCTGAGGGCCGCGAGGCTGGAGCGGCTGGTGGGGGAATTGGTGTCTGGAGACCACGAGCAAGACCCGGGCTTCGTGCCTGCCTTCCTGGCCACCCACAGGGCCTTTGTATCCACTGCCCGTGTGCTGGGCCTTCTCCTGCCACCACCGCCACCGCCCCTGCCTCCAGGGTCAGTACCAACGGGTAACCTCCGTGTTCTCACCCCCAGACTCTCCTTTGGGTGCTCGCTCCTGCATTCTTTCCCCCTAAGCTTCCCCTAGCCTCCCTCTTCTCCTGATGGGGGATTGCTTTTCCCAGGACAGAGATCAAGAAGACAGAGGCAGGAGGTCTGCCCGTCAACAAGAACTTAAGGTTGGTCTCCCATAGGTGAGGGTAGGGGGTCCTAGAGGTCCAAGGTCGATCTGAGGTGTAGGGGCCCCCAAGGTCCAGAGCTCTGGGCTGGGCTCTGAGGCCCTCCATTCTGACCAGGGCTGTGGTGTCCGTGCTGGGCTCCTGGCTGCGGGATCACCCTCAGGATTTCCGGGCTCCCCCTGCCCACTCGGACCTAGGCAGCGTCTGCACCTTTCTGGGCTGGGCGGCCCCAGCAGGGCCCGAGGCCCGGGAGGCAGAGAAGCTACTGGGAGATTTCCTGGAAGAGGACGAGCGAAAGCAGGAAGACGAGGAGCAGCCTGAGGCATGGACAGGTGAGGGGTATGGGACATGATTGTGCCCTGAGTAGGACTTTTCCTTCATGACCCGTCCCCCAGGGGCGTTCTCCCCTCACAGAGCTGCTACAGATCTTGGGCAAAGTTCTTAACCCTGTCTGAGCCTCAGTTTCCTCATCTGTGAAAGGGGGGTGATGATAGTATTTGCCTGATTGACCTCTTTATTCATTCAATACATGCGTAGCTACTGGCTCTGGGAAATAACAGGGGACCGAGCTCCCAGTTCCCTAGGGAGGACAACAGTAAACAAGGATATAAGCAAACAGTGAGGGCTTGGCAAACAGTATTATCTTCATTATTGTTGTTATCACGGATTCTCGCTTATTGGAATCTACCACCTATAACGAAAATACATAAAAAGTCATAGTGCGATTGCTATTTTCTTGTAGAAGGGGCATCAGCAAGCTATCTGGTCCTTTACTGAGTTTGCCCACCCGGGTTGTAGAGAGCTTTGCGGGGGAGGGAAAAATATCTACCTACTTCATTCAGGTCTTCGTTCACTTCCTCAGACCTGCTTTCTCTGATCGTCTCCCCGCAAATATATCCCCCTACTCTGTGTCCTCGCCAGCCTTATTTTTCTGCAGAGCACTCACTGGCCTTGTCGCAGACTCTGTCCCCAGGGGCAGGAACAACCAAGATTTGTTGACTGAATAATTGCATCCTGCTTATAAAGTACCATCTTTCACCCATCTGTGTTCGAACTGATCCCTATCCCAAAAGCATCTAAATCCCTAACCCCCATCTTTTAATCCTCAGATTAAAGCGGCCACATTCCTCTCTGCTTTACAAAGTAGCAGCTATTTTTTTCTCTCCCTGGTGACAAAGTCTCGGTTATTTATGTATATTTTATCCCTCCGTCTTCCCTCTTGGTTTTTTTTAAGTGTCTTTCTTCCTCTGCCTGCAGGATTTCGCCAGCTGATTTCAAGGCATTAGAGCTAAAGGGTCCAATGGGGTAGCTACTAGCCGCATGGGGTTATAGACACTGAACTTAAAATAAAAATGTCAGCGATTTGGTCATACTGGCCACATTTCTAGTGCTCATAGCCATAGTAGACAGCGCAGGTAGCAAAATGTCTCCACCACTGCAGACAATTCTATTGAAAGAACCGCCCTGAGCTGTGAGTTCTTGAAGTCAGAGGAGAAATGAACATTTATTGGACACCTACTGTGGGCCCTGCTCTGGGACACACTGCATTTTAACATCTTTCTGGGGGGGCATTACTTTTTAGTATGAAAAATTTCCGACACACAGGAAAGGGGAGAGAATGGTATAAAGAGCCCTCAGACACCCCTTGCTCATTTTTAACAATTAAGAATTTGACGCAAAAATGTCTTTTTTTTTTTTTTTTTTTTTAATTTATTTTTGGGACAGAGAGAGACAGAGCATGAACGGGGGAGGGGCAGAGAGAGAGGGAGACACAGAATCGGAAACAGGCTCCAGGCTCCGAGCCATCAGCCCAGAGCCTGACGCGGGGCTCAAACTCACGGACCGCGAGATCGTGACCTGGCTGAAGTCGGACGCTTAACCGACTGCGCCACCCAGGCGCCCCAAAAATGTCTTTTCAGGATAACTTGAAAACAGATCCCATGCTGGTGCCACTTCACTCGTAAATACTTAGGTATGCGCCTTAACTGCCAAGGACTTTTTTTTTAAATATTTATTTATTTTTGAAAAAGACAGAGACAGAGTGTGAGTGGGGGAGGGGCAGAGAGAGAGGGAGACACAGGATCTGGAGGAGGCTCCAGGGTCTGAGCTGTCAGCACAGGGCCCGGCTCGAACTCACAGACTATGAGATCATGACCTGAGCCGAAGTCGGAGGCTTAACTGACTGAGCCACCCAGGCGCCCCTGACAAGGGCTTTTTTTTTTTTTTTAATATAACCTTGTGCCTACAATCTTTTCCAACAAAATCAGCAATAATTACTTAATTTCAAAAAATACCTAGTCCAGAATCAAATCCCCCCATTGTCCCTAAATGGTTTGGGTTTTTTTTGTTTGTTTGTTTTTTTGTTTTGTTTTTTTTACAGTTGTTTCTTTTTTTTTTTTTTAATTTTTTTCAACATTTTTTATTTATTTTTGGGACAGAGAGAGACAGAGCATGAACGGGGGAGGGGCAGAGAGAGAGGGAGACACAGAATCGGAAACAGGCTCCAGGCTCCGAGCCATCAGCCCAGAGCCTGACGCGGGGCTCGAACTCACGGACCGCGAGATCGTGACCTGGCTGAAGTCGGACACTTAACCGACTGCGCCACCCAGGCGCCCCTACAGTTGTTTCTTTGAAATCCAAACATCCATTAAGGCACTTGGTCTTCCTTCTTTTTTTTTTTTTTTTATTTAAAGTTTATTTATTTATTTAGAGAAAAAGTGCACATGAGGGAGGGGCCAAGAGAGAGAATCCCAAGCAGGATCCACACTGTCAGTATGGAGCCCGACACAGGGCTTGAACCCATGAACCGTGAGACCATGACCTGAGCCAAAGTCAAACGCTTAACTGACTGAGCCACCCAGGCACCCCAGGGCGCTTGGTCTTTCATTTCTTAGGTCTCTTTTATTCTATCACATTCTCCCTTTGCCTTTTGTTTATGTCATTGGGCCTGGGGGGGAGGGGGGAATGAGTCATTTGTCCTGAGGAAGGTCTCACATTCTCCACTTACCTGTTCGCTGTCTCATGGTGACATGTAGCATGTTCTTCTATCCCCATATTTGCTGTAAGACCTACAGATTTGATTAATTGAGGTGCAATTTTTTTTTCCAATGACAACTTTTTAAAACTAGGATTTTGCAACACCATCTGTCCTAATTTGAAATTAAAGACAGCCAATTAAATGCACTTACAGGGGCGCCTGGGTGGCGCAGTCGGTTAAGCGTCCGACTTCAACCAGGTCACGATCTCATGGTCCGTGAGTTCGAGCCCCGCGTCAGGCTCTGGGCTGATGGCTCGGAGCCTGGAGCCTGTTTCCGATTCTGTGTCTCCCTCTCTCTCTGCCCCTCCCCCGTTCATGCTCTGTCTCTCTCTGTCCCAAAAATAAATAAAAAACGTTGAAAAAAAAATTTAAAAAAAATAAAAAATAAAAAAATAAATGCACTTACAAAGGTAAGTAAAAAATAATACTATGGTGCTGTAACTCTAATATGAAGGAGAAATAAAGTGAAAGCAGCTCATACAATAATAAACTATGCTTGTTGCTGTGTTAGCCCTTAGGCATGTCTCACTAGGGGACGTGATGAGGTTGTCCAGAGCCTTTGTCTCTCATAGCGTCACGGTGAATGTGACAGTCACAAACACCACCTAATGCACCACACAGGTGCAGTAGCATAAACATTGGGGACATCGCTTTCCAGAATGGTGAACACTCCTAATTTCCAAACAAAAAGGATCCAGACTTTGACAGTTCTTGCAGTCCTGGAGCCAAACTAATGGGTGGTCATGAGCAAGAGAGTTGGGTTGTAGGTGCAGATTATTGTAAACAGGTTTTCCAAAGACGCAAATGTCCTGAAGTGGCATTTGGAGGTGGAGTGGCACAAATTCACTGAGCCTGTCAGCTCCCTGGTGGCAGATTTCGATTTCCAAAATGTCCCCTAGGGGTCGCCACCACCGAATCCCACTATGGGAAAAATCATTTCTTTCTTTTTTTCTTTCTTTTTCTTTTTTTTTTTTTTTAATTAAGTAGAATCCACGCCCAACGTGGGCTTGAACTCACGACCCTGATACCAAGAGTGTCATGCTGTACTGGTTGAGCCAGCCAGGCGCCCCCAAAATCATTCCTATTGATTATTTTATGGCAGTCTAGTATGTATGATCCTGTTTGATTTTTTAAAAATCCAGATAGGGGCGCCTGGGTGGCGTAGTCGGTTAAGCGTCCGACTTCAGCCAGGTCACGATCTCGCGGTCTGTGAGTTCGAGCCCCGCGTCAGGCTCTGGGCTGATGGCTCGGAGCCTGGAGCCTGTTTCCGATTCTGTGTCTCCCTCTCTCTCTGCCCCTCCCCCGTTCATGCTCTGTCTCTCTCTGTCCCAAAAATAAATAAAAAACGTTGAAAAAAAATTAAAAAAAATAAATAAAAATCCAGATAAAGAAATCAAGGCACAAGGGAGGTTAAAGTTCACATAGCAAGCCTGGGGGACAAATTTGGATTTGGACTTGGGACTGCCAATAGCCTTCCCTTACCTACAAAATCATACCACCTCTCGCCACAATAGGGTAGACAGATCTTATTTCAATATACGTTCAAAGACAAAACAAAACAAACAAACAAAAAAAAAAAACCCCCACAAACCTCTCTTTTCTACTGTAACCTGTAAGCACCTGGCTTCAAATCCCTGCCCTGCCATTCCCTGAGGGTGCGACTTAGGGCAAATTTTTCCTCCCTCAGTTTCCCCATCTGTGGAAGGTAGATAATAATACCTCCCTCACTGGGTTACTGTGTTAAATCGCCTAGTGTGGACTACCACCCAAGGTGCTAAATGAACGTTTCTGTTGCTCTGACACCCTTAAAAATCCTCAGGGAGGTTTCCATTTTGCAGATAAGTAAAGTGAGACTCAGAGACACTAAGGCACTCGTCCAAGGTCCCAAAGCCAGTCCTGGATTCGAACCCCTTCTTATACTCCCTCAGTACCTCCTGGAGCTACCCAGACCCCACGCCCAGACTCCCCAGAAGGCTGCTGGGAAGAGGAGGAAGCAGTGGCGCGGGAAGGCCCTGAGCTCCTAGACTTCAGTGTAGACGAAGTGGCCGAGCAGCTGACCCTGATGGATGTGGTGAGGCCCGGGTGGGACCCGGTAATGGGGCGGCTTCCGCGGAGCACACATCCCACCCACCCACCCCCACCGCCTCCCTTCGCCCAGGAGCTCTTTTCTCGGGTGCGGCCCTGCGAGTGCCTAGGCTCCGTGTGGTCACAGCGAGACCGTCCAGGGGCCGCAGGCACTGCCCCCACTGTGCGAGCCACTGTGACCCAGTTCAACATGGTGATCGGTTGCGTGCTGGGCTCCGTGCTCGGAGCGCAGGGCTTGGCCGCCCCACAGAGGGCGCAGCGGCTGGAGAAGTGGATCCGCATCGCCCAGGTGCTTGTTGGGGGGTGGGGGGCGGGGGTGGGGCATGGGGTGGGGAACAGGCCTGGTGAGAGGCCGGGGACTGGAGGCGGAAGGCCCAAGACAGGGCTCTGGCAACGAGGGGAGGGTTGGGGTTGCGAGGTACCTAAGGGAAAGCCTGGAAGGGGTCCAGGGCTAGGGTCCAGGACTGCAGAGGGTCACTGTGGGTTTAGGGATAAGAGGATGGGGTGGGAGAAGGTAATGGGGCGGCCGTGGATTGGAGGAAGGACCGAAGCCCGGAGAAGGGGGCGGAGGTCCCTACAGGGACTGGGTAGGGTAGGGGCGGGGCAAGAGCCTCAAGGCTGAAGAAGAGAAACAAATTGGGGGCCCACTAGAGTGGGAGGGGGGGAAGAGGGGGGAAAGAGGGTAAACGGTTGATACCCACGCGGGGGTGAGACATAGCTTCGGGGAGGAGAGGTCTGGGTCCTGGGGAGATACTGTGGGCACCTCTAGGGCTCGGGGAGAAGCGAGGAACAGGGACAGGTGCCAGGTAAGGAGTGGAGGGGCAGGTGGGGGAGAGTGGAGGATCCCGAGGGAGGAGGCTGACTCTTGGTAGCCTGTCAGATGGGGGGCGAGTTGTAGGAGTCTGGCCTGGGGTCAGAAGTCTCGGATCAAAGGTGGATCATAGCTGGGGGTCAGGCTTGGGGTGTGACCAGCGCCCCCGCCCCACCCGTCCAGCGCTGCCGCGAACTGCGGAACTTCTCCTCCCTGCGCGCCATACTGTCAGCCCTGCAGTCTAACCCCATCTACCGCCTCAAGCGGAGCTGGGGCGCCGTTAGCCGGTGAGGACGGGAGAAGGAGGGAAGGAGGGTTGGTGACGCTGGGGCGGGCCCTCCTCCTCCCCAGCGTCGCTCTGACCTTCCCAGGCGCTGATCCGTGACCCCTCTCTTGCCCCCACCCCAGGGAACGGTTATCCACTTTCAGAAAACTCTCGCAGATTTTCTCCGATGAGAACAACCACCTCAGCAGTAGAGAGATTCTTTCCCAGGTAAAGATGGGTGTGGACCCCGGGGATCCCCCGCCCCCAAAAAGGGACCTGGGGCCGGGCAGGGCATGGCTTGTCATTGTCATAACATTCAGTGTCCTTCCAACACACCTCAACAATGACCTTCCCCCGTGTTAGCGGACAGCCCCAGGGCTTTACTGCCTCGGCCGCCCTCCTTACAGCTCACATGCAGTGACTGCCTTGTTTATTCATTCAACAAATACCAGAAGTTACATGGAGAAGGTCGCTTGGGGCCAGAGTCCTAGCAAAGAGTAAAAAAATAAAATAGTGCTAGGACTTGACTTTGAGAAGCAAAACTACAACTTGCGTGCCCGCAAGGCTGACGAGGTGTAGGCAAGATTTAGATTTTAACTGCAGCTGGGTGCTGGTTCGTAGGGTGAATCCAGACTAGATGGAATGTGAAACCTGTTCCTTCGGCCCAGAACATTCTTCACATTCACCTTCTTCAGGTCTCGCTTCGCCTGCTGCCTTATCGCCCTTATCTCTGCCTGGTACATGTGTCGCTTGGTTATTGCTGCCTCTCCCTGGCTAATGTCTGCTCTGCGAAGCCAGGATTTTCTGGCTCTTTGGCTCACCGCTCCCTCCCTAGCACTCAGAACAGAGCCTGGCCCAGAGTAGATGCTCAATAAATATCTGTGAGTGAATGCATGTCTCGAATAAGGATAAGAGGTCAAGGAGCAGGGAGCTCTGAATTCAGCGCCTACCGTGTGGCGGGCACTGTGCCAGGAAACTCCTACCATGAGCCAGACAGACGAGGTTCCTGCCCTGGCCGGGGGGTGGATATCAGGCCTTATAGAGGGAGACACACAACACGATAATAACGGCCTAGCGATGATATAATGAATTACCAGATAGAGCGATGCTGTGAAGGCAAGGTTTAGGGTATGGATAGCAGGCCTGTGCCATTCAGGCCAGGACAAGCCTTCTCGCCCGGGTTGAGGCCAGCCCTGGAGGAGGCCAGGGCCTGCCCCTTGTTGCTAATCGGCTCGCTTCCCTTGTTCGGTTTTCCCTGGGTTTGGTTTTTACAACTGGCTGGTGGCTGCTGAAGGCAAACAGGTGTAGGTGGTGGGTCTTGAGGCATGTTTCCTGAGAAAAAGGGTCAGAGACCCCAGGACTGCTCAGTTCTTCCCTTCCCCCAGGAGGAGGCCACCAAGGGCCCCCAAGAGGAGGACCCCCTCCCAGGAAGCCTGCCCCCAGTGAGTGAGGTGGTTTGGGATGGGGGGGACGAGCAGAATCTTCACGGAATGGGGTGCTACGTGATGGGGTCAGTGACGGCTGAGAGTGACTGGAGTTCTGGGGCCACAGAAACTGCCCCCAGGCCCTGTCCCTTACCTTGGCACCTTTCTCACGGACCTGGTTATGCTGGACACAGCCCTGCCGGACATGCTGGAGGTCTGACCCCTGATCCTTGACTCCTGACCCCAGCACCACTTCCCCTCAGCACAGTGGGCCTCCTGACATCCTCCCCTTGACCCTGCCCACACTCCCTACCCCAGCCCCCTTAGCGCAGTGGGGCTCCTGACATCCCAGCCCCTGACCTTGACCCTCAGTCCTCGGTTCTGGAGGCTCCAGTTCAGACAAAGTTTGCCCCCAGGGGGATCTCATCAACTTTGAGAAGAGGAGGAAGGTGAGTGGCACTGGGTGGGCATGGGGGGGACAGGGTGGGGGCAGGGCCAGGGCAGGTTCTCAGAGGCCCCACCCCCTCAGGAGTGGGAGATCCTGGCCCACATCCAGCAGCTGCAGAAGCGCTGTCGGAACTACTGCCTGAGTCCCCGCACACCCATCCTGGTGGCCCTGCGTGCCCAGCGCCAGCTCAGCGAGGAGCAGAGGTGACTCAGTCCAGCCACCATCCCCCCGCGATGGCACACACGTATCGCTCCACCTCCTCAGACACCCTCCTGAGCCCCGACCCCCAACCTATGACCTTGCATTTTCCCCAGTCCACTGAGGGTCCCAGTTCACCTCAGATTTTGACCCCATCTGACTTTCTGACTTCAGCCTTTCATGGACAGCTGGCCATTCCAGTCACCTGTCCCATCCGTTTGCCTCCCCACCTTCTGACCCTATCTGACCTATGACCCCATTTGTAACCCCAGTCTGGATCTCTGAGCCCAGTCATTGACCCCCAGTTCTAAATAACTGACTCCAACTTTGATGTGCATCTGACCATCCAACTCAACTCTCCCAACCGTTTCTTTTCATTCTGTTGAATCCATTGCCCCAGTCATTGACCCCAATGATCACTCGACCTGGAACTCTATCTTTGACCCAATTTTACTCCTCAATCCCACGCAGCCAATCCCCACGTGACCTGCCAACCAAGCCATCCCTTCTCATAACTAATAAGACCCCGGTGGCCTAATAGCCCGCCATTTACTACCCTGACACTGACGCTTGGTGCCCAACTCCTGCCACACACACCCCCCATGCCCCCAAAATGAGGCCCTTCACTGATTCTAGCCAAGCTTTCAGCTCATTCCCTGCTGCTTCCTGGCCCCACCCCACCCCATGTGCACCTTGACTCCTCAGTTACCATGTCTCCCGTGTCATTGAGCCGCCAGCTGCCTCCTGCCCCAGCTCCCCACGCATCCGACGGCGCCTCAGCCTCACCAAGCGCCTCAGTGCGTGAGTCTCGGGGTGTGCGTGGGGACAGGGGTGGGCAGAGACGGGAGAGCGCTCCTGGGCCCGAGGCTGATCTCCTCCTCATCCCTCGTCTCTATCTTTAGAAAGCTGTCCCGAGAGAAGGGCTCATCCCCTGGTGGGAGTCCTGGGGACCCCTCGTCCCCCGCCTCCAGGTGAGTATCCCAGTTAGTGAAAGGAGTGGAGATAGCAGGGTCAGAGGTCAGGGCAGCCGCTCGACCTCAGGCTCTGTATCTCCCTCAGTCTTTCCCCAGGGTCCCCGCCATCTAGTCCTAGAACCAGAGACCCTCCTCCTGGCAGTCCCCCGGCCTCTCCAGGGCCCCAGAGCCCCACCACCAAGGTACCGAGACTGCCTGTGTGCGTGTGGGACTGTGGGTACCCAGGGCCGTGTGTGTGTGTGTGTGTGTGTGCGCGCGCGTGCATGCGCGTGTGTGGTTTCATGACCAGGCATGTACATAAGAGGCTGTACACGTGCTTGGCTGAGCACCCTGGGTGTCTGTCCAGGAGACCCCGTGCATCTCCATGGCCCTGTTTGAGGGATTATCCCTCAGTCTGGCTTGTGCTCGGACCTGGACCCATGAGTCAGCTTGCCCACAGGGCACTTTTGGGTGTGATCACACCTTTGCAAGGATATGTGTGTCCCCAGGAATGTGCATACCTAGAGTGGAAACACAGGCATAAATATCCCCAGTATCCACGGGATCGTGAACGGGGCTGTTGATGGACTTGTGGATGTACAACAATCATAAGCGTTTGTGTGTATTTGCTGCTGTCCGTGTACATAGGATTTCTCATGTGTCTATTGGCCATGTGTAAGTTTGTCTTTGTAACAGGGCACGAAGGTCTGTATGTGATGGGATGGCGTAGATGTGGGCTCGTGAGTGCACCCTGATTGCCCATCCCCAGGCTCCAGTTGTGTAGCGGGATGTATAAGGCTCCCACCACTCAGCCCCCACCCCCACTGCCTACAGCTGCCCCTGAGCCCGGACCTGGCAGGCCCCCGGCCCTTGGCTTTGCCTCTGAGCAGTACTCACATCTCCTTACCGGGGCAGCAGGGATCAGAGGCTCGAGTCATCCGTGTCAGCATTGACAATGACCACGGGAACCTGTATCGGAGCATCTTGGTGAGGGGTTGGGCCGGGAACCTGCCGGGGCAGCCCTGCCCTTGGAACTTGGCGGTCACGCCTCACCACCCACCTTCTCTTCCCAGCTCACCAGTCAGGACAAGGCCCCCAGCGTGGTGCAGCGAGCCCTGCAAAAGCACAATGTGGCCGAGCCCTGGGCCCGTGACTACCAGCTTTTCCAAGTCCTTCCGGGGGACAGGGGTGAGTAGGGACTGCTTGGAGGCTGGACTGGGGATTAGCTAGGAGGGCAGCAGGTTGACGAGGGTCAAGACTGGCCTTAACAGGGCCATGAGGTGGTTCCAGTCGGACACAGAGTAAGGGTAAGATAAAGCAGGGTGGGGGTAAGAGGCAGTAAAATATCCGTGCCTTGATTTTGTGGGGTCATGAGGTTGCCCTGGCTGTGTGAGAGAAAGGGGGACACGACAGGTGTCTTGTTGGGATCTGTGGGGAAATGAAATTGTCCAGGGTCACATGGGAGAGGGAGGAAAGGAGGTTGCCTTGGCTTAAATTTGTAGGATCATGAGGTTGTTCAGGCTCAGCCTGGCGGGGTGGGGGTCTAAAGAGGGGTCTGGGCTTAAGTTTGTGAAGAAATGGGTTTGTCCCAGCTCAGCATGGGGACCCTGAAGTCTCTGAATGTGGCACGCCACGTGGTATTGAAATTCAGGGTAGGGGGAACATGATGATGCCCAATCCAGACACAGATCGAAGGTTCCCCAGTTCTCAAGAAGGAGAGGACACGACATGAGTTTGGGGGGACGTTAAGAAGGAATATAGGAAATTGTTCAACTATCAAGTGCGAGGGCCACAGACTATACAGGCTGGTTGTAGGAAGTCAGAAGGTGTCCAAGTTCATGGTGAGGGCGGCAGGAACTTGGCTGGGAGTTGGCTGGGTGAAAAGGAAGTTGTTTGGGATGGGTGACCCGAGTTTGTCCAGCCTTCCGGCACAGGCTGCGTAGACTCCAGAGAGAAATAGCGGGAGGTTGTCCAGGTCCGTGGCGGACGTGGTGGGAGAGACTTGAGGTTGTGCAGGCTTTGAGTGGGAAGTTGTCCAGGTTCCCCACGAGAGGACGGCTCAGCACTGGCTGAAGGGACCCAGGGTGGTTGTGCCAGAGTAAATGGCAGAAGGTTATTTCGGTCTTTCGTGGTGGGATATGAGGTGGTGCAGGCCTTTTACCGTCATGTCCACCCCTGGCCAGAGCTGCCGATTCCTGACAACGCCAATGTCTTCTATGCAATGAGTCCAGCCGCCCCTAGAGACTTTGTGCTGCGGCGGAAGGAGGGGGCCCGGCACACACCTACCATCTCCTCGACCTGAGGGGGCCCTCTTCTCCCTCTAGGGGCCTGGCCCCTGCCACCATGGATGTGGGGAGAGGCCTCCTCTCCCAGAAAAGTCCCATTCCCCCATAGATCCATTGTGCTCTGTACTGTGTGACCCCCACCCCCCATGCCCAACTTCATCGAATGCCATCTCTCTGACACTCCCGGTACTTGATCCTTATTCCAAAGCCATCAGCCCATGAGTGGCCGGATGAAGAGTTTCATCCCATAAACATAGAAGGCAGGTGGGGCACGGATGGGGGCAGGGCGGTCAGACCTTTCCCCAGAGAAATCTGACAACCCGGGGGGACGGAAGTGGATGAAAACAGTGCCCAAGGTTATGAAACAGGAGATGGGTCTTGTCTGTTCTGTGCCTCGTGTTCTCTCTTGATCAAGATCAAAATTAAAAAACAAAAACTGAAAAAAACCCCAACAGCCTCATGAAAGGGTCTGGGCGAGACATGACCGATGCCGGAGGGGGAGGGGCTGTCACACACGCAGGGGGCGGGACTCCCCAATATTTGGGGGTGCGATACGCTGCTTTTCCGCCATGGGTGTGGGAGACTGAAGAAGTCAAATTCCACTGGCATCTGAGACAAACGACATCATCACCCTTAAGTCAATAGGGTGTGAGGATGAGAGGGGTACCCTGTCTCTCTGTGCTGGGGTAGGAAGAAGAAACAGAGCAGGTAGAGATAAAGGGACCCATAAGGCCACCTGCAACACAGTCCTAACAACAGAAACAACTACATTCATTTTTTTGTAAGTTTATTTATTTAGAGAGTGTGTGGTGGGGACGGGCAGAGAGAGAGAGAGAGAGGGAGAGAGAGAATCCCAAGCAGGCTCTGCGCTGAGTGCGATGCGGGGCTCGGAACCTGACTCGGGGCTTAAACTCACGAACTGCAGGATCATGTCCTGGAGCCTAAGTTGGACGCTTAACCGACTGAGCCACCCCGGCGCCCGCCACAATGGCATTCTTAGCAATAGTGTGTTCACATAGGAACTTCTACTCCATGCTGTACATCAACTAGGGGCTTTATATATCTCACTGTTAATCAGGGTTCTTTGTGCTTCGAGTGTTCAGAAACCCAATTCAAACAGACATGCAAAACGGGAAACGAATGGCTCGTGTATTCGAAAGGTTCAGTTGAGTCCAGCGTCAGTCACCGTTGGATCCATGGATTCCAAACATACCAGGATTTTGTTGCGGTCTTTGGGCTCTGATTTGCTGAGGAGACTGTACCCACCCACCCCACCCCCACTCCCCACCAAATCCAGCCACCATCTGTGGCAATAGAGGGACCACCGATTTTTAGCTGGCCACCCAGAGTAGAAAACACATTTCCAGTCTCCCTTGCAGCAAAGTGTGGTCATGTGACTAAGTCTTGACCAATGGGATGTGAGCAAATTTTAGTCCAGGTTTAACAGCCGGCCCTTAGGCTCTTAAACCGAAGGCCTGTGTCCTCCCCTTCCCTCTTTTCTGCCCCTCCCCCCATCGCTCCCGCCGCTGGTTAGAATGAAGCAGTGGAGTGGATCATCTTGGATTGAGGGGGTTCATGTTCTTTGAATAACTGAGCGACAAACTTGAAGGTGCCTGGCCCTCTGAGACCAGGGTGCAGCCATATTGTATTGCCGCTACTTGGATTGTTACATAGAGAGAAATAGATGTATATCTTACTTAAGCCACTATTATTTGGGTCTGTTACAGTAGCCAAAATAGCATCTAATTAATGTAGCCCCACTGCAAGGCAGGCTCACACCTTCCCATGCAAGGAGAGCCCCTCCTTTCCATCAGGTCAAGCAAAAGTCCCAGAACAGATGCCCATTGGACCAACTCATGTCACGTGGCCACCCCTGCACCAATCACTGTGCTCAGAGAAATGTTAATAGGCAGATTGTCCAGCTCTGGGTCCTGTGCCCATGCTTTGAACCAGAAGAGCAACTTCAGATCACGAAGACTAGAGCCTGGGAGGGCGCATACATGGAAATTACATTTGAGTACTGTTACTAAGGGAAAGGTGGCTCAGTAGATTAAGCATCAGACTCTTGATTTTGGCTCAGTTCATGAATGTATGGTTCGTGAGTTCGAGCCCTGGGTCGGGCTGTCTGCTGTCAGGGGCGAGCCCACTTTGGATCCTCTGCTCTGTCTCCTTCACTCTCTGCCCCGCCTTCCCTCTCTCTTTCTCAAAAATAAAATAAAATAAATAAACAACAACAACAACAAAAAGGAGAACCTAAGCATCACGTACCGTCTAGGAAAAGACCAATTACAGAACAGAACATGCTATTTTGCAGGCTTTTGTTGTTGTGGCTATGAATATTAAGACCATAGGACCAGTCAGATGTAAGTAACAGTATCCTTCTTGAAATAGCTTAAGCAAATAATAATTGCTACGCAATGTAATATGTCAGTTATATTTCAATAAAATAACTTATTTTTACTGAGGGCTTACTATGTACTGTCCTAAGAACTTTACCTAATCGATCTCACCAAATCCTGATACTAGCTTTATGGAATAGCATACATTCCATATGTCTATTTTATACATGAAGAACTGAGCCTAGTGAGGATTAAGTAATTTACCCAAGGTGGCAAGGTTGGGGCTCAAACTTGAATGATGTGTGATGTGCCAGAACATATGCCCTCCCTTAACCAGTGGGTTACTTTTCCTCTCATAACAACAGCTTATACTTTCTGCCTCTCACGCTCTTTCACGCACAGTGCAAAGGCCAATTTCCTGAGGGAGGGATTACTGCTGCATCACTATGGCTTTTTTTTTTTTTTTTTTTTTAAGTTCAGGGGCGCTCAGGCACAGCTGTATCCAGGGGCTGACACAGTATCACCCATCTCTTTACATCTCCTGGCTTAGTGTTTCTCTAATCTTTTACTCCACAGATATATTTATTTATTTTGAGAGAGAGAACAGGGGAGGGGCAGAGACAGAGAGACAGAATCCCAAGCAGGCTCTGCACTGTCAGCGAGGAACCCGACGTAGGGCTCAAACCCACAACCCGGGAGATCATGATCTGAGCCGAAATCGAGTGGGAAGCTTACCCACTGAACCACCTACGTACCCCTGCACAACTATTTCTCCTACTGTGTGCCAGGCCCTGTTCTAGGTGCTAGGGATACACAAATGAACAAAATGAACTAGTGAGGGCGGCAAATCAGTAACAGAACATCAAATGCTTATTAGGTGATAATAAACAGGGAATGTAAAATCATCACCATCATCCATTTAAGGGCGACAGGGGTGTGGGATGAGAAGGTCGCTATTTTTTTTTTAAGTTTATTTATTTTGAGAGAAAGTGGGGGCGGGGGTGTAGAGAGAGGGAGATACAGAATCTGAAGCAGGCTCCAGGCTCTGAGCTGTCAGCACAGAGCCGGACATGGGGCTCGAACTCGTCAACCACAAGATCATGACCCGAGCCGAAGTCGGAAGCTCGACCGACTGAGCCACCCAGGCACCCCCAGATGGTTGCTATTTTAAATGGGGTCATCTCAGGGGGCAAATGTCACTGAGGAGGTGACATTTGGGCAGAAGCCTGAATAAAGGACTGAGCCCCATGGATATTTAGAGGAAGAGTTTCAGAGAGAGGTAACAGGGTGTAAAAGCCTGTGTTAGCTTCACCATCAGGCAATTTCTCCCCTCCTTAGTAGAGAAGATATCTCTGGATACGCCCTCATGGCCCAATAGAAACAGTCACCCTTTTCCCAGTAACTTTGAGTAAAGTCCCAGGGCGGAGGCTCATTGGATCCCTTTGGGTCACATGCCCACGCTGGACCAATCACGGTGCTCCAGAAAATGGAGTGTTCTGATTGGCTACTCTGGGGCAGGGCAGGCGCAAGTATCCACCCCTTCCCCCCAAGCACTTACCTCTGTTCCGGTGTTAACCCTAGTTTAAGAAGCTGAGCCCAAGCAGATAGCTTTCACACTTTGTACTGTAATTCCTGCTTCGGATTCTGTGTCTCCCTCTCTGTCTCTCTGTCAAAAATAAATAAAAACTTTTTTAAAAATCACAAATTTCAACATCCAGAATGTTGTTTTACCAACATGCCAGAATGTATGTATGGTATATATCGTCTGGCCACACTGCCTAGCACTGCGCACTCAACCGCCAGTCGCTATTACGATTATTTATTCCTACCCAGACTGGGAAGAGATGTTGATTAGCACGATAATACCAGTATGTTACATTTTTGGAATATTTGCTATGTGCCAAACCGGATTTGATAGATGAGAAGGCTGAAGCTCAGATCAGCCACCTGTCCAGAGTCACACAATAAGAAAGTGCAGAAACCGGCACTGTCCCTGACCCCCAAGCAGTCGCGGGGTCTCTAAGGGCCCCGCCCCCTCCCGCCCGGGCGGCAGGGCGGCCGCCTCCCGCTTATCTCGGCCCGGGCTGCGTGTGGTCCCGCCCCCTCGGGGGAGCTGCCACTTGGAGGCGCCTGGCCGGGAAGGGCCTGGTCAGCTGTGTCCGGCGGAGGCAGCTGCTGACCCAGCTGTGGATTGTGCCAGGGGCGGAAGGGGAGCAGGGGCCCTGCGCCCCCCGTGGCGGGGGGTTGCATCATGGGTCACCTCTGGGCGTCCCTCTGGCCTGGAGTCGGCTCTCTCTGTCTCTTGCTCGCTGGGGCCGCCTGGGCTCCCCCACCCAACCCCCTGGACCCCAAGTTCGAAAGTAAAGGTAAGGATGGATCTGTGTGTAGACCCCCGCAATGGTTCCTGGAGGGCAATGCGAGGCCTGAACTTCCAGCCTGGGTCCTGGGAGCCACGCCGGGTTCTGACCCTACAGTCTAGGATCTGGGGGCTGGGGGCTGAACCTCCTTAGAGTGGCACCTGGCTGGCATGCTGGGGTCTAAGACTCCAGACTGTGTTGTGGGCGGGGGTGGGGGGGGTGGGGGGCATAAGTTTCCCGTTTTATCTTTTCAGGGAGCCTGGGACATAATAAATCCTAACGGGGCAGGGTTGGTGCTGGGTCTAGGCCTCGAAATCTAGAGTCCCCAGGAGAGGGGATCTGGCCGACCCTCCACCGGGGGAGGGAGGACAAAGCCCGCGTCGAGGCCGAGGGGCCGGGCCTCAGGCGACTGTAAACATGGTTTGTATGCGGGCGCCAGATGCCTCGGCTTGCCGGGTCGAGGGAAGAGGCGAGGGAGGGGTTCACGGTTGGCGCTATCGGGCTGCCGGCAGCCTGCCGGGGCCGATAGGGGGCCCCGCCTTCTCCGCACACGTCCAGTGGCTCGCCTGTCCTGGGCCGGGGCGGGGCGGGCAGCGGGGGACCGCGGCCCTCCAAGCCGCGCGCGGTCCAGCGGGTTGTGGGGTGGGCGGGGGCGTGTGTGGGAACAGTAAGGCAAGCCACCAGCGCTTCGGAGTTCGGGGCGGGGGAGGGGGCGGCACCACCTCCGCGGACCCTTCGAGGGCCCCCGCTTGGGCTAGCGAGCGAGGCGGGGCTTTTTGCTTATCGGTTCGCACAGGCGGCGGGAGCGAGGGGGAGGCTGCTGTGGCCCGAGGACTGGGCTCTCCCGACCCCCTCCCCGTGTCCGCCTCCCCCCGCAGCGGCTCTGCTGGCTGCCCGCGGGCCCGAAGAGCTTCTGTGCTTCACCGAACGGTTGGAGGACCTGGTGTGCTTCTGGGAGGAAGCGGCAAGCGCCGGGGTCGGCCCCGACAACTACAGCTTCTTCTACCAGCTCGAGTGAGTGCGACGGGGCAGGTGGAGCGCCCCCACCCTCTGAGGAGGGGGCGGGTGGGCAGGGGCTCACACTTTGGGATATCTGCTGGCGTCGGGAGCGTGAGGACACTGGTGGGACGGGAGGCCACTGGCGGTCACTGGTGGGAAGCCCCGGGGTCAGTGCCGACGCGCCCCCTAGTGGCTGGGGCCGGAACAGTCTCGCGATCTCTGTTGCGGAGCGATCCCAGACATTCCGGCAGGGACAGCACCCCTCCAAATAGGCCTAAGGCGTCGCGTAGTCGGGGGCCGGACGCCCCCTGGTGGTATTATCCAAACCGGGCCCAAGCTCCAGGCAATACAAACTCTCTCGCACCCCCCACCCCCAACTTGCTCCCTTCCCTCTCTGGCCCCTTGGCGCACAGGGGCGAACCGTGGAAGCCATGCAGCCTGCACCAGGCGCCCACGGCTCGCGGCGCTGTGCGTTTCTGGTGCTCGCTGCCTACGGCCGACGCGTCGAGCTTTGTGCCCTTAGAGCTGCGCGTCACAGCCGTATCCTCGGGCGCTCCACGCTATCACCGTATCATCCACATCAACGAAGTGGGTACGTGCGCAGGGAATGGGGAAATTGTCGGGTGAGGGAGTCTCGGTCACCGCCCACCTGATCAACCCCTCTCGCAGTGCTCCTGGACCCCCCCGCGGGGCTGCTGGCGCGGCGGGCCGACGAGGGCGGCCACGTGGTACTGCGTTGGCTCCCGCCTCCTGGAGCCCCCGTCGCAAGCCTGATCCGCTACGAAGTGAACATCTCCTCAGGCAACGTCGCAGGGGGCGCTCAGAAGGTGAGGCCGCCCCGACCGCCAGTCCAAAAGGCTGTGTGGTGGACAGCCCCGCCTCCCCTTCTAAATCCCGCCCCGATGGCCAGCATGGCCCCGCCTCCTGGCCGCGCCCCTCCAGGCCCACCTCTGACGCCCGTCATCTCTTTGCCCAAAACACATCAACTCCCACTGACATGTCTTCCTTGCCAGTGCCTCCCAGTCCACCTGGACCCAAGCCCAAAGCCCACTTACCCCCTTGTCCCAAATACTACACCCCTTCAACATCCCGACCCTTTGCTCCCTGGCCCCGCCCCTAAATAGCCCGAGACCCCCCCCCCCTCTGCTCCCTGAGCCTCCGTCCTGATTGGCCCGAGCCTTCCTGGAACCCGCCTCTTGCTTTCATTGCCCTTCCCCCTCACCGCAGTATCGCGAAGCTGTCCTTCCTTTCTCTGATTGGCTCAGTGCCGCCCCCACAAGCTTTACTCTGCTCGCCCCGCCCCCATTGACCACGCCTCTCACCCAGGCCCCGCCCCCAGGTGGAGATCCTGGATGGCCGCACTGAGTGCGCGCTGAGCAACCTTCGCGGCCGAACGCGCTACACTTTTATGGTTCGCGCGCGTATGGCTGAGCCGAGCTTCGGTGGCTTCTGGAGCGCCTGGTCCGAGCCTGCGTCGCTGCTGACAGCTAGTGGTGAGGCCCCAGCTAGGAGCTAGGAGGGCCTGGGGAGGAGCGTGGGGTAATCCTACTGCCCTGACTTCCTCCCTGCTTTGTAGACTTGGACCCTCTCATCCTGACGCTCTCACTCATCCTCGTGCTCATCCTGCTGCTGCTGGCCGTGCTCGCCCTGCTTTCCCACCGCCGGTGAGCGCCCCATTCGGGCACCTAGCCCAGACTCCAACGCACTTACGTTCTCCTTTTGCTGTGGAAAGCTAGGCTCAGAGACGGAAAGGCACTTTGCCCAGGGACACACAGTGAGGAGTCCGTGGCAGGGCTGGGATGCAAGCCAGACCATATCCAGAATCTTAGTTCAAATTCTTGGGAACATTCACCTGGTTTTCCTTGAACCTCAGCGGTTGCTCCTTTTTGAATTCCTTTGCTTGTTCCTTTTCCCAATTTCATCAACTTTCGTAAAATCCCCAGATGGGCCTAATGGAAAGATTTAACGTCCTGAGTGCCTCCTGCCTCTGTTATCAAGCTCCTTAGATTGTTTATGGTAGGACCAGCCATCCTGAGGTTTTTGTTATTCGTAGCTCATACTATGTGGTTTCATACCCCTAAGCCTTGGCACATGCTGTTCCTTCTGCCTGCAATGCCTTTCCTGCCTTGTCTGCCAAGCAGTATTCTGTTGTCTTTAAGGGCCTTGTTTATTTATTTGGTTGGAAAATACATACTGAGTGCCAACTATGTGCTAGGCACTGGGGAGAAAGTGGAAAACAAACATCTCTCTGACCTTGTGGATCTCAAAGCTGAGTCAAATAGCAAACAAGGGTACCAACATATACGGGAGCAGAGAGGAAAGAGAGAGAATCCCAAGCAGGCTCCATGCTGTCAGTGTAGAGCCCGACGCAGGGCGTGATCCCACAAACAATGAGATCATGACCAGAGCCAAAATCAAGAGTTGCTTGCTCAACCGACTGAGCCACCCGGGCACCCCAGCAACAGATATTTGGTTATACATTGTGGTAAGTGGTATCACAGAAACAAATGGGGTGTGGGGCCGTGACAGGATGGTCAGGGAAGGCCTCTGGAAGATGATATCAGAATGGAAACCTGACCTTTGGACAAAGGCAGCCGCGAGACAATTGAAAAGGAACAGCAAGTGCAAAGGCCCCGAGGTGGGAAGGAGCTTGGGAGCACTGAAGCAGCTGCCAAGAGGGTATCTCTGGCTAGAGCAGAATATATTACGAGGAAGTGGTGGATGATGAGGTGAGGGAGGTCACAGGGGTCAGAACATACAAGGTTGTCTGCAGGGCTGTGGAGAAGAGATTGTTATTCTTTTTTTTTTTTTTTTTTTAAGTTTTTAACTTTATTTATTTTGAGAGGGAGAGAGAGAAAGCATACATAAGATGAAGAGGGACAGAGAGAAAGGGAGAGAGAGAGAAAGAGAGAGAGAGAATCCCAAGCAGGCTCTGCAGTCAGTGCAGAGCCCAATGCAGGGCTCGAACTCACAAACCGTGAGATCATGACCTGGGCCAAAATCAGGAGTCGGATGTTCAACCAACCGACGGAGCCACCCAGGTGCCCCCGAATTTTATTCTGAGTACATTCAGGGAATTATGGAAAGGAGTGAGAAGGGAAGTAACATAATGAACCTCCAGACAAGCCTGGGCCAGGTTAAGGGAGAGCACCAGGCAGTGTGTGTTGAACTCCTATGCATCCTTCAAAACCCTGTTCCAGTCACCCATCTGTAGGGCCTTGCAGATGCTTCAGCCAGAGCCTCTTTCCTCAGCCCCTATGCACTCCTCTGCCTTGTGATTATGAGGGACTAGGACTATCTGTGCCCCTGTGGCTGCTTTTTAGGGGGGTATTGGTGAGCATTCAGTGACACATATCCATGTAATTGTTTCTTTTTGGCTTCATCAGGACTCTGAAGCAGAAGATCTGGCCTGGTATCCCAAGCCCTGAGAGTGAGTTTGAGGGCCTCTTTACCACCCACAAGGGTAACTTCCAGGTAGGTGGCCTGGTTGTCCCCTCGGGGCCTGGGGTTTCCCTGCTCCTGTGGCTGAACCATAGGTCTCTGAGCAGGCTGGTGCTGTTTCCCCAGCTGTGGCTGTACCAGAATGAGGGCTGTCTTTGGTGGAGCCCCTGCACTCCCTTTGCAGAGGACCCCCCCTCCCCCCTGGAAGTCCTCTCTGAGCGTTGCTGGGGGGCTACCCAGGCAGCGGAGCCGGGGGCAGAGGAGGGGCCCCTGCTGGAGCCGCTGGGCAGTGAACATACCCAAGACACCTACCTAGTGCTGGACAAGTGGTTGCTGCCCCGGAACCCACCCAGCGAGGATCTCCCGCGGCCTGATGGCAGTTTGGACATGGTAGCCATGGATAAAGGCTCAGAAGCCTCCTCCTGCTCATCTGCCTTGTCCCTGAAGCCTGGGCCAGAGGGGGCCTTGGGTGCCAGCTTTGAGTACACGATCCTGGATCCCAGCTCCCAGCTCTTGCGCCCAAGAGCACTGCCCCCTGAGCTGCCCCCCACCCCACCCCACATAAAGTACCTGTACCTCATGGTGTCTGACTCTGGCATCTCAACTGACTACAGCTCAGGGGGCTCCCAGGAAGCCCAGGGGGACTCATCCACTGGCCCCTACTTGAACCCTTATGAGAACAGCCTCATCCCAGCCACTGAGCCTTCGCCCCCAAGCTATGTGGCCTGTTCCTAGGACTCCAGCCCTCAGATGCTTGGGGACCCAGCGTGACCTCAAGTGCTAGCCCAGGCCCTAGACTTATTGAGCAGGGTTGGTGAGGGCTCCCTCAGGACCAGGGGCATTGCTAACCTCGGCTTTCTGCCCAATCCGTCCTGCTCAGTACAACCTTGGAGTATTTTAAAATGTATAGAGTTGTATGAGTGTATGTGTGTTTGTGTGTATGTAATTTTTTTCCCCCTTTCATGACTTCTACAAACATCCTTGTAGGCCCCATCTTTCCCTGGGCCCAGACCATAGGGGCAACGGTAAAAGGCCTCGAGCTCAGTCTGAAGTTCTGGACCTGGCGATATGAATAATAATCCTAATAGAATGGAGCACTCAGTATATGTTATACCAGCTGCCATAACAACAACAACAAAAAAAAAACCTCCTAAATATGACTGGCTTTACACATTAAATGGTTTCTCTCTCAGATTTCAATGCAAGCAGGCAGGCAGCCATTTCTGGGATGAGTCAGAAGCCCAGACCCTGCTGGTCTGTAGATGGACCCCTGGCATCTTGCTAACCAAGCAGCAAAGAGAAAACAGAAGATGCTGGGGGCCATTTTAGGGATTAGAAACAGTCCCAGGACCCCAGCTTGGTCCATGGACCATTGGGGGGGGGGGGGAGGAATGCAGTTTGGCTGTGCTCCCTGGGGGAAGGAAAGCTGTTGCCTGAGCCTCTGGCTAGTTTCTGCCACGAATAATAATGATATCACTGAGTTAGACATGACCTAGGAAAGATGGGCATATGCAGGCCTTCTAGAAGCTCTACCAAAGCCACCCCTAGCTAAATACCCTAAAAACTCTCACAAGTGTGAGCCAGGACATGTGTGCAAGAATGTTCATAGCAGCAGATATGTCCATTTGATGAATAAGTTGGGATATGGTCACCCATGGAACTATATGCAGTCGGGAGAAAGCAGTGAACTAAAAACTGGCCTAATCTTTTTAAAAAAATTATTTTAACATTTATTCATTTTTGAAAGACAGAGTGCGAATAAGGAAGGGGCAGAGAGAGAGGGAGACACAGAATTTGAAGCAGGCTCTAGGCTCCAAGCTGTCAGCACAGAGCCCGATGCGGGGCTCGAACTCATGGACCGCAAGACCATGACCTGAGCCGAAGTCGGCCACTTAACCAACTGAGCCACCCAGGCGCCCCAAAACTGGCCCAATCTGAAATGATAATGTTGAGTGGGAGAAGAAGGAAGTCTCAGAAGATTACATTTATCATGAAACTTTTTATAAAGTTCAAAACAGCAAAATTCAACAATGTTAATTGGGCATAACAGGTACATGATAATGCTATTTTTATTTTTTTTAAGTTTATTTATTTATTTTGAGAGAGAGGGAGTGGGGGAAGGGCAGAGAGAGAGAGAGAGAGAATCCCAAGTAGGCTCCATGATGTCAGTGCAGAGCTCGACGTGGGCCCTGATCCCACGAACCATGAGATCATGACCTGAGCCAAAATCAAGAGTCCAACATTTAACCAACTGAGCCACCCAGGTTCCCTGATAATGCTACTTTTAAATGAGAAAAAGCATTTTATATTCTTTAGGTCTTTGAATCTGCATGTGTTCCTAAAGTAAGTATTCCAGGCATGGGATACTGAGGCATAGAGAGGTTGTCACACACCAAAGCTCAAGGCTGGCCTCCAGAGCTTGAACCTTTGTCTAAGCTGAGGTTACCAGCCTGGGTAGGCCACGGGGTGATTGTCATCTCTCCATTTGGTCGGAAAGCCACGCACCACTCTGCCCTAGGCCCCAGACCACCTGGATCCAGGCAGGCTCGGAGGCGGTGCTGTCCTGGGCCTGGTGTCTCTGCCTGCAGCCAGCACTGGGCAGGGAAATACCGCTGGAGCAGTGACACCTGCAGGGCATCCCCACTGACTCCCTCCTCCTGGGTCTGTAGGGCCACAATGAGCCCACAGCCCTGGCCAGGCCCAGTCTGGTGGCTGAAGTGGGCAGCTGTGTCCAGAAGCAGCGCAGCCAGGTAGGCGGCGTCCTGGGGTCCCTGGTCTTCCACTAGGTACTCCTCGAGGCCATCCAGTAGCAGCAGGGAGGGGGCTGGACCGCGGGCCTCATGGGCAGAGCACAGAAGCTGAAGGAGTTCATGGGTTGAGGGTGGGTACTGGAAGCGGATCTTCTAGAGGTTGGAAGAAAGGAAGCGGCCAGATTCAGCTCAGGAAGGCAGGCTCCAAGCTAGAGCTGTCCTGCTTCCTTGTATATACTTCCCTGCACTAGGCTCTCAGACCCCAGACAGCTGGTTCCGAGTAAAGCAGTTCAGAATGGCCGCATACTCTTCAATTCGTACCCACTCACCACCCTTTTCTTTAATAACAAGATTTTATTTTTAAGTCATCTATGCCAAATGTGGGGCTGGAACTCAACATGCTCAAGAGTCACATGCTCTACGCCCACCCCCGTTTTTTATCCCGCATTTATCACTGCCCGGTGTTAGCTAGGAACAAGGTATGTTTTTCTTACCAAGTATCTAAGGCAATCTTTCCACGGAAAACCTGCCCGTAGCGTTCTTAGTCGGACCTCCTGACCGGCTCCAAAGGAAAAGCTGGCATTCAAACTGGACTCAGGTTTAGCCCCACCCCTTACTCACCCTCCCCACCACTAACCCCACCCGTTGGGCACCGCCTTTCTTCGCTAACTCCGCCCCCTCACCAAACGGTTTCCCAATCTTAACAAAGCTTCCTACGGTCCCGCCCCTATTATTCCGCCCCGCGCATTCATGACTCCGCCCCACAATGGCCGCTAAGGCTCGCTCTTCCTTCTTCTCCTCCATTGGTCTGTCTACCTGTCACTCAATCCTCAATTCGCCCAGTACTAACTAGCCCGCCTCCGGTCCCGCCCCTCGGTTACCTGTAGCCGCAGGGGGTCGAGTGCTGCGCCAGTCCCGCGGGGCAGGCTTTGAAGAGGCGTTCGAGTCAGAAAGAGGACGGGGCCTCGGCCCTCTCCTGCCGCTACCAGGGCCGCCGCGAATAGCAGCGCTGTCTTTCCAGACCCTGGGCCGCCGAGCAGCAGCAAAGGCGGTCCAGCCTCAGCTGTATCCTCCTCCCCGGACCTTGCTGAGGTGCCTAGGTTTAGCACCCGCCTCAGCGTCTCCGCCATTCGTAAGATACTCCTGTCCAGTCAGCGGCCCTTTCCTGCCCTTAATCCCGCCCAAGACGAGGTCTCATTGGTTACAATGCACTTAGCGTCTCCATTGGTCCATGGATCTGCCATCAAAGTTAGATCGGCCTTTACTGGCTCCTCCCCTGGTGAAGGAGGGAGGAGGTATAGAGGCGCTTGAAGGAGAGATTGCCCTTCCCTTGTGCGAGTCCGCTGAAGGAAGCAACGCGAATATTACTATTGTGAATTAATCAGCTAATTAGACACATACAAGGGTTGAAAGTTGGAGGAAGCAGGCCCTAATCACTGACACATTACTTAAAGTCTCCTAGCCTCAGTCTGCTCACCTATAAAATGGAGCTCGTGATATCTCAGAGGACTATTGTGATGGGAATGTTGTCTGTGTTTCTGCTGATGTCACCCAATGACAACTGAGGAAGTGAGGGAGGGAGGCACTTGTGTGCTTGTCTCTCCGTCTCCACCTTAGTATCTGCACAAGCTGTGTTGGAGGCTTGCAGGCTCAGGAACATTCACGTGCAAAACATCAGCAGCCGTCTCTGAGGGTCTGTGAGAAGAGGAATCTCAACTGGTTTCCTTATTGGCCTGGGGGCTCCTTGGGTTTTGCTTGGAATAAGCGGGGTGGGCATGACCATAGATCAAAGAAGCACCAGGAGAGACAAAAAGACAGGGGGTGGGAGACTAAGGGACAGCCAAGGCAGGGGACCTTGTTTGTCTGGTTCACTTAGGTGTCTCCAGCGCCCAGAACAGTGACTAGATGGTTGTAGATTTTCAATATATGCTTGTTAAATGAATGAGTGAAGAAAGGAAGATAGGATTTTTGAGAAACTGGGAGAGGAGAAACAAGGTGAGTGGTTAAGTGAGGGTTGGCTGGGTCTCCTCACCCAGACCTCGCCCCAGAGCTGCCACTCACCCCTGTTGCCCTGGCAACTCTCTCCTGGTAACTTCAAAGTGGTGCTGTTGCCAGGAGACACAGGGGCGGGGTGGAACTGATATTTCCTGGGCTTTCTCTCTCCCTCTGGGGCCAGAAAACAGATCCGCCACATCCCGCAATACATCCACCCACACAGCTGGGCACCTCACACACCCCCCCTTACACACGTGTGCGCGCGCACACCCACACGCATCTCTGTCTATATTCCACTTTCAAAAGCCCCATCACCCACATGCTCACAGCCCTATCCTAGCACAAAACATCCCAGACACACTTTCTCTCACACTTATGTCCCCACACTCTTTCCCTTGCACACACGCAAGAACACACTCTGATACAACCATACCATTGCTATTACACACACACACGCACACACCCAGACACATTTCCTTAGCTAATGTGACTGCAGCTCTTTCTGTACACACACACACACACACACACACACACACACACCACCGTGTTGCATTCCTTGTCAGAGGCATCACCTCAATCCCCCCGCCACTGATGCACAACCATGATTCACCTCACTTTGCAACACTCCAAATGCACAAACACCCAGTAGTGACACATATATCACGTCATCGTGCAGTTACGTACACAAGAGCATGTCCAACACAGCCCCATTGCACTCGCTATTCCCTTGCTGAGGGAACTCAGCTCCCAAATATCCCTGTGGCTCATTTTCCCACACCATTCAGGTCATGGTCAAATATCACCTCGTTACAGAGGCTTTCCCTGATCACCTGTGTCAAATTGCACGCCCTACACTTTTTAACGGCTTCACCGTCTTTGTTTTCAAATAACTTATCATTTCCAATGTCTTGTTCTTCTTGCCTGTCTCCTCACTAGAATGTCAGCTCCACCAGGGAGGTTCTTTCTTTTGTTCATTGCTGGGCCCCCAGCTCCTACAACAGTACTCAGCACACAGCAGGTGCTCATAAATGTAGACTGAGTACATTGGCCGAGATGCAGAGGTTTGGCATGTTTCTTGTACACACACACAGTACTTCTTTCTTTTCTCAGAAGGCTGTCTTCATATCCCGATGGAAGGACTTTTACTACAGAGAGGGTCCTGGGAGGGAGGACCAAAGGGTGAGGAGACTGGGGAGTAGACATCTCAGTCAGTCTGTGTCTCTCCCTTGTTTTTCAGCATCACGTGATTAAATAATTCATTTAACAAAATTTTATTGAGGACCTACTGTGTGTCGGACCCTGTTTTAGGCCCTGGGGCTTCAGCAGTGAAAAGACAAATAAGTCTCTGTCCTCGTGGAGCTGACATCCTAGTGAGGGGGAAGATAATGGCCACTAAGCATAAAGAGGAGTTTAAGTAGTCTATGAGTGGATGATAAGTGTATGCAAAAAATTTTGCCCGGGGGGGGGGGGGGGAAGCTGAAAGGACCAGTTGTTTGTTTCTTGCCATTTTAAAGAGGGTGGTAGAGGGGGCAGGTCTCAATGAGAAGGTGACATTTGAGAAGAGGCTTGAAGGAGCTGAGAGAGTAAACCATGTAGAGCACGGAGGGAGAGCATTCCAAGTGGAGGCACCTGCAAGTGCAAAGGCCCTGAGACACTGGGAGCACTTTGACTTTCACCAGGATGCATGGGAACCAGCCATGAGAGGTTTTGAGCAGAGGTAGGTTGTGGTCTGACTTGCATGGTAAACCAGAATTCAGTTTTGGTTGAGTTGAGTTTGAGATTCTGTGAAGCGTACAGGGCATGTCAACAAATCTTTTGAGTAAGTACATATACCTTGGTCTGGGTTTTCTACCTAAAATTATCCATCCTGGGATGGGGTGTGGACAAGGTAAGGTCGGCCGTCTCCACCCCCTCTAGCAGGCCCAAACACTTCTTTGTGTCCGGCAGCCTTCACTTTACCCTTTCTTAGCCAGCACTTGGTTTCAGGACCACGGACAGCGCTAGCTGGGTTGGCTGGAACGCTGTCCGCTGTGCTGAAGTTTTGCTTCTTTCCTGGCCCGCGTGGAGGTAGCTGTGTAACAGAAGGAACCAAGGTGTCAGGGGTGGGATCCCTGGAAATAGAAGCTCTGTTTGGTGAAGAAGAGGGCTCCGTGATTCTCTCTCTCCTCTGTCTTAAGCCCTCTCATGCCCCCATGTAATTCCCCATGGCCCGCAATCAGCCCTGCCACCTACCCCACCTCCTCTCCCATCTGCCCCCTGCCTCGTTCACCTCCAGCTGTACAGGCCTCCTCACTGGTCCCTGAACACAGGGGGTTGGTTTCCACCTCAGAACTTTGCTGCTTGCTGTTCCCTCTGTCTCAAACTTTCCTTCCCCCCTGCCTATTTATATGGCTCTCTCCCTCCCTCCTCATGCTTTTGTTTGTTTATAAGCAGGCTTCACTCCCAGCATAGAGCCCAACTCAGGGCCTGAACTCTTTATATCTACCCACCTATCTGTATTTTATTTATTTATTTTTTAAGTAGTCTTCATGCTCAGTGCAGAGACCAACACGGGACCTGAACTCATGACCCTGAGGGGCGCCTGGGTGGCGCAGTCGGTTAAGCATCCGACTTCAGCCAGGTCATGATCTCGCGGTCCGTGAGTTCGAGCCCCGCGTCGGGCTCTGGGCTGATGGCTCGGAGCCTGGAGCCTGTTTCTGATTCTGTGTCTCCCTCTCTCTCTGCCCCTCCCCCGTTCATGCTCTGTCTCTCTCTGTCCCAAAAATAAAAAATAAAAAAAATAAAAAAAAAAAAAACGTTCAACTCATGACCCTGAGATCAAGACCTGAGCTGAGGTCAAGAGTCAGATGCTTATCCAACTCAGCCACTCAGGCTCCCCTTTATGCCTCTTTAAATTGCAAGCTCTGTTCCCATCCCAAAGGTGTCCATTGTCCTCTCTAGCTTGAATTTTCTCCTATCGCTTGTCAATATCTAATGTATCAGAGATCCCAAACCCTGACCTAAATCGTTGATCCTAGAATTTGGAATTCAGAATTCTTCAGATCTTTTTTGAAAGGTACTGTGGTATAAATACTATGTATTGCATAACATCCTAGTGGGGCCTGGGATAACATCTCCAAATCAAACAATTTATCTGCAATGAAACATGAGAATATTCAAATCAAAAGGCACCTGGGTGATTCAATTGATTAAGCCCCCAGTTCTCGATTTTGGCTCAGATCATGATCTCACAGTCCATGGGTTCAAGCCCCGCATCGGGTTCTGCACTGATAGCATGGAGCCTTCTTGGGATTCTCTCTCTCCCTCTCTCTTAAAAATAAATAAATAAACTTAATTTAAAAAAGAATATTCACATAAAGTTCAGTAAATAAAAGCTATAATAACTTTATGTCAGTAAAGGTCAGGCTTTGCCACAAATGAGCTATGAAAGAAGTTTGGTTTTCAGACATTTTTGAAATTTGGAGTTGTGACTCTGTGTCTAGTGTATTTATCTTGTTGTCTGTCTCTCACATATTAGAATATTAGCTTCCTGATGGCAGAAATTTGTGTCTCTTCTGTTCACTGCTACAACCCCTGTGCCTAACTACACAGAAACTGGCACACAGTAGCTGATCCATAGTGTTTGTTGAATGAATGAGTGAATGAGTGAGTGAATGAATGAATGAATGAAATAAGGGGGGAAGGGAAGCAGATAACCCTTTCCTGGCTCCAGAATAACTCCATGGCCCGAATGGCCTGTCTGAAGCCCCTCAGACCTGCAGTGGGTTGTGGGGAGGTCTGTGCCTCCATGCCCCTCCTACCCTCCTGGTTTCCACTGGGTCCTCAAGGGTTGGGTCTCAGCACAACCTCACAGTCAGAACCCTTGCTCTCATCCATGAACCCAGGTTTTGGCATGGGGGTCCTAGTGCCCTCACCCTATTCCCCAGGTCCTCTGCACCTGACCATAGTCAAAAACAAGCCAACTGCCTGGAGGAGGTGGTCGTGTGAGGCTGCTCACCATGTGTTTGTGTGCCTTACATGTGGCACTGTCTGCGTTTGACAGATGAAGAAACAAGAGAACGGAGAGGCTAATTAACTTTCTTGAAGTCACGCTACCAGGAAATGCTGAGCCAGGATTTAAACCCAAGCCGCTGGCTCAATGGCCCCACACTGCTTTTCCATATCACTCTCAGATACACTGTGACAATAAACCCTCGCCCAACCTCACCTACAGACCCACAATTAAAGTCTTCCACACCCCAACACCTGGGGGAGGAGGAAGGCAGGTGGCCAAACTTCTGTTACAAACAGGTCTTTATTAAAGATAAGGTGGGGGCAGGAAAGGGGGGCAGTATCTCCTCTGCCCACTGCCTTTGGCTGCCTGGGGCAGGGGAGCCCTCTCTGCTCCACCCATGCCCCCCCATGATGGCACATCTGCATGAGGCTGGAGCCCGGGGTGGGGGGCAGTGTAAAGAACAGGGACAGACTCCAAGGCAAAAAAAGTCCCTCCCACAGCCCTAATAACAGAGGGGTTTGAGGTGACCTGGGCACAGACAAGGGGAGAGACAGCACCCTGAACCCCAAAACCTCTGAACTGGGGCAAGCCCTGCGTAAGTTGGGAGTTAGGAGGGACTGAGTGAGAGGTTGCACATGGGGGAGGGGCTGAGAGAGGAAGGGGTGCTCCAAGAACCCTGCCACGGGGGAGCCTGCCCCCCGTTCTCCAGCTGGACTCTCTGATTCTGAGAGAGGACCCAATGACACAGGATGACCCCATCTCCCTCCTCTCCTCTGCACATGCTTAGACATTGGCGGTCCCCCATTGACTGGAATCATACCCACCCATCCTAGAAGTTCTGAAAACCAAGGACTCCTATTGGTTGTTCAGACACTGAACACAAACTGGAGTTACCCTCTTGCCTGAGGATTCTAAGACGTGAGGGGAGGCTCCATTGGCTGGAGTAAACTCCTTTTGAGTAGAAGTTTTAGAACTGGGGACTCCCATTGGCTCAGCAATGGCCAATGGGGTCAGGTTTGGGCCCTAAAAGAGCCATCCTGGGGGCAAGGGCCCACCTCCCAGTGATGCCCACTTGGATGTTCCAGAGGGCAAGAGAGGCAGGGGCCCCCCAAATGTCCTTCCAGCCAGCCTCTAACATCTAGGCCTGGCTGGTTTGTGCACAGGGGGCTTTGGCACTCACATGGCACACGCACACTCACGTGTGGCGGGGAAGGAATGGGGACCTGGAAGATTCTGGGTGGGTGGTGGGGCCTTCACAACAGGTGGTCACGGCTGGCAAACAGGTAAGGGCTGAAGTTGTCCCGGTGGAAGGGGGAGGGATAGAGTCCACTAAGGGTGTACAGGTCCCGAAGCAGGGGTGTGGGCAGAAGCAGCTTCCGACCACGTCCACCACCCCCACCCGGCCCCCCAGGCCCAGGGGAGGAGGGTGAGGGGCCCTGGCTGGGGGTTGGTGCTGGCAGGGGCAGGGGCAGAGGCAGGGGCGTCGGCTCAGACCTCAATCGAGGGCGGGGCACACGGGGCGACGAACACATGGCTGGAGCCCTGGAGGACACGCAGCTGGGGATCAGGTGGCCACGGCGGGCACAGTTCTGCGACTCTGGGGGTCAGGGTCAGAGGTCAGGGGATCAGAAAGCTTGGGAGGGGGCCACGAGAGCATAGGCGAGACCTCTGTGGCAGTGACTGGGACCTGGCAGTCCCCCCGGTTATCCCCCCACCCCCTCGACACTCACTGGATGGGGTGAGCCGTGCCGGTGTCGAATGCGGCCTGCAGGCCTCGGGTTCCTGAGACAAAGAGGTAGAGGGAAGGGGCTAGCGGCCCCCTGGGCCCCGCCGGCCACAGCCATGAGGGGCTC
This sequence comes from Neofelis nebulosa, assembly GCF_028018385.1. NCBI lineage: Eukaryota > Metazoa > Chordata > Mammalia > Carnivora > Felidae > Neofelis > Neofelis nebulosa. Next base: position 161,574,048 of record NC_080785.1, read on the forward strand.
TTTGGGCAGAGAGCCCAATGGAAAAGACAACTAGAGTTTTCCAGATTAACCATGACACATTCTTCTATTTTGTGTGACTGTCCCCCAGGACCTAGGTCCACAAAGACGAGCAATCCCTTTACCTCCCTGTGGCCCAGAGACCCCCACCTCTTGCCCGAATTCCTTGCCTCCTTGGTCCCCCTCCACCCACCACCCTCTCCAGCCGGGAGCAGACCCCGGCCCCCCTTACCTGGGCCACACTTAACTTTTCGAGGGGGCTGTCCATGGTGGGGGCTTGGCCCAGGTCTTCCCAGGGGGAGAACCTTCGGCCAGAGGGCCGCCGGCTCTGGAAGTTGTGTACAACGCAGGTGACCTGGGGCAGAGGGAGAGGTGCATTCGAAGCCTGAAGCCAATACTGTAGGCATTGTGTAAATACCATCCCCAGTTTTCAGATCGGGAAACTGAGGCTCAGTTAACCTCAGTTAACATTTTAGCAGCACATTTATGTGCCAGGCCCTGTTCTTTCTACTTTACTAAGAGGTAGGTACTATTATTATTTACAGGGCCACGACTAGGGAGAGACAAATAAAGCTAAGTCGTGCAAGGGCAGGATCTGATCCTGTCTTTAAGTTTTCGATGCTTGGGACATTATGCGTTTTTGCACTAATTGTGATTTTTAAAAATATTTCATTAAGACATTATCTTTCTTGATTACCGAGTGTTTTGGTGCCCCCTTAAATTCTGCATTCATAGCGAGGACCTCACTCTACTTACCCTCGTCCTGTTATCCCATTTCACAGATGAGAAGAACATCTAGGCAGGGTGAGGGTAAGGGACTTGCCCAAGGTCACACAGAGGCCACACCCTTCACTATCATGTGGTCCTGCTTCTTGGGTCAGAGCTGACAGAGGGTCTCCCGTATCGGGATGGATGGCTCACCAGGAAGGTTGCGATGGCAGCGCCTGTCAGGAAGCCGGCCAGCACGTCAGACCAGTGGTTGCGGTACTCGGCCACGCGGACCACGCCCACCAGGAAGGCGGGGCACAGCAGGGCCAGGCAGAGCGAGGGTTTGACCAGGCGGGAGCCCTTCACTCGGAACACAAGCGTCACGTACATCTGCGGGAGCCGAACCAGTCAGGGGACACAGTGCAGTTTGCCGAACCCGGATACGGCATTCCGGGCTGGGGGCGTGGCCAGAATCTCTAGGACCGGTGTTGGGGCAAGAGGCTGCGGCCAGGGGCTCCAGGGAACAGGAGTTCGGGAACGGAGTCGTGAACTCCCAGTGGGCCCTTGCAGGGATGGGGGAGTGGCCAGGACACCAAAGAGCAGAGGACAGAGTCTGGGGCCCAGGTCTCCCCAGGACCAGAGACAGGGGAAGACGCTTGCTAGGTTAACACAAAGCTTCAGGCCCAAAGGGTGTAGTCAAGGCTCAGGGGGCAGGTGCAAGAACTCCAGGAGGTGGAATCCCCAAAGCCCCGGACCACTGACAAGAATAGAAGCTAGCCATGAACACCAGAAAAAGGAGTCAAAGCAACAGGAGGTGCGAACCAGGGAAAAGCAGGGGACAAACGAAGTCCCAGTGGGTCAAGTCAGGGACATGGCCACATCAACAAAGGGCAAGGACAAAAAGGCTCCAGGGGACCAAGTGGAAAGCACCTCTGTCCAGTCTCCCAGCCAGTATCTAGCACCTGTAGCATCATGGGGACATGGCTAGGCCCCCGGAAACGGAGTCCAGTGTTCCAGGAACAGCATTTTGGTCCCGCAGGGCAGAGCCAACAGCCTCCTTTGAGTACAGCATTCCTGGGTCAGGCAGCGTGGCCAGACCCAAAAGGGGCAGTCACGAACACAGCAATAAACTCAGACTCTGGGACCGGCCATCCAGAGGGGTGGGGCCACCCTAGGGACCGTGTCACAGCACCGGGGCATGACCTTACCCTGGGAAGGAATCAGAGGCTCCAGCCCAGGGTGGCCTCCTGCCCACTGGCCGCCCCCCCCCCACTTTTGTGCCCCTATTTTGGGGCTCACCGCCGTGTAGGTGACCGCGTAGGCGCAAAGGGCAGCATCCTTGCAGGGGAAGGCACGGCGCGCAGCGGCCACCAGGCTGGGGCTGCCGGCACAGGCACCCTGGTCGGTGACGAAGCGGTCGGGCCCCGGCCTGTCGGGCGAAGGCGGTGGGCAGCCCAGGGCCGTGTAGTTGGGGCGACACACGGACAGGAAGTGCGGTGTGGGGTTTCCGGTCACCACCTGCCCAGCGTTGGCGAAGATGGTTGTGGTGAAGAGGCCGAAGGAGTAGACCCCTGGGGGTGGGGTGGGAGACAGGGTTCATGCTGGGCCCCTGAGATGCCAGGGGCCCGCCTCCTGCGAGCCCCTACGGCTCATCTGGGCGTCCTGTCTCCTTGTTGCTGCGACCGTCATTAAAGCACAGCTGAGAATCCCTCTAAAGCCATATCACATTACAGCTGGGCCAAGGTCCTCTTCCCTTGATGGCACTCTGAGCATCTTGCCTCTCTCTTGGATTGCTGCCATATCAGGAGGGGGTCCGCCCCTGGGACCCCCATATATCCAGGCCCAGGACCCCTCAACAGCATTACATCAGGATTGGGCCTATGCCTGGAACCTCCTAGGACGATCCTGCTGGCATTTCTGGGCCTTTCTGCACCTGTCCTGGACTCACTGAGTCGATCACTTTTTCCCCAGACGAACAATTAGCCAGAGCTGTATCTGTAGCCTTCTGTCACAGACGCCACCGTTTGGGATGAGCTCTGCCCCTCCCCTACATTTCTCCGCCACTTGTGGCTGGGATCGCACTTAAAGCACAGTGGGATCTCACCGTCCTGTTCAGGGTGCGGTGGAAGGTGGGATGGTATTTGGGCTGGGCCTGTGTCCCCCTTTTTGGCCTTGAGATTCTCCCTGTAGCAATCTGGGAGCCCTCCCGGTTGCCATCATGGTTGGCTTAGGCCCCACCCATGTCCCTAGAACCTCCATCATGCCTGGCCTCACCCCAAGTCCCCTTTTGCTCCAGGAAGTCACCGTCATGAGAGTTCAAGGCCCTCTGCCCTATAAACTTCTTATTATGGCTGAATCTGGCCCATGTTTCCTTTGCACAGCTGACCGGCCGGCCATGTCACTCACCCAGGAAGCGGACCAGCCTCCGCAGTGGGGGGCTGAAGCGGCAGCAGGCCCCTGACACGATGGTGCTCTCCCCGATGATGGGGACGGCGGAGGGTGGCGCGGGGAAAAAGGCACGCGCCAGCTCCCCCAGCAGAATCTGTGGGCAAGATCAAGGCAGGGTCTTCCCGGCCTTCAAATCCAACCCTCCCCCCACCCCAACACCTCCACCTCGCCCTCCCGCTGCCTGGGCCTGCCCAAGGCTACCCCCAGTCTCACCGTGAGGGTGGGCCCAGCAGTGACTAGGGCATAGATGAGAGCAGGAGGGACTCGGCTGGCAGCCTCAGGCCCCGGGTAAGGCTTCGCATAGGTACTGTCATAGCAGAAGAACCCCTGGGTGTGCACGGGGAAGGTGTCCGTGAACTCCAGGCGGTAAGCGAGCAGGACCACGATGCCCAGAAGCACTGACTGCCACCCAGTCATGGCGGAGAGATAGAGAGAGAAGAGACAGGGTCAGGTCCAAGCTGGGGCCGTGGTGAGAGACAGAGATGGGGGGGGAGAGAGACAGAGAGATCAAGACTGAGAGAGATAAAAGGGTGAGAGAGAGCGAGAGAGAGGTGGAGAATGGTCAGGGACTGGCAGACACAAAAAATGGAAACAGAAGATGGGAGAGGTGGGAGAGGAGGGGAGGGGAAGGGAGAAGAGAAAGAGAAGGGACTCATAGAATGGGAAGGAAAGAGGAGATGAGATTAGGGAGAGCGAGAGTGAGGACTGGGCCAGGGCTCAGACCAGAGAGAAGGGTCAGTCGGTGGGGGGAGGACAGACCAACAGGGAAGAAGATAATAGCACAATCCTTGCTGGGGGTGTCATACTAACCCTCATCCGTGACTTATAATACATTTTACCTTCATAACCACGCTAGGAGAAAGGGACTCTATGTGCCTATTTGACAGACAAGGAAACCGAGGCTCGAGAGCAGGGTATGCGAGGTACCCAGGGTTCTGCGGGAAGGACGGACAGAGCGGGATTCGAACTCTGGGAGTGTGGCTCCTGAACGCACCTCCTCCCCGCTGAGGGTCTGGGAGCGAGTCAGGGGGGCACGCAGGTGCAGGCAGAGAGTTCCCGGGTTCCTCACCTCCACGAAGACAAAGCAGGGAATGATGGAGAAACTCCTCTTCAGCTGAGGTCTCCCTCCTGCCATGGTGAAGGCCGGGCCTGCGGAGGTGGGGAGGGAATGGGGCGGCCAGGGCGGGGCCCCTTAGGCCCCAACACTACAACGAAGGAGTCC